>NC_137876.1:13124830-13176741 GCF_963924005.1 Protomyctophum bolini
CCATGGTCCAAAATGATGAGAAACGAGGCTAACTTTTTTTTTCAAAATTTCAAAAAACATGCGCTATAACCCATCGTTTTTGTCATTTCGTCATTTTTTTCAAATCCTCAAAAATGATGAAAAACGGCGCGCTATAGTATGCCGTACGATATGGGCTATAGCCCATGGTCCAAAATGATGAGAAACGAGGCTAACTTTTTTTTTCAAAATTTCAAAAAACATGGGCTATAACCCATCGTTTTTGTCATTTCGTCATTTTTTTCAAATCTTCAAAAATGATGAAAAACGGCGCGCTATAGTATGCCGTACGATATGGGCTATAGCCCAACGTCCAAAATGATGAGAAACGAGGCTAACTTTTTTTTTCAAAATTTCAAAAAACATGGGCTATAACCCATCGTTTTTGTCATTTCGTCATTTTTTTCAAATCCTCAAAAATGATGAAAAACGGCGCGCTATAGTATGCCGTACGATATGGGCTATAGCCCATGGTCCAAAATGATGAGAAACGAGGCTAACTTTTTTTTTCAAAATTTCAAAAAACATGGGCTATAACCCATCGTTTTTGTCATTTCGTCATTTTTTTCAAATCCTCAAAAATGATGAAAAACGGCGCGCTATAGTATGCCGTACGATATGGGCTATAGCCCACCGTCCAAAATGATGAGAAACGAGGCTAACTTTTTTTTTCAAAATTTCAAAAAACATGGGCTATAACCCATCGTTTTTGTCATTTCGTCATTTTTTTCAAATCCTCAAAAATGATGAAAAACGGCGCGCTATAGTATGCCGTACGATATGGGCTATAGCCCATGGTCAAAATGATGAGAAACGAGGCTAACTTTTTTTTTCAAAATTTCAAAAAACATGGGCTATAACCCATCGTTTTTGTCATTTCGTCATTTTTTTCAAATCCTCAAAAATGATGAAAAACGGCGCGCTATAGTATGCCGTACGATATGGGCTATAGCCCATGGTCCAAAATGATGAGAAACGAGGCTAACTTTTTTTTTCAAAATTTCAAAAAACATGCGCTATAACCCATCGTTTTTGTCATTTCGTCATTTTTTTCAAATCCTCAAAAATGATGAAAAACGGCGCGCTATAGTATGCCGTACGATATGGGCTATAGCCCATGGTCCAAAATGATGAGAAACGAGGCTAACTTTTTTTTTCAAAATTTCAAAAAACATGGGCTATAACCCATCGTTTTTGTCATTTCGTCATTTTTTTCAAATCCTCAAAAATGATGAAAAACGGCGCGCTATAGTATGCCGTACGATATGGGCTATAGCCCATGGTCCAAAATGATGAGAAACGAGGCTAACTTTTTTTTCAAAATTTCAAAAAACATGCGCTATAACCCATCGTTTTTGTCATTTCGTCATTTTTTTCAAATCCTCAAAAATGATGAAAAACGGCGCGCTATAGTATGCCGTACGATATGGGCTATAGCCCATGGTCCAAAATGATGAGAAACGAGGCTAACTTTTTTTTTCAAAATTTAAAAAACATGGGCTATAACCCATCGTTTTTGTCATTTCGTCATTTTTTTCAAATCCTCAAAATGATGAAAAACGGCGCGCTATAGTATGCCGTACGATATGGGCTATAGCCCATGGTCCAAAATGATGAGAAACGAGGCTAACTTTTTTTTTTAAATTTCAAAAAAACATGGGCTATAACCCATCGTTTTTGTCATTTCGTCATTTTTTTCAAATCCTCAAAAATGATGAAAAACGGCGCGCTATAGTATGCCGTACGATATGGGCTATAGCCCATGGTCCAAAATGATGAGAAACGAGGCTAACTTTTTTTTTCAAAATTTCAAAAAACATGGGCTATAACCCATCGTTTTTGTCATTTCGTCATTTTTTTCAAATCCTCAAAAATGATGAAAAACGGCGCGCTATAGTATGCCGTACGATATGGGCTATAGCCCATGGTCCAAAATGATGAGAAACGAGGCTAACTTTTTTTTTCAAAATTTCAAAAAACATGGGCTATAACCCATCGTTTTTGTCATTTCGTCATTTTTTTCAAATCCTCAAAAATGATGAAAAACGGCGCGCTATAGTATGCCGTACGATATGGGCTATAGCCCATGGTCCAAAATGATGAGAAACGAGGCTAACTTTTTTTTTCAAAATTTCAAAAAACATGGGCTATAACCCATCGTTTTTGTCATTTCGTCATTTTTTTCAAATCCTCAAAAATGATGAAAAACGGCGCGCTAGTATGCCGTACGATATGGGCTATAGCCATGGTCCAAAATGATGAGAAACGAGGCTAACTTTTTTTTCAAAATTTCAAAAAACATGGGCTATAACCCATCGTTTTTGTCATTTCGTCATTTTTTTCAAATCCTCAAAAATGATGAAAAACGGCGCGCTATAGTATGCCGTACGATATGGGCTATAGCCCATGGTCCAAAATGATGAGAAACGAGGCTAACTTTTTTTTTCAAAATTTCAAAAAACATGGGCTATAACCCATCGTTTTTGTCATTTCGTCATTTTTTTCAAATCCTAAAAAATGATGAAAAACGGCGCGCTATAGTATGCCGTACGATATGGGCTATAGCCCATGGTCCAAAATGATGAGAAACGAGGCTAACTTTTTTTTCAAATTTCAAAAAACATGGGCTATAACCCATCGTTTTTGTCATTTCGTCATTTTTTTCAAATCCTCAAAAATGATGAAAAACGGCGCGCTATAGTATGCCGTACGATATGGGCTATAGCCCATGGTCCAAAATGATGAGAAACGAGGCTAACTTTTTTTTTCAAAATTTCAAAAAACATGGGCTATAACCCATCGTTTTTGTCATTTCGTCATTTTTTTCAAATCCTCAAAAATGATGAAAAACGGCGCGCTATAGTATGCCAGTACGATATGGGCTATAGCCCATGGTCCAAAATGATGAGAAACGAGGCTAACTTTTTTTTTCAAAATTTCAAAAAACATGGGCTATAACCCATCGTTTTTGTCATTTCGTCATTTTTTTCAAATCCTCAAAAATGATGAAAAACGGCGCGCTATAGTATGCCGTACGATATGGGCTATAGCCCATGGTCCAAAATGATGAGAAACGAGGCTAACTTTTTTTTTCAAAATTTCAAAAAACATGGGCTATAACCCATCGTTTTTGTCATTTCGTCATTTTTTTCAAATCCTCAAAAATGATGAAAAACGGCGCGCTATAGTATGCCGTAAGATATGGGCTATAGCCCATGGTCCAAAATGATGAGAAACGAGGCTAACTTTTTTTTTCAAAATTTCAAAAAACATGGGCTATAACCCATCGTTTTTGTCATTTCGTCATTTTTTTCAAATCCTCAAAAATGATGAAAAACGGCGCGCTATAGTATGCCGTACGATATGGGCTATAGCCCATGGTCCAAAATGATGAGAAACGAGGCTAACTTTTTTTTTTAAATTTCAAAAAACATGGGCTATAACCCATCGTTTTTGTCATTTCGTCATTTTTTTCAAAGCCTAAAAAATGATGAAAAACGGCGCGCTATAGTATGCCGTACGATATGGGCTATAGCCCATGGTCCAAAATGATGAGAAACGAGGCTAACTTTTTTTTTCAAAATTTCAAAAAACATGGGCTATAACCCATCGTTTTTGTCATTTCGTCATTTTTTTCAAATCCTCAAAAATGATGAAAAACGGCGCGCTATAGTATGCCGTACGATATGGGCTATAGCCCATGGTCCAAAATGATGAGAAACGAGGCTAACTTTTTTTTTCAAAATTTCAAAAAACATGGGCTATAACCCATCGTTTTTGTCATTTCGTCATTTTTTTCAAATCCTCAAAAATGATGAAAAACGGCGCGCTATAGTATGCCGTACGATATGGGCTATAGCCCATGGTCCAAAATGATGAGAAACGAGGCTAACTTTTTTTTTCAAAATTTCAAAAAACATGGGCTATAACCCATCGTTTTTGTCATTTCGTCATTTTTTTCAAATCCTCAAAAATGATGAAAAACGGCGCGCTATAGTATGCCGTACGATATGGGCTATAGCCCATGGTCCAAAATGATGAGAAACGAGGCTAACTTTTTTTTTCAAAATTTCAAAAAACATGCGCTATAACCCATCGTTTTTGTCATTTCGTCATTTTTTTCAAATCCTCAAAAATGATGAAAAACGGCGCGCTATAGTATGCCGTACGATATGGGCTATAGCCCATGGTCCAAAATGATGAGAAACGAGGCTACTTTTTTTTTCAAAATTTAAAAAAACATGGGCTATAACCCATCGTTTTTGTCATTTCGTCATTTTTTTCAAATCCTCAAAAATGATGAAAAACGGCGCGCTATAGTATGCCGTACGATATGGGCTATAGCCCATGGTCCAAAATGATGAGAAACGAGGCTAACTCTTTTTTTTTTAATTTCAAAAAACATGGGCTATAACCCATCGTTTTTGTCATTTCGTCATTTTTTTCAAAGCCTCAAAAATGATGAAAAACGGCGCGCTATAGTATGCCGTACGATATGGGCTATAGCCCATGGTCCAAAATGATGAGAAACGAGGCTTACTTTTTTTTTCAAAATTTCAAAAAACATGGGCTATAACCCATCGTTTTTGTCATTTCGTCATTTTTTTCAAATCCTCAAAAATGATGAAAAACGGCGCGCTATAGTATGCCGTACGATATGGGCTATAGCCCATGGTCCAAAATGATGAGAAACGAGGCTAACTTTTTTTTTCAAAATTTCAAAAAACATGGGCTATAACCCATCGTTTTTTTCATTTCGTCATTTTTTCAAATCCTCAAAAATGATGAAAAACGGCGCGCTATAGTATGCCGTACGATATGGGCTATAGCCCATGGTCCAAAATGATGAGAAACGAGGCTAACTTTTTTTTTCAAAATTTCAAAAAACATGGGCTATAACCCATCGTTTTTGTCATTTCGTCATTTTTTTCAAATCCTCAAAAATGATGAAAAACGGCGCGCTATAGTATGCCGTACGATATGGGCTATAGCCCATGGTCCAAAATGATGAGAAACGAGGCTAACTTTTTTTTTCAAAATTTCAAAAAACATGGGCTATAACCCATCGTTTTTGTCATTTCGTCATTTTTTTCAAATCCTCAAAAATGATGAAAAACGGCGCGCTATAGTATGCCGTACGATATGGGCTATAGCCCATGGTCCAAAATGATGAGAAACGAGGCTAACTTTTTTTTTCAAAATTTCAAAAAACATGGGCTATAACCCATCGTTTTTGTCATTTCGTCATTTTTTTCAAATCCTCAAAAATGATGAAAAACGGCGCGCTATAGTATGCCGTACGATATGGGCTATAGCCCATGGTCCAAAATGATGAGAAACGAGGCTAACTCTTTTTTTTTAATTTAAAAAAACATGGGCTATAACCCATCGTTTTTGTCATTTCGTCATTTTTTTCAAAGCCTCAAAAATGATGAAAAACGGCGCGCTATAGTATGCCGTACGATATGGGCTATAGCCCATGGTCCAAAATGATGAGAAACGAGGCTTACTTTTTTTTTCAAAATTTCAAAAAACATGGGCTATAACCCATCGTTTTTGTCATTTCGTCATTTTTTTCAAATCCTCAAAAATGATGAAAAACGGCGCGCTATAGTATGCCGTACGATATGGGCTATAGCCCATGGTCCAAAATGATGAGAAACGAGGCTAACTTTTTTTTTCAAAATTTCAAAAAACATGGGCTATAACCCATCGTTTTTTTCATTTCGTCATTTTTTTCAAATCCTCAAAAATGATGAAAACCGGCGCGCTATAGTATGCCGTACGATATGGGCTATAGCCCATGGTCCAAAATGATGAGAAACGAGGCTAACTTTTTTTTTTCAAAATTTCAAAAACATGGGCTATAACCCATCGTTTTTGTCATTTCGTCATTTTTTTCAAATCCTCAAAAATGATGAAAAACGGCGCGCTATAGTATGCCGTACGATATGGGCTATAGCCCATGGTCCAAAATGATGAGAAACGAGGCTAACTTTTTTTTTCAAAATTTCAAAAAACATGGGCTATAACCCATCGTTTTTGTCATTTCGTCATTTTTTTCAAATCCTCAAAAATGATGAAAAACGGCGCGCTATAGTATGCCGTACGATATGGGCTATAGCCCATGGTCCAAAATGATGAGAAACGAGACTAACTTTTTTTTTCAAAATTTCAAAAAACATGGGCTATAACCCATCGTTTTTGTCATTTCGTCATTTTTTTCAAATCCTCAAAAATGATGAAAAACGGCGCGCAATAGTATGCCGTACGATATGGGCTATAGCCCATGGTCCAAAATGATGAGAAACGAGGCTAACTTTTTTATTCAAAATTTCAAAAAACATGGGCTATAACCCATCGTTTTTGTCATTTCGTCATTTTTTTCAAATCCTCAAAAATGATGAAAAACGGCGCGCTATAGTATGCCGTACGATATGGGCTATAGCCCATGGTCCAAAATGATGAGAAACGAGGCTAACTTTTTTTTTCAAAATTTCAAAAAACATGGGCTATAACCCATCGTTTTTGTCATTTCGTCATTTTTTTCAAATCCTCAAAAATGATGAAAAACGGCGCGCTATAGTATGCCGTACGATATGGGCTATAGCCCATGGTCCAAAATGATGAGAAACGAGGCTAACTTTTTTTTTCAAAATTTCAAAAAACATGGGCTATAACCCATCGTTTTTGTCATTTCGTCATTTTTTTCAAATCCTCAAAAATGATGAAAAACGGCGCGCAATAGTATGCCGTACGATATGGGCTATAGCCCATGGTCCAAAATGATGAGAAACGAGGCTAACTTTTTTATTCAAAATTTCAAAAACCATGGGCTATAACCCATCGTTTTTGTCATTTCGTCATTTTTTTCAAATCCTCAAAAATGATGAAAAACGGCGCGCTATAGTATGCCGTACGATATGGGCTATAGCCCATGGTCCAAAATGATGAGAAACGAGGCTAACTTTTTTTTTCAAAATTTCAAAAAACATGGGCTATAACCCATCGTTTTTGTCATTTCGTCATTTTTTTCAAATCCTCAAAAATGATGAAAAACGGCGCGCTATAGTATGCCGTACGATATGGGCTATAGCCCATGGTCCAAAATGATGAGAAACGAGGCTAACTTTTTTTTTCAAAATTTCAAAAAACATGGGCTATAACCCATCGTTTTTGTCATTTCGTCATTTTTTTCAAATCCTCAAAAATGATGAAAAACGGCGCGCTATAGTATGCCGTACGATATGGGCTATAGCCCATGGTCAAAAATGATGAGAAACGAGGCTAACTTTTTTTTTCAAAATTTCAAAAAACATGGGCTATAACCCATCGTTTTTGTCATTTCGTCATTTTTTTCAAATCCTCAAAAATGATGAAAAACGGCGCGCTATAGTATGCCGTACGATATGGGCTATAGCCCATGGTCCAAAATGATGAGAAACGAGGCTAACTTTTTTTTTCAAAATTTCAAAAAACATGCGCTATAACCCATCGTTTTTGTCATTTCGTCATTTTTTTCAAATCCTCAAAAATGATGAAAAACGGCGCGCTATAGTATGCCGTACGATATGGGCTATAGCCCATGGTCCAAAATGATGAGAAACGAGGCTAACTTTTTTTTTCAAAATTTAAAAAACATGGGCTATAACCCATCGTTTTTGTCATTTCGTCATTTTTTTCAAATCCTCAAAAATGATGAAAAACGGCGCGCTATAGTATGCCGTACGATATGGGCTATAGCCCATGGTCCAAAATGATGAGAAACGAGGCTAACTCTTTTTTTTTAATTTCAAAAAACATGGGCTATAACCCATCGTTTTTGTCATTTCGTCATTTTTTTCAAAGCCTCAAAAATGATGAAAAACGGCGCGCTATAGTATGCCGTACGATATGGGCTATAGCCCATGGTCCAAAATGATGAGAAACGAGCTTACTTTTTTTTTCAAAATTTCAAAAAACATGGGCTATAACCCATCGTTTTTGTCATTTCGTCATTTTTTTCAAATCCTCAAAAATGATGAAAAACGGCGCGCTATAGTATGCCGTACGATATGGGCTATAGCCCATGGTCCAAAATGATGAGAAACGAGGCTAACTTTGTTTTTCAAAATTTCAAAAAACATGGGCTATAACCCATCGTTTTTGTCATTTCGTCATTTTTTTCAAATCCTCAAAAATGATGAAAAACGGCGCGCTATAGTATGCCGTACGATATGGGCTATAGCCCATGGTCCAAAATGATGAGAAACGAGGCTAACTTTTTTATTCAAAATTTCAAAAAACATGGCTATAACCCATCGTTTTTGTCATTTCGTCATTTTTTTCAAATCCTCAAAAATGATGAAAAACGGCGCGCTATAGTATGCCGTACGATATGGGCTATAGCCCATGGTCCAAAATGATGAGAAACGAGGCTAACTTTTTTTTTCAAAATTTCAAAAAACATGGGCTATAACCCATCGTTTTTGTCATTTCGTCATTTTTTTCAAATCCTCAAAAATGATGAAAAACGGCGCGCTATAGTATGCCGTACGATATGGGCTATAGCCCATGGTCCAAAATGATGAGAAACGAGGCTAACTTTTTTTTTCAAAATTTCAAAAAACATGCGCTATAACCCATCGTTTTTGTCATTTCGTCATTTTTTTCAAATCCTCAAAAATGATGAAAAACGGCGCGCTATAGTATGCCGTACGATATGGGCTATAGCCCATGGTCCAAAATGATGAGAAACGAGGCTAACTTTTTTTTTCAAAATTTAAAAAAACATGGGCTATAACCCATCGTTTTTGTCATTTCGTCATTTTTTTCAAATCCTCAAAAATGATGAAAAACGGCGCGCTATAGTATGCCGTACGATATGGGCTATAGCCCATGGTCCAAAATGATGAGAAACGAGGCTAACTCTTTTTTTTTTAATTTCAAAAAACATGGGCTATAACCCATCGTTTTTGTCATTTCGTCATTTTTTTCAAAGCCTCAAAAATGATGAAAAACGGCGCGCTATAGTATGCCGTACGATATGGGCTATAGCCCATGGTCCAAAATGATGAGAAACGAAGCTTACTTTTTTTTTCAAAATTTCAAAAAACATGGGCTATAACCCATCGTTTTTGTCATTTCGTCATTTTTTTCAAATCCTCAAAAATGATGAAAAACGGCGCGCTATAGTATGCCGTACGATATGGGCTATAGCCCATGGTCCAAAATGATGAGAAACGAGGCTAACTTTTTTTTTCAAAATTTCAAAAAACATGGGCTATAACCCATCGTTTTTTTCATTTCGTCATTTTTTTCAAATCCTCAAAAATGATGAAAACCGGCGCGCTATAGTATGCCGTACGATATGGGCTATAGCCCATGGTCCAAAATGATGAGAAACAAGGCTAACTTTTTTTTTCAAAATTTCAAAAAACATGGGCTATAACCCATCGTTTTTGTCATTTCGTCATTTTTTTCAAATCCTCAAAAATGATGAAAAACGGCGCGCTATAGTATGCCGTACGATATGGGCTATAGCCCATGGTCCAAAATGATGAGAAACGAGGCTAACTTTTTTTTTCAAAATTTCAAAAAACATGGGCTATAACCCATCGTTTTTGTCATTTCGTCATTTTTTTCAAATCCTCAAAAATGATGAAAAACGGCGCGCTATAGTATGCCGTACGATATGGGCTATAGCCCATGGTCCAAAATGATGAGAAACGAGGCTAACTTTTTTTTTCAAAATTTCAAAAAACATGGGCTATAACCCATCGTTTTTGTCATTTCGTCATTTTTTTCAAATCCTCAAAAATGATGAAAAACGGCGCGCAATAGTATGCCGTACGATATGGGCTATAGCCCATGGTCCAAAATGATGAGAAACGAGGCTAACTTTTTTATTCAAAATTTCAAAAAACATGGGCTATAACCCATCGTTTTTGTCATTTCGTCATTTTTTTCAAATCCTCAAAAATGATGAAAAACGGCGCGCTATAGTATGCCGTACGATATGGGCTATAGCCCATGGTCCAAAATGATGAGAAACGAGGCTAACTTTTTTTTTCAAAATTTCAAAAAACATGGGCTATAACCCATCGTTTTTGTCATTTCGTCATTTTTTTCAAATCCTCAAAAATGATGAAAAACGGCGCGCTATAGTATGCCGTACGATATGGGCTATAGCCCATGGTCCAAAATGATGAGAAACGAGGCTAACTTTTTTTTTCAAAATTTCAAAAAACATGGGCTATAACCCATCGTTTTTGTCATTTCGTCATTTTTTTCAAATCCTCAAAAATGATGAAAAACGGCGCGCAATAGTATGCCGTACGATATGGGCTATAGCCCATGGTCCAAAATGATGAGAAACGAGGCTAACTTTTTTATTCAAAATTTCAAAAAACATGGGCTATAACCCATCGTTTTTGTCATTTCGTCATTTTTTTCAAATCCTCAAAAATGATGAAAAACGGCGCGCTATAGTATGCCGTACGATATGGGCTATAGCCCATGGTCCAAAATGATGAGAAACGAGGCTAACTTTTTTTTTCAAAATTTCAAAAAACATGGGCTATAACCCATCGTTTTTGTCATTTCGTCATTTTTTTCAAATCCTCAAAAATGATGAAAAACGGCGCGCTATAGTATGCCGTACGATATGGGCTATAGCCCATGGTCAAAAATGATGAGAAACGAGGCTAACTTTTTTTTTCAAAATTTCAAAAAACATGGGCTATAACCCATCGTTTTTGTCATTTCGTCATTTTTTTCAAATCCTCAAAAATGATGAAAAACGGCGCGCTATAGTATGCCGTACGATATGGGCTATAGCCCATGGTCCAAAATGATGAGAAACGAGGCTAACTTTTTTTTTCAAAATTTCAAAAAACATGCGCTATAACCCATCGTTTTTGTCATTTCGTCATTTTTTTCAAATCCTCAAAAATGATGAAAAACGGCGCGCTATAGTATGCCGTACGATATGGGCTATAGCCCATGGTCCAAAATGATGAGAAACGAGGCTAACTTTTTTTTTTAAATTTAAAAAAACATGGGCTATAACCCATCGTTTTTGTCATTTCGTCATTTTTTTCAAATCCTCAAAAATGATGAAAAACGGCGCGCTATAGTATGCCGTACGATATGGGCTATAGCCCATGGTCCAAAATGATGAGAAACGAGGCTAACTCTTTTTTTTTTAATTTCAAAAAACATGGGCTATAACCCATCGTTTTTGTCATTTCGTCATTTTTTTCAAAGCCTCAAAAATGATGAAAAACGGCGCGCTATAGTATGCCGTACGATATGGGCTATAGCCCATGGTCCAAAATGATGAGAAACGAAGCTTACTTTTTTTTTCAAAATTTCAAAAAACATGGGCTATAACCCATCGTTTTTGTCATTTCGTCATTTTTTTCAAATCCTCAAAAATGATGAAAAACGGCGCGCTATAGTATGCCGTACGATATGGGCTATAGCCCATGGTCCAAAATGATGAGAAACGAGGCTAACTTTTTTTTTCAAAATTTCAAAAAACATGGGCTATAACCCATCGTTTTTTTCATTTCGTCATTTTTTTCAAATCCTCAAAAATGATGAAAACCGGCGCGCTATAGTATGCCGTACGATATGGGCTATAGCCCATGGTCCAAAATGATGAGAAACAAGGCTAACTTTTTTTTTCAAAATTTCAAAAAACATGGGCTATAACCCATCGTTTTTGTCATTTCGTCATTTTTTTCAAATCCTCAAAAATGATGAAAAACGGCGCGCTATAGTATGCCGTACGATATGGGCTATAGCCCATGGTCCAAAATGATGAGAAACGAGGCTAACTTTTTTTTTCAAAATTTCAAAAAACATGGGCTATAACCCATCGTTTTTGTCATTTCGTCATTTTTTTCAAATCCTCAAAAATGATGAAAAACGGCGCGCTATAGTATGCCGTACGATATGGGCTATAGCCCATGGTCCAAAATGATGAGAAACGAGGCTAACTTTTTTTTTCAAAATTTCAAAAAACATGGGCTATAACCCATCGTTTTTGTCATTTCGTCATTTTTTTCAAATCCTCAAAAATGATGAAAAACGGCGCGCAATAGTATGCCGTACGATATGGGCTATAGCCCATGGTCCAAAATGATGAGAAACGAGGCTAACTTTTTTATTCAAAATTTCAAAAAACATGGGCTATAACCCATCGTTTTTGTCATTTCGTCATTTTTTTCAAATCCTCAAAAATGATGAAAAACGGCGCGCTATAGTATGCCGTACGATATGGGCTATAGCCCATGGTCCAAAATGATGAGAAACGAGGCTAACTTTTTTTTTCAAAATTTCAAAAAACATGGGCTATAACCCATCGTTTTTGTCATTTCGTCATTTTTTTCAAATCCTCAAAAATGATGAAAAACGGCGCGCTATAGTATGCCGTACGATATGGGCTATAGCCCATGGTCCAAAATGATGAGAAACGAGGCTAACTTTTTTTTTCAAAATTTCAAAAAACATGGGCTATAACCCATCGTTTTTGTCATTTCGTCATTTTTTTCAAATCCTCAAAAATGATGAAAAACGGCGCGCAATAGTATGCCGTACGATATGGGCTATAGCCCATGGTCCAAAATGATGAGAAACGAGGCTAACTTTTTTATTCAAAATTTCAAAAAACATGGGCTATAACCCATCGTTTTTGTCATTTCGTCATTTTTTTCAAATCCTCAAAAATGATGAAAAACGGCGCGCTATAGTATGCCGTACGATATGGGCTATAGCCCATGGTCCAAAATGATGAGAAACGAGGCTAACTTTTTTTTTCAAAATTTCAAAAAACATGGGCTATAACCCATCGTTTTTGTCATTTCGTCATTTTTTTCAAATCCTCAAAAATGATGAAAAACGGCGCGCTATAGTATGCCGTACGATATGGGCTATAGCCCATGGTCAAAAATGATGAGAAACGAGGCTAACTTTTTTTTTCAAAATTTCAAAAAACATGGGCTATAACCCATCGTTTTTGTCATTTCGTCATTTTTTTCAAATCCTCAAAAATGATGAAAAACGGCGCGCTATAGTATGCCGTACGATATGGGCTATAGCCCATGGTCCAAAATGATGAGAAACGAGGCTAACTTTTTTTTTCAAAATTTCAAAAAACATGCGCTATAACCCATCGTTTTTGTCATTTCGTCATTTTTTTCAAATCCTCAAAAATGATGAAAAACGGCGCGCTATAGTATGCCGTACGATATGGGCTATAGCCCATGGTCCAAAATGATGAGAAACGAGGCTAACTTTTTTTTTTTAAATTTAAAAAAACATGGGCTATAACCCATCGTTTTTGTCATTTCGTCATTTTTTTCAAATCCTCAAAAATGATGAAAAACGGCGCGCTATAGTATGCCGTACGATATGGGCTATAGCCCATGGTCCAAAATGATGAGAAACGAGGCTAACTCTTTTTTTTTTAATTTAAAAAAACATGGGCTATAACCCATCGTTTTTGTCATTTCGTCATTTTTTTCAAAGCCTCAAAAATGATGAAAAACGGCGCGCTATAGTATGCCGTACGATATGGGCTATAGCCCATGGTCCAAAATGATGAGAAACGAAGCTTACTTTTTTTTCAAAATTTCAAAAAACATGGGCTATAACCCATCGTTTTTGTCATTTCGTCATTTTTTTCAAATCCTCAAAAATGATGAAAAACGGCGCGCTATAGTATGCCGTACGATATGGGCTATAGCCCATGGTCCAAAATGATGAGAAACGAGGCTAACTTTTTTTTTCAAAATTTCAAAAAACATGGGCTATAACCCATCGTTTTTTTCATTTCGTCATTTTTTTCAAATCCTCAAAAATGATGAAAACCGGCGCGCTATAGTATGCCGTACGATATGGGCTATAGCCCATGGTCCAAAATGATGAGAAACGAGGCTAACTTTTTTTTTCAAAATTTCAAAAAACATGGGCTATAACCCATCGTTTTTGTCATTTCGTCATTTTTTTCAAATCCTCAAAAATGATGAAAAACGGCGCGCTATAGTATGCCGTACGATATGGGCTAAAGCCCATGGTCCAAAATGATGAGAAACGAGGCTAACTTTTTTTTTCAAAATTTCAAAAAACATGGGATATAACCCATCGTTTTTGTCATTTCGTCATTTTTTTCAAATCCTCAAAAATGATGAAAAACGGCGCGCTATAGTATGCCGTACGATATGGGCTATAGCCCATGGTCCAAAATGATGAGAAACGAGGCTAACTTTGTTTTTCAAAATTTCAAAAAACATGGGCTATAACCCATCGTTTTTGTCATTTCGTCATTTTTTTCAAATCCTCAAAAATGATGAAAAACGGCGCGCAATAGTATGCCGTACGATATGGGCTATAGCCCATGGTCCAAAATGATGAGAAACGAGGCTAACTTTTTTATTCAAAATTTCAAAAAACATGGGCTATAACCCATCGTTTTTGTCATTTCGTCATTTTTTTCAAATCCTCAAAAATGATGAAAAACGGCGCGCTATAGTATGCCGTACGATATGGGCTATAGCCCATGGTCCAAAATGATGAGAAACGAGGCTAACTTTTTTTTTCAAAATTTCAAAAAACATGGGCTATAACCCATCGTTTTTGTCATTTCGTCATTTTTTTCAAATCCTCAAAAATGATGAAAAACGGCGCGCTATAGTATGCCGTACGATATGGGCTATAGCCCATGGTCCAAAATGATGAGAAACGAGGCTAACTTTTTTTTTCAAAATTTCAAAAAACATGGGCTATAACCCATCGTTTTTGTCATTTCGTCATTTTTTTCAAATCCTCAAAAATGATGAAAAACGGCGCGCTATAGTATGCCGTACGATATGGGCTATAGCCCATGGTCAAAAATGATGAGAAACGAGGCTAACTTTTTTTTTCAAAATTTCAAAAAACATGGGCTATAACCCATCGTTTTTGTCATTTCGTCATTTTTTTCAAATCCTCAAAAATGATGAAAAACGGCGCGCTATAGTATGCCGTACGATATGGGCTATAGCCCATGGTCCAAAATGATGAAAAACGAGGCTAACTTTTTTTTTCAAAATTTAAAAAAACATGGGCTATAACCCATCGTTTTTGTCATTTCGTCATTTTTTTCAAATCCTCAAAAATGATGAAAAACGGCGCGCTATAGTATGCCGTACGATATGGGCTATAGCCCATGGTCCAAAATGATGAGAAACGAGGCTAACTTTTTTTTTCAAAATTTCAAAAAACATGGGCTATAACCCATCGTTTTTGTCATTTCGTCATTTTTTTCAAATCCTCAAAAATGATGAAAAACGGCGCGCTATAGTATGCCGTACGATATGGGCTATAGCCCATGGTCCAAAATGATGAGAAACGAGGCTAACTTTTTTTTTCAAAATTTCAAAAAACATGGGCTATAACCCATCGTTTTTGTCATTTCGTCATTTTTTTCAAATCCTCAAAAATGATGAAAACCGGCGCGCTATAGTATGCCGTACGATATGGGCTATAGCCCATGGTCCAAAATGATGAGAAACGAGGCTAACTTTTTTTTTCAAAATTTCAAAAAACATGGGCTATAACCCATCGTTTTTGTCATTTCGTCATTTTTTTCAAAGCCTCAAAAATGATGAAAAACGGCGCGCTATAGTATGCCGTACGATATGGGCTATAGCCCATGGTCCAAAATGATGAGAAACGAGGCTAACTTTTTTTTTTCAAAATTTCAAAAAACATGGGCTATAACCCATCGTTTTTGTCATTTCGTCATTTTTTTCAAATCCTCAAAAATGATGAAAAACGGCGCGCTATAGTATGCCGTACGATATGGGCTATAGCCCATGGTCCAAAATGATGAGAAACGAGGCTAACTTTTTTTTTCAAAATTTCAAAAAACATGGGCTATAACCCATCGTTTTTGTCATTTCATCATTTTTTTCAAATCCTCAAAAATGATGAAAAACGGCGCGCTATAGTATGCCGTACGATATGGGCTATAGCCCATGGTCCAAAATGATGAGAAACGAGGCTAACTTTTTTTTTCAAAATTTCAAAAAACATGGGCTATAACCCATCGTTTTTGTCATTTCGTCATTTTTTTCAAATCCTCAAAAATGATGAAAAACGGCGCGCTATAGTATGCCGTACGATATGGGCTATAGCCCATGGTCCAAAATGATGAGAAACGAGGCTAACTTTTTTTTTCAAAATTTCAAAAAAACATGGGCTATAACCCATCGTTTTTGTCATTTCGTCATTTTTTTCAAATCCTCAAAAATGATGAAAAACGGCGCGCTATAGTATGCCGTACGATATGGGCTATAGCCCATGGTCCAAAATGATGAGAAACGAGGCTAACTTTTTTTTTCAAATTTTCAAAAAACATGGGCTATAACCCATCGTTTTTGTCATTTCGTCATTTTTTTCAAATCCTCAAAAATGATGAAAAACGGCGCGCTATAGTATGCCGTACGATATGGGCTATAGCCCATGGTCCAAAATGATGAGAAACGAGGCTAACTTTTTTTTTCAAAATTTCAAAAAAACATGGGCTATAACCCATCGTTTTTGTCATTTCGTCATTTTTTTCAAATCCTCAAAAATGATGAAAAACGGCGCGCTATAGTATGCCGTACGATATGGGCTATAGCCCATGGTCCAAAATGATGAGAAACGAGGCTAACTTTATTTTTCAAAATTTCAAAAAACATGGGCTATAACCCATCGTTTTTGTCATTTCGTCATTTTTTTCAAATCCTCAAAAATGATGAAAAACGGCGCGCTATAGTATGCCGTACGATATGGGCTATAGCCCATGGTCCAAAATGATGAGAAACGAGGCTAACTTTTTTTTTCAAAATTTCAAAAAACATGGGCTATAACCCATCGTTTTTGTCATTTCGTCATTTTTTTTAAATCCTCAAAAATGATGAAAAACGGCGCGCTATAGTATGCCGTACGATATGGGCTAAAGCCCATGGTCCAAAATGATGAGAAACGAGGCTAACTTTTTTTTTCAAAATTTCAAAAAACATGGGCTATAACCCATCGTATTTGTCATTTCGTCATTTTTTTCAAATCCTCAAAAATTATGAAAAACGGCGCGCTATAGTATGCCGTACGATATGGGCTATAGCCCATGGTCCAAAATGATGAGAAACGAGGCTAACCTTTTTTTTCAAAATTTCAAAAAACATGGGCTATAACCCATCGTTTTTGTCATTTCGTCATTTTTTTCAAATCCTCAAAAATGATGAAAAACGGCGCGCTATAGTATGCCGTACGATATGGGCTATAGCCCATGGTCCAAAATGATGAGAAACGAGGCTAACTTTTTTTTTCAAAATTTCAAAAAACATGGGCTATAACCCATCGTTTTTGTCATTTCGTCATTTTTTTCAAATCCTCAAAAATGATGAAAAACGGCGCGCTATAGTATGCCGTACGATATGGGCTATAGCCCATGGTCCAAAATGATGAGAAACGAGGCTAACTTTTTTTTTCAAATTTTCAAAAAACATGGGCTATAACCCATCGTTTTTGTCATTTCGTCATTTTTTTCAAATCCTCAAAAATGATGAAAAACGGCGCGCTATAGTATGCCGTACGATATGGGCTATAGCCCATGGTCCAAAATGATGAGAAACGAGGCTAACTTTTTTTTTCAAAATTTCAAAAAACATGGGCTATAACCCATCGTTTTTGTCATTTCGTCATTTTTTTCAAATCCTCAAAAATGATGAAAAACGGCGCACTATAGTATGCCGTACGATATGGGCTATAGCCCATGGTCCAAAATGATGAGAAACGAGGCTAACTTTTTTTTTCAAATTTTCAAAAAACATGGGCTATAACCCATCGTTTTTGTCATTTCGTCATTTTTTTCAAATCCTCAAAAATGATGAAAAACGGCGCGCTATAGTATGCCGTACGATATGGGCTATAGCCCATGGTCCAAAATTATGAGAAACGAGGCTAACTTTTTTTTTCAAAATTTCAAAAAACATGGGCTATAACCCATCGTTTTTGTCATTTCGTCATTTTTTTCAAATCCTCAAAAATGATGAAAAACGGCGCGCTATAGTATGCCGTACGATATGGGCTATAGCCCATGGTCCAAAATGATGAGAAACGAGGATAACTTTTTTTTCAAAATTTCAAAAAACATGGGCTATAACCCATCGTTTTTGTCATTTCGTCATTTTTTTCAAATCCTCAAAAATGATGAAAAACGGCGCGCTATAGTATGCCGTACGATATGGGCTATAGCCCATGGTCCAAAATGATGAGAAACGAGGCTAACTTTTTTTTCCAAAATTTCAAAAAACATGGGCTATAACCCATCGTTTTTGTCATTTCGTCATTTTTTTCAAATCCTCAAAAATGATGAAAAACGGCGCGCTATAGTATGCCGTACGATATGGGCTATAGCCCATGGTCCAAAATGATAAGAAACGAGGCTAACTTTTTTTTTTCAAAATTTAAAAAAACATGGGCTATAACCCATCGTTTTTGTCATTTCGTCATTTTTTTCAAATCCTCAAAAATGATGAAAAACGGCGCGCTATAGTATGCCGTACGATATGGGCTATAGCCCATGGTCCAAAATGATGAGAAACGAGGCTAACTTTTTTTTTCAAAATTTCAAAAAACATGGGCTATAACCCATCGTTTTTGTCATTTCGTCATTTTTTTCAAATCCTCAAAAATGATGAAAAACGGCGTCCTATAGTATGCCGTACCATATGGGCTATAGCCCATGGTCCAAAATGATGAGAAACGAGGATAACCTTTTTTTTCAAAATTTCAAAAAACATGGGCTATAACCCATCGTTTTTTTCATTTTGTCATTTTTGTCAAATCGTCAAAAATGATGAAAAACGGCGTGCTATAGTATGCCGTACCATATGGGCTATAGCTAGCTAGTAGTGGCTGGTCGTTTGTGTAGATATTGAAAAGGAGGGGGGCGAGCACGCTACCTTGTGGGAGGTCGTTCTTTTGGGCTTTCCATTTACTCCTCTGGTCAATTAACTGGACATAGAAGCGCCTGTTGTTGAGGAGGCTTTTCCTGACCATTGTGCCGTGTTGGACAGTGTCATAGGCAGCAGAGAGATCTCTGAATGCTGCTGCAGTTATTTGTTTTCCCTCAAACCCATCCTCAATGTGTTGGGTGAGGTTGAGCTCTGTCCAGCACAGGAGCGGCCGGGACGGAAGCCAGCTTGGTCTTTAGTCAGCTTTGTATCTATGAGTGACAACGAGGCGTTGGAGTAGCAGCCTCTCATAGAGCTTGTAGGTGATGCAAAGGAGGGACATGGGTCGGTAGCTCTTTGGGGATGATGGGTCTTTGCCAGGTTTGTGGATGTATCCTGACTGCGTTCCTGATTGCATAAAATTGCAGTTTCAGAAAATGCTTTCTGTTTAACAAAAAGCTGGAGAGACCAGGAGACCTGTTACTGAACACACACTAGCAATGATTACTGTCACAATATTGAGCTATTTAACACTGTTACTGAACACACACTATAGCAATGATTACTGTCACAATATAGAGCTATTTAACACTGTTACTGAACACACACTATAGCAATGATTACTGTCACACTATAGAGCTATTTAACACTGTTACTGAACACACACTATAGCAATGATTACTGTCACACTATAGAGCTATTTAAGGTGAGACACCCCAGGTGAAATCATGATTTTTCTTTTTTTTTTTTTTTTGCTATTTTGCTTCCTAAACATGTTTTCTTTCAAACTAAAGCAAAATACACATTAAAAATACAGATTTAGATGTTTAGTTGGATAGTTTATTTTAGCCAATGACAGCTCGTTTTTCGGGGTGAAAAGCCACCATCTCTATTTTCATGATTGGTTGTTGGTACAAAGGAAGTGACCATATTTGGATCAGACCACAGTCAGCTTGAGGTCCAGACCTTTCCAATGATATATGCCATTATATGTTGTTGCCAAGGTTTGGATGAGATATTTTGTCTCAAAATAGTGGCTTCAAATAAAACGTTTTGGAATTTTACAATACAAATCTTTAAAGGCCGTTTTCTCAAAATGAGTTTTCCTCATACTTGGGACAAAGAATCTCCACTTCAGTTGAACTCACATACACCAAACTTTCCAGTCTTATTCCTAACTATATTCCGCAGACATTTACACATGGATTTGTTGATATATCATTCACAGCCTGATTTACATCACATTTTATACCAAAAAAATGCCGAAAATTGGGTTTTTTATGCCTGTTGACACTATTTTCTGATTTGTGGAGTGATAATTAGAGATATCAAAAATCCCATGTGTAATTTTCTTTGTCTCTAATGTGTCAACAAAATGAAATGATAATTTTGAACCTGGCTTTATCCGATCTTCAGATTTATCGTCCCGAAATGTATGCAAATTAGCGCATATAATGCCTAATTTGCATATTTAAACATATAATTTCAGAAAACTTGTAATACAAAAAATCTTAGTTTTAATATAAGTAATCAACTGGAGAAGTTTCATTGTGATAGCTATTATTTAACTTTTTTTCCCTATTCACCTGGGGTGTCTCGCCTTAACACTGTTACTGAACACACACTATAGCAATGATTACTGTCTCAATATCTATTTAACATCGTTACTGAACACACACTAAAGCAATGATTACTGTCACACTATAGAGCTATTTAACACTGTTACTGAACACACACTATAGCAATGATTACTGTCTCAATATCTATTTAACATCGTTACTGAACACACACTAAAGCAATGATTACTGTCACACTATAGAGCTATTTAACACTGTTACTGAACACACTCTATAGCAATGATTACTGTCACAATACAGAGCAATTTAATTTAGGTAACCAAATGGACCCCAATAGTAGATCTTTACACTCTCAATAGTTCAATTGTTGTTTAGCATCTGCTTAATTTCCAAAAAACTACACAATTAGAGAATGTAGAAGATTGCTACTTTTGATCCTTTGATCATATAATGCTGATTGTAGCTTAGCCATAGTGGTTAGTGACCGAGCTTTGTTAACATGAGTGCCCGGAAATGGTGGGTGGCTCAAACATGTTATCACTTTTGAAGTTACTTGTTGTGTTTATATATGTAAATACTACTCTTTAAAGCCGTGTTCCAGTACTGTCGACGGTTGTAAAAAGGAAAACACTCTCGGTCCTCGACGGGGAAGTGAACCCGGGCCCTCTGTCTACTAACCGCCGACAGTAACCATTACGATGTTACAGAGTAGTATGAACATAATATATAAACATCACGACAAGTAACATCATAAGTGATAACATGTTTGAACAATAATAAGTTTGAAGATTAGATATGATATAAATTTGATTTGAAAAGGATTTGGGTTTTTTTGTTAGGCATTTGATTTTTTTTGTTGAGGTTTGTATTGTGTTAGGCTGCTTTTGTTTTGCTTTACTAACATGTTTAGTTTGATTGTGTGTTTAGTTTTTATATTCACTTTATATTGAATATATGACCTTTGGTTTATGAATAAAAATAAAGGTTAATGAATAATACTGTGTTTTCTACCCAGAATTAGATTTTTTGAAACCTCCCTGCTTACTGCTCATTCAGCTTTTTGCTGCTGTGGTGCTGATGATGCTGCTGCTCTGCTGTGGTGCTGCTCTGCTGTGGTGCTGCTGCTTACAGAGAATGAATGAACTGACCCAAAGCCAAAATACTGTTATATATTACATATGCACAATAAATAGATTTATTTCAATCCAATAATTGTCAGACTGAACTTGATCAAAATCTGAAATTAAGTGGTGTAACATTACTTATTCACACAGGTACAGTTCTGCCACTCTCTGTGTCACCAGAATAATCAACAGCAGAGTCAAATTATGATAAACCATCTCTCGGCATTACCCTCCACAAGACCTGTCTGCTCTAAATGATTGCTTAATGAAAAGAGCGAGCTCACAAGTGATAATTTAGTAATGGTCGGTGTGTTGCAGCGTGGGAAGGTACTTGTCCTGGTGGGGGTGAGGTGAGGGGGTGGGGTTCATGTGGCTGACAGAGCAAAGCAGGTGTTGAGCTGCCTGTTATTGCTGTTTTTTTCACAGCTACTTTATTAATTTAATGGTATAAATGCCTCTGTGAGGCATTTGGCAACTTTGCCCCACGTCCGATGCCTCTAAGCAAATCACAACAACTCAAAGAGAGGGATTGGAGGACTCTTCGGATTGTTAACTCTGAGTCGAAGACAAAGTCTTCTTCAGTCTCCTCCTGGCAGCCACCGGGCTCTGCTGCCAGAGACCCAGGCAAGGAGGAGTTAACGTCAACGTAGGCTGCAGTGTTTTGATTGGCTTTGCAGACATAAACAAGAGCTGCACTTGTGAGTGACCCCTGGGCCTGACCCCAGAGATAGACGCTTCTCTAATGGGTGTCTCTTTCAGCAGGCGGCCAGGCCATGCAGGGAAACAGACAGAGGAACCATTGTTTAGGCCAGGAAAAGCCAAGGCTCTCCCCATTAAAGGGCTGAGCCAAGAGGAGAGGACCAGGAACCACTGAGCTAGGGAAGCTAATGACCCAGTGAGACAAGTGATTTCATACTTCCAACACAGGGTGAAAATCTAGTGTACATAGCCTACAGTATGTTTCACAAAAGACAATGATAATCAAACCTGGAAGTGCAACGACACAATGACATTTTGACGAAACAAATAACGTCCAAAATCAGAAAACACACAACCGCATCGTCCGTAATCATTTCCACCATCTCTCCCCATTTGCGTATCTACAGGGCCTGTGTGTGCATGTCTGCATTTCAGGCCTTCTTCATGTCGAGGCTTGGATGCTGCCTGGGTGGTGACATCACAAGCCAGAATATGAGTACTCTTCCTCCATCTGTCCCTATCCACCATGCAGGAGTGTCCTCTAAGAGGACTCCTCTTCCTCCATCTGTCCCTATCCACCATGCAGGAGTGTCCTCTAAGAGGACTCCTCTTCCTCCATCTGTCCCTATCCACCATGCAGGAGTGTCCTCTAAGAGGACTCCTCTTCCTCCATCTGTCCCTATCCACCATGCAGGAGTGTCCTCTAAGAGGACTCCTCTTCCTCCATCTGTCCCTATCCACCATGCAGGAGTGTCCTCTAAGAGGACTCCTCTTCCTCCATCTGTCCCTATCCACCATGCAGGAGTGCTGTTCTTCTGCAGTATAGTCCTATGTAGGTCACCTTTCTTCTCCCCTTCGTGCCAGTGCACCTCATATACAGTATAATCGGGCAGGCAGCGAGCTCAGGGTGTCGGACACAGGGACCAGAAATCTACGGCTGATGCTCCTTGATGTTGTTTGTTTTGTTACTCTCAGCATGCCGTTGTAAAGGTCAAAGTTCCATACATGGTTCTACTGCCACGATACATCAAGGCTATGCACAGCATGTGGGTATAGCAGCCGTATCATTAGTGACTTCTCGGCTTGGTTGTAAGGGCCCACATCTCAGAGCCGTATAGTGTGTGTGAGACTGTGTGTGTGAGACTGTGTGTGTGTGTGTGTGTGTGTGTGTGTGTGTGTGTGTGTGTGTGTGTGTGTGTCTGTGTTTGTTTGTGTGTGTCTTCTCTCACAGTGAGAGAAGAATTTCCCCTTGGGGATTAATAAAGGAAATCTTCTATCTTCTTCTGTGCACTGAGCAGAACACAGCTGTATTCCCCCACAGCAATACTATACTATGAAGTTAAAAAACTGAAAAGAATTGTGGCACTAGAGGAAAGGGAATTTGGTCAATCCAGCCAGTAGTTTTATATGCTCTTTGGGACCTGTCTGTACTGCGACAGTACAACCAGTCGCCTACAGCCCACAGTATAAAATAGTAGGCCTATCATAGTTTGTAGCAACATGTTTTACAAAAACAGTCATACTATACAGTACCTGTCATAAAAAATATATAAATTAAATAAATAAAACAAATGTTATGTAATATTACGGGTCAGCTGGGGAGTTAGAAGACTAGGCAACAGGAGTGTGTGTGTGGGGGGGGGGATTGGCAAAACATGTCATCTTCTGAAAGGAAGAGCAAGCGTACAGAAGCCACAATGAAGACTCTTGGTGGCGGAAGCAATGACACAGAAGCAACACCTAGTGAGACATACATACATAGGAGGTGCTAAGTTACCACAGTACTGTATGATGCTCAGAGCCTCCTATAGCACTCAGCCACTTGGACAGCAGTCGAGGCGTGATCAAACTCGGTTGGGTCGCCCGGGTCATGCCCTCTGCTGTGACACACCATACGCTTGTGAGCAACATATGGTTACCAAAGATTGGGGGAAAATAAACAATGCTATGCCAAAAACAAAGAACAAACTTTCTCTGGCATTGAAGCTCTCTTTTTGTAACATGCAGACTTGCAAAGAAAAGGATTCCAAGGCACTCCGTCTTTGATAAACATTTACAAACAATAAATATGACCAACGCGTTTCGGCCTAGAAGGTCTTCATCAGGGTCTAACATTTTGGCTAATCGGTCATAATTAAATACAGCCAGGTGATGTTCCAATCAAGTCCGTACCTATGTTGCCATGTTTGCCTATTGGCCAGCCCATCTGCCTTCTTCCATGTGAGATCTGTGTGAATCCGTGTCAATTGTGTCACTAATTATCACTGGTAATTAGCAAGCCTTGAAATTCATACTTTACATAGGCCTACTTAAACGACATAACCCACAGGATTAAGAGGAACACAGAACAGTGTTGAATACCTTACCACATCCTCTGCAACGACCACATGCTCTGACTGACACGCCCTCTGTCTGTGTGAGTGTGAGTGTGAGTGTGAGTGTGAGTGTGCGTGTGCGTGTGCATGTGCGTGTGTGTTGGAAGGGGGGGGGGGGGGCAGCCCCGTGCGAGGGAGTACTCGTGCTGCAAGTGGCCAAACAGGTGAGTCGGGTGTCAGCGAGGCATGAAACCATACCTGGCAGCCATGACAATGGCAGCGACACGCGTCAGCCCTGAGGGAGGTGACTTTAGACACCGCACAGCTTTGACTTGTCTGCTCTTTTGAAGGGGAGAGCAACACTATCTGGGCTGTTCTCGCTGTCACATGCTTGACAGCAGTGTCTGTCTGCATTTACCATGCTTGGATATGGTTATATCTCTTGTATACGAACTAATACTACACCACCTATAGTCTCTATAGGAACAATAGTCCCCCCCCCCCCCCCCCCCCTTCCCACACACACACACACACACACACACACACACACACACACACACACACGTGTGCATGCTGAACTTCCTTGTTATTATGTGTTATGAGCCATCTATCACTCACATGCCCCAGCAGCATCCGTGCAACAGTGTGACTAAGCTAGGTTCAACAACGTGGGGCTTACCTTTCAGGAAGTGACAGTAAATGCTTGGTTGCGTGCCGAAAAGAACCGTTCTACAAGCTCACAACGCGTTGCAGTGCAACACGTTGTGAGCTTGTAGATCCGCTATCTCCCCGTCTTTACACATGAGGTTTAACAACTGACTTTCTCTCTACACATGGACTCGTCTCCGGAACTAAGCCTGTGGGACAGGTCAGGTATACTGTACTCCCTAAGTTGTCAAAGTCATGCTACCCACTCATGCTACACGTGTGCGTTCTTGCGTGTCCGGCCGCACATGTGCGTGCATACGGAGCACAGGCTGCAGGTCGTTAGGGAGCTCCCACTAAATTAACATTAACGACCTAACAGCGGGAGAGATGTGATGGGCCTGCTCTGTGCCAAACGCCTGGCTAGCTTCAAACGCCTGGCTAGCCTCTGGCACTTGGCTAAACCTTCTCCGGATTAATTTCACAGTAGAGAACTCCTTAAAACAAAGTCAAATCGTGGTGTTAGACAAGTGAGGGGCAGAGTAAAGGAGTGGAGAATAAATCAACATTCAGTCATAATAGACTTTCCTCAGTACGTGGGATCGAGGTGACAAAAGACAGAGAGAGCCTTTCACACGTTCATTTTTTAATTTTATTGAAAAAAGTACCAATAAACAACAAGAAATTCAGGGAAAAAAAGATTTGTAGAGCAAAGCTCTTTATGTACAGCATATTGCACTACATAACAAATTGTCCTTACTTCCATATTATATCAACAACAACAAAATTATGAACACAAAATGAGTGCACAGTACAGTCTCGAAAACACACAGTCAATGTTTACAAAAATGCTACATTTTCGCTGGGTCTCATTTCTTGGTATACAGAGAGTGTGTGATGATCAAGACTTTGTTGAAACTGAGCAGTTAAAGGCATTTTCCAGGGTTTCAGTAATACTCGTACAGTTCATATGTTCAGTAAAGGGCATTTATTTCATACTGGATGATCTAAGCTCCTGAGCCAAATTAAACACTGAATTGTCCTCCGATTGATTCGCTTGGTTTCGTTAATGCACCACGAGGAAATGCGCACAGGAATGTCCCAAGTTTTTACAAAAAAGGGGAAAAAAGTGAGCCCTTGATCACATTAGACTTGAAAAGGCCCATCAGGTATTAATAAAAATTATTTTACAACTTTGAACTGTCCTGAAACAGACCCTTTTTTCCATAAGAAAATACATTTTAAAACGTTAAGAAAGATCAAGAGGCAAGAAATGTTCGCATTTAAAAAACAAAACAAAAATTTATAAAAATCAAAAAACCTTCCTTAAAACTTCAAATTTATAGAAAGTGGACTACAAAATTCAAGACACTGATGGTTTCCATGGAATACATATCGCACTCAAGGTTTTCCTACACTTGAACGTCATGCCGTGCGGCCTGTTAAGCAACGTGTCAGTGTCTCGCTGTGAAGATAGTCGAGCTAGTGCTACAAGCTCGCAACGCATCATGAGCTTGTAGATCGGCCATTTCCGTGTGCGACAAAAGGCGCGCAACTACGTTTAAATCAGGGTTGAGTGCAGCTTGGGAACCTCTTCTAACAAATCATACAGGGCACCTTGGTGGCTTGCTTCCCTTTCCAATGAATCAAATGCCAGATCATAGCCAGATAACACATGGCCACTTCAGCCCATGACAGACCTCAGAGAGAACAATTCAGAGTATACACTATACAATAACACACAATAGATCAGGGACCCATAGGATCTACAGACACAAAAGTACTTTCCAGTGCATGTTGATTACAGAAACAAAGAATTATATATATTTTAAATTGAACCCCCCTCCCCCCAAAAAAATAAAATAAAAAATAAACAAACCCTGCGCGTTTTAGAGTGAGTTTCCAAAAGTATCTGCAGCGTTCTTCTGGAACCATTTCTGATGTCGCCTCTGTGTTGGTGGCATGGCTGCCCATACACAATGT
The DNA here is from genome assembly GCF_963924005.1 of Protomyctophum bolini. Classification (NCBI taxonomy): domain Eukaryota; kingdom Metazoa; phylum Chordata; class Actinopteri; order Myctophiformes; family Myctophidae; genus Protomyctophum; species Protomyctophum bolini. The sequence goes on from NC_137876.1 coordinate 13,152,163, forward strand.
TGTGGTACTGCAGATTAAAATGGGCGACACGAGTCGTTTAATGTAAGGGCAAAGCCATAGCCTGTTCTCCTGTCTCAGTTGACCACTTAAGCCCCTATATGTGGGTACTGCGTCGTATGACGGATAGCGAAAATAGCCGATCCACAAGCTGCTTGTAGAACTGCTATTTTTGAATGTTTTTGAAAGGTTTTGCTGAAAATGCCAGATGGTTGACACTGGTAAAAAAAAAACCCTCACAGCTCCATCTAGGCTACAGCTTTTCTAAATCAAACATTATTATTCTGCCTAAAACTGCGGTGGATGATTCAGGAAGAAAGAAAATAAATGCCTGAACTCGTTGGCATTCATCCCTGGAAATCACAACCCTTCAGGAATACCAGATGCAACGCAGGCAAAAACCCTTGTTCTGCACAGACTCAAAACAAAATGACCATTATACACATCCAAAACCAAAAGAAAAACACATGGAGAAACAAGTAATTGCACACATAAATGTATACAGTAGAAATGGGCAAATGTACAAAAAAATAAATAAGAAAGAAAATAAATTACAAAAATAAAACGACAGAACAAATGAACACCACCCAAGAGAGGAAGGAGCAGTACATTATGCAGGACTTTGAGAGGACGAGGAGGAGACGTCGACAACCCAGAGGCGAGACGGAGAACTGCAGGGACTGGCTCAGCGTTCAGGATCCGCAGGAAACTATAACCACCACGACCACATTCACTTGACCTCACACGCCTCCTACTATCATGCCCAGTAGCCCCCCCGTCTCACCACGTAGTGGTCAAGTCCACCTCAAGACCTTGTGTACGTGACGATGCGTTTAGCCAAATTGGGTGTGAACTGGAGTCAAAGAACGAAAATGTGTCTAAAAAAATATACTCCATCGTACAATGGCGTTGCATACCGGAAATGGCATATCTACAGGCTCACAATGTTGTGACAGTGACGCAATGGCTTTTTTTTAAGTGGACGACACCATCGTATGACCACGGGTAATTTAAGCATAACACTGGGTTCTCACTGGGCGTGGAAGTGCAGCTAGTTGCTGCGGAGCTCCAGGCGTACCAGCCAGTTTCCTTTCGGTGCCTCTGTTAAATGACTGGGCTGTTGATACTGCCTGGAGGGGTGCGGAGAACCGCGGCAGGCTCCCAAAGTTCAGCGACTGTTCTGATTAGAGATTTCAAGGTTTCTTTATTAAGTCTTGTGTACAGGTATGTAAGAGTCAAATTAATTTCTTCTGTTTCCTCAGACATTGTGGTAGCAAAAATGAACATGTAAGCAATAAGGGCAATAACAATAAATCATTCCCGGCGTTTCCACATCCAGAGTGAACCCAGCGCATGCCTTCTTAACCCATTCTGACCTGAGATCAGATTCATACGAGGTTTCCACGGGACACACACTGGTCTGATTAACCCATTCTGACCTGAGATCAGATTCTAAAAATGTCAGTCGTTCTTCGAATTTTTCAAAAATAGCAGACCTACAAGCTCGTATCGCGCCACTCGGTGGCGCGATATGAGCTTGTAGATCTGCTATTTTTCAATAGCTAAAGCATAACATGATGCCAACACCAAAATGGGTGCCCGGTCAGAATGGGTTAAGGGTCTTTATCGTGAACCTTGTGCCATGATGCAACAGATTCTCAAGGTCACCAGTAGCCTAAAAGTCTGTCCCTGAGACATTTTGAAGATATTTTATAATGAGAGCTTACACTAATTGCAGAGTGGTAAACTTTGACAATTATCTGTTGTTAGGAACTAGGTAATAATTCACAGCTCCCCCATATGTACTGCCCCTCCTTGGGTACAAAAGGTAGTGCCTAGAGTTAGGCAATGGAAAGAACAAAACAAACAGCATCTTCAACAGTGTCTTCAAACTATTCATATTTCAACAATAGTTACAGTCCATTTCACTGTGACTTTTTTCTTTCTTTCAACTTTGAATATCGATAGGCTCAGTGGTCAAACATGAAAGAGGCCCCGACGAAAAAGAAAAGAAAAAAAGAAAGATCACCCGATAAAATGTTAAATGATCCTGAGAGGAAGAAATGCTGTTGTTCACAGGTTGATTTATACAGTATTGCTTTGGTGTCCAGAACACATAGATAAGAGAGTTAGAAACATTTGTATCGAGGCACACCTCTCTACTGCGACTGTGTTAACCTTCTCTAGGCCACCGACACCCCAGCACAAAGAATTATTACCCATCCATGTTCAGTCTGGTCTCAAGGTTGATGATTTGTCTTGGACATAGGGATAAAAAATAAAGAAAAACTGAAATCATGCAGTGAGAAAGTTAAGACATATCTGAAAGCCTTCATTTGTGACAGAGGTTGGCTTGGTAACAACAATCTGAACTCTTGAGGGGTGGTACTCTAGTGCAAAAACAGTGGATCCGAGGCTCCACTTCAAGGGCATGGAGGTGTAGTGAAAATAATCAAACGCACAACACACTATCTAAAAACACTGAGGGCTATTTGTATTGCAGAGCAAAATCAAGAACAAGATCAAATTGAAGGGACAATAATGGGGTCTTGACCGAAATGGCAAAACCTAACAACTACATTTTGAGATTAACCAAATAATTGTCTTGTGCCCTTAAAGGCCAAAGAATACTTACAGCTTGTTCCTTCCTAATGTTTTCAGTGATACTGTGGGGCAGTGTTTAATAAGATAAAAGTGAGAAAGTGTAGCAAAAAGGATATAAACTCCACTGAGGAGATAAAAGTTGAGGTGCAAAATGCTTTGTTCTGAGAAACTGCCTCTTTGGAAATGAGTAAATCATCAAGGTGACCGGTTAGCTGGGAAGCCCCTCTACCACACAGAATGTCCTTCCCAATCCTTCCCGTCTGTTCTCAACACTATAAACGATGAAACGCGTTCGGCTTGTGGCAGGGGACATCGATAAGGCATTCCCAGTATCTACGGAGGTCATTCCAGATGGACACATATGGAAGTGCAAACAAATGTGACGAGTACAACGTATTGTACAAAATACTACAACTGCACATTTTTACCGAAAATAGGAGCATTGTCCTGTGGAGGAATCTCATTGAACAACAACATGGCATCTTCGTGGAAAGAAGGGATTAAAAAAAATGAAAAAAACATGACCTCGTATAAAAAGTTGGTTTGTCTCCGGCCCGCCGGTGACCTTTTCTCCCGTCTTCTCAACAGACCCGTGTTAGATTTGACAGTGCCATTTAGGAGTCCAGTTCCTCGGAGAGATGGGAGTCCATGGAGTGTGGGACACTCACCTCCGTCCAATGGCGGCGCCCCCTCCCACGATGGCCCCCCTGTCGAACAGAAGGCTGAGTAGGGCCGAGGCCAGACGCCACCACAGCGGCCCCACGGGCACGTTCCTTTGGTTTCGCTGATACTGCAACACAAGCAACAACAAGAGGCAGATACATGTCAGATCAGTCAATCAATCAATCAATCAATCAATCAATCAATCAATCAATCAATCGTATTCATATAGCGCCTAACCATGAAAAGTATCGTTCAACCGTCCACATTTTGAGCATGCCAATTTGTGTGAAAATCTGAAAAAGTAGCAGATCTTAAAGCTCACAATGGACTGCGATGCAAAAACGCCATAGTAAGTAGTATAAAATAGGGCTTAAGTGGTTAAGACAGTTTACATGTAGTGCAGGTTGAGAGTATACATATAGAAACAGCACACACTAGACGAAGGAATGTGATCTAAGTTTTGGGCAAATAAATTGAACTTGCATCCAGTGTGTGCCGTTTCTCCTTTATTTTATGAGAACACTGCATATGAACACATGTACTGTATGGCCACCGAGCTGGAACTCGGTCACGAATGACAGCAGCCACTAATGGGGTCATTATTTTTGGGGGTGGGAGTATTGAGTTTGTGTTGTGCCCTGAATGATATGTGCTGATTGACCCAGAGTAGAGCATAAGGAGAAGGTCATTCGAAACCAGACACCGGAATGACACTGATATTTTCACAACAGTCTGCTTCAGAGTAGACCACTACTTATTAGAGGACACTCTCTCTCTCTCTCTTTAAGGGCTTCGGACACTCATTTAAGACACTCGCTCAACGACAGCCATATTGCGAACACGCGCGTCCGTCATCAGCTCACACGGCGCCTGTCCTCCTGGCAGAGCTCGGCTGCAGGAGTGATCCTCTTTTCTCTCGCTCTGGCCCATGAGCCAATTGGATTCCGTGCGATTAGAGGGATAATGCTATCTCTACCATTGAGAAGGGGGAGATAAGATAATTGCACTAAATGGGATTAGGGAGGTCTTGAGGAGGGGCGGGAAGCCTCTGGAAACTCATATCTGCCAGAGAGAGAGAGAGAGGTACAGTAGCCGAGTGCTACGCTCCCGACAGTTCATCCTCAAGACGAAAGGCAGACTCCACCACACCCGATAAACGCTAAAGCTATTTTCAGAGACTGGCCGTAAACTAAAAAAGACAAACAAGAAAAAAAAGAGTACCCCAGCTTAGCTTATTTTTCTCGTGCCATGACAATGCACACATCACACACACACATCTCAGGTTCTGTGTTTGTTTACGACATCACACACACATCTCAGGTTCTGTATTTGTTTACGACAGAGCCAAGTGTCTGACGGCTCCGATTAGATATGCCATATTACATGACTACCGAGGTGGTGTCCAAATGTTGACATATTTACAACCAGCCAAAACCTGCTGGCGTCGTGATAAGCCTTGGGGGGGTTGTCTACTCTACAGCATGATTTATACTTTGTTGCATGCGGGTGTCGTGCACCGATAATAGCCGATCTGCAAGCTCAGAGCGCGTCACAGCGCGATGCGCTGTGAGCTTGTAAATTGGCCATTATCGGTGCGCGACACCTGCCCGCAACTAAGTACAACTCGGGTTTACTGCTTGAGACAAAGTGTGGTGAATGTTGCAAAGTGTTGCATAAGCTTTGCCAGGTTCCAACCAGCTTGTGCAGGTCTCCCACCACACCAGCTCTTTTTGATCAAAGGCAGGAGGCTGAAAACAACAAAATCAGGAATTGCCAACAGCAATCTGAGGGTATACTGGGAATCTTGATCAAACATTTCAACCCCCCCCCCCCCCCCCAGCCCCCCCACCACCCCTCGCTGTATGTATCCAAATCTTCCCAGGGGATATTTGGATAGGAGCATAACAATAACATGGATGTGCGCTCGATAAATATAGGCTACGTTACATAAAGCACAGATTTGATTAATTCACTAAAGAGACATCCCAGGGACTGTTGGCAGCTAAAGTGACTGCACTTGGTAAACAGAGAGAGTAGGCTAATGTGCCCCGAGACACTTTTAAAAAACGGGAGGAAAAAAAAGTAATTACAGTAGAGACTACAACCAGTTCCATCTGTTATTACAAGATCAGCGTAGCACTGAGGCTGTATATTCAGTTTAACGTTCAGCTGGACAGTGAAAGCAGATCTGGTCCAGTTGAACTACTAATACAAATCAAGGCTGTCACATGACACCACATGTAGAGCCTACATTACACTTAACTGATAAATAACCAATTTGACAATCTGTTCTCTCTCTCTCTTTATTTATTTTTTGTTCCACAAAGCATGACTAACTTCAGTTGAGCGGTGTACCCCCAGGGCCTCTTCTGACATGGACAGAATAGGGTTCATGTGGGTAAGGAAAGTTTGTATAATTTGCAAACAAGTTACAAGTGCAAAACCTCCTGATAACAATGAGACACAAAGTCCCTGACAATGACCTTTTCCACTCATGCACACGCAGTAAAGAGATCGAGATAGAGGGAGGGTTGTGGGCAGTCCTGTTGTCAACTTTAGTCACAAGTTACACCACCAACTGTCAAAATGTGAGTCAGGCGCTAAATTTAGCCCGTTAGAAAGAGCCTAGCCAGATGCACAGTGTCGTCACCATGACACTGGACTGATGGACTTTATCAGCGTCGCATGCAAGCTGTCTGTCAGCCCGGCCACTCTGAAGCTCTCTCACTTATCTCCTGTCCAAACAGAACAACTTCAGTGGCCGGGGCCAGCTCAGAGTTAAGTCACGCCAGGGAGGAAACGCTGACACAAAACGAGAGAAAAGAAAAGAGCTGGAATATTTGATAATGGAGAATAACACCTCCTGGCCGACACACACGAGAAAGAGTCAACGTTAGTAGTTTGTATTGTGGACTCGAGGTCAGCATATTACTCCCTCTTCTGCTCGTGCTGAAAGGAGAGAGTGCCGCGCCCTCAGTGGAACAGTGCAAAGATAACGACGTGGACGTACACAATACACACACACACACCATCCAAACCCTGCTTTCAACACCTCCTATCGAAAGCACCGGGAGTCGTCTCTCTTAAAAAAAACACGGAGATGAAACCCGACTCGGCTCCTCGCCCTGCGCAGACCGGCGCGGCCTTCCTGCCATTGTGACAGTCATTATTGCCTAGTGTCTCAAATGGCGGGCCGGCTAATGTCAGCCTCCCCTCCAGGGACCCCGGCGTCCCCCTCCAGCCCTCTCCAGACTGAGGAGCAATTTATCTGTCAGCGCCCACCGGTCCTCCCCCTCCCATTCTGTCCCCCGCTACCTAATCCGCTCTCTCGCCGGAGGCCTCGGGGCTCCCAGAGAGGGAGAACAGCGCGCTGCCACCGCAGCGGCATCGCTCCCGTGTCCACATTGACAAGACGTGGTGCCGTCAAAGCGTCTCAAATGGCACGTTTTGGAGGACAAGTGTCTGCTCAGTCGGCGCACCGACAGCCATCCACTGACAGGGGGCGATGTGAGATGAACAATAACAACATTACTGAGGGTGAGAGCGTTTTGTGTGCCAGAGTGACAGCGAGCGGTTGAGAGACGGGGGAAAAGCAGAATAACGAGTATGGGCGTTAAAAAGCATGCGTGCGTGTGTGTGTGTGTGTGTGCGTGTGTGTGTGTGTGTGTGTGTGTGCAACTGTGCACGTGCTGACACAAACACACACACACACACACACGTGCACAAACACACACACCGAGCTGCCAAGTCATTCAGCAGTTTGAGATGCCCTACCTACATCACTGCTGAAGGCTTAATAGCACCACTACACCACAGAGAGCCCCAGATAGAACGTACTGTATACGGGGCCGAGTGGAGATCAACCACACGTCACTGTTTAGGGTTCCACTGTCCAAACATCAGTCAGAGACAGCCGGGCCGACAGACACCGACCCAACCACAGACAAGCAGACAGGCCTTTGAGATTTTGCAGAGATTTTGTGCATTTTAAAAGCTATTATAAGCCTATAAGATACATGCCATTAATTTATTTCCAGCATTATTTCACCCGCGGTTTATCCAATATAAACTTTATAATGTTAATTAATATATTTGAATGACCCAAATCTGCCATCCAAAGGTCTCTAATTGCTGATCCTTCTACCTACTGTTTCCCAAACAGTGGGTCGGGACCCGCATGTGGGTCGTGGACACATTTTTATGGGTCCCTTTATGTTTTATTTTGTTTCCTACATTTTGGTTTGAATTATTATTATTTCAAAACATATTCAAATAAACATTCGCAAAAAGCAAAGACTAAACCGAAATCATGAATTAACACATGATGCTAAAGACGTGTCACGTCCTATCAAATAAAACCGTCTATTGCCATTTATATCAATATAAAACGGTATCACTGGAATCGGGGGTGGGGAGTAAAATCTCTCTAATTTGCATGGCACTCCTTTGAATTGAATTACCTTTATTATTCTGAAAAACTCTGGCTGCATCATCAGTGTTAAATGTGTTAAAAAGGGGGAAAATCAGTAATTTCATGAATAAATCAAAGAAAAACTAAGAAAATTCCATAAATTCGAAAACACAAAGTAGTAATAAATAGCCGATCTACAAGTTTGGGTCCCGGGGATAGCTCTGGACCCAAAAGGGGACTTTTGGGTCCAGAGCTAAAAAATAACATGGAACCACTGATCTACAGCATGAAAGCATCTCTGTTTAGCGGCCATTATCCCAAGGCCTGAAACACAAGTCCTGACCAAGACACTGAACCATCTGAACAGCCATCAGCTGGTGGAATCTGAAACTGAATTCCCCCTCATGGGGATTAATAAAGGTCTACCTTTTCCACATTAAACTATCAATGATCCCATAACGACCAATAAATGGCCAGTCAGTTTGTGTAGCTATACAGCTACTGTCGACTTCATCACAACAAGACCCCTTCTTTCACTCTGACTGTGACGTGTCTGCTGTTTACTCAGCCAGCGAGCCGACTCTAGGCACTTCCTCCTAGCCCTGACCCCGTGCGACCTCCCGCCATGTGTCAGTGAAACTCGGCAGCCACAGATAGCGGTACAACCTCCTGTCTGTAGCCTGGTCGCTCGGAGCGAGAGTGTCTGCATCTCTTTACACACATGAGTCACGTCGAGCTGGAGGGTATGGATATATATATAAGGAGGTTGCGATCGTCTCCATTATATCTTATGCCGAGAATTGTTATGTGTTATGTATAACATTTAAGTCTGAGTTATACTGAAAATATTCACAAAAGGTTCACAATGTGCCACGGTGGGACACATTGTGAGCTTGTGGATTGGCTATTTTTGGTACACAACACCCGCTTCCCTCTGCCCATGCAGATCGGTGGTTTTGGGTTTGTATTCAGATCCACCCCCCCCCTCCCCTACTTTTCCCCAGGGGATCGAGTGTATGTAATTATATTAAGTAAATGTGTGTCCTATACTAGCCTACATGCCATCATTAGAGGTCCTGCCCCCCCTCCTCTCGTGGCTGCGGAGCGGAGGGCTCTTATTTTGGGCGTCTCCTGTGGCTTGGTGCTCAGCTGGGGAAGGGTCTGACTGGAGACTCCCTGCCAACCACAGCTGTTCCCCTCAGGGCTCACGCGCCCAGCGTCGGGTTACAACATGTTTACCTTCTCCCACCACTTCTGCTTTTTCATTTATTTTCCCCCCACTCTCTGTTTTTCTGGGCATGTGCGTGCTGAGCACGAGCACGCGTGCGCACGTGAAAACGAATGCGCGGCGGTGCGGTGTGGTGCGATGCGCGCGAGGTGACGGCGAGGACCGCTTGTGTTTCTCGTGTTTGCGCAACACGCGACACCAAGTCTCTGGAAACTCTCCAAGGCTTGGGATCTGCACCGTGCAGCCGGCGTGACCTGAAACATGGGGTGCTTTGTTTCTTTTCACAGCACATCATGACCACAACGGGGGACGTAGGACGGGAACCCCTTTTGGTGTTTAAAGCATTATGTTAAACTATAGCCACATTTTCGTGATTTTTCAAAAAATAGCAGATCTACAAGCTCATAGCGCACCACCGAGTGCCGCGCAACGAGCTTGTAGATCTGCTATTTTTGGAAAAATCACGAAAATGTGGCACAAATATTTTAATATAACGTTCTTAACTCAAATATTTGCTTCTGGGGGGGGGGGGGGTCCCTGGAAAAACATATTTTCAGATGGGGGTCCTTGACATGAAAAAGGTTGAGTACCACTGACATAGAAACATAGGTTTTTTAGAAAACTTGAAATTTGTTTTTAGAATTGGCCTTAGTCCTAAATGGGCCGGACGCCGTCTTGTCACCCTGACCACTGTGAAGGTGTGCTGCATACCCACATACCCACCTCCTTCCTCAACAACTCAAAGAGGAAACGGGAGGAAGACAGAGAGAGAGAGAGAGAGAGAGAGAAATAAACAGGAAGAGGAGGCAGAGGGAGGGCTTGGCAACGGCTGGGTGGGGGAGGAGCGGGGGGGGTCAAACAGAACACAGGGCTAATGCCCTGTATGCACACACAGCAGCCCAAACAAAATGGAACGCCGATAAACACGGAGGCGGAATGCACCGTCGGGTCGTGAGCAGGATCTAAAACAGTGTCAAGAATGTCCTTGGATTGAGCTAGTGTGCCAGAATGCAGACTGACTTTTTTCTTCTGTGACTTAACCAACCCAGAGTGCGTGTGCTCGCGCTCGCCACACACACACACACACACACACAGTCCTTGAAATTATGTCTGAAGGCTGCATTGCCAGTCGGTGTTAAGGCCCCATGGAAGCATATGTGCATGCGTGCCTGTGTGTGTGTGTGTGTGTGTGTGTGTGTGTGTGTGTGTGTGTGTGTGTGTGTGTGTGTGTGTGTGTGTGTGTGTGTGTGTGTGTGCGTGCGCGTACTCCTCACCAATTGTAGGTGTTGCCGGTGGAACTGGTCTCCGATCAGCTGCAGTTTCTGGCCGATGAGGGCCTCCATGCTGCGTGCCGCCGGCTGCTGCCGCAGTCGCTGCTCCATCCCGCCGCCTCCTCGCTCCTCCTCCTCCTCGCTTCCTTGCCGATGTGCCTCCTGGCCTCCGGCAAGTTCAAAGTGTGCCGGGAAGTGCAATCGAAAGCCTGCGTTGCCTGGGGAGCATTGAGACCGCAAGTTATTTATCTTCTTATTTAACTAACTATTATTATTACTGAACTGAACGCCTGATTTTCTTGGTTGCGTGTCGGTGTCGCGCACGGAAAAATGGTAGATCTTCAAGATCCTGATGTGTTGCGCTGCGGCGCATTGTGATCTTGTAAAAATCTGCCATTTCCAACACGTGACTGACCACCAAGTATAAATGGGGGAGAGGCGTTCTGTGAGAACAGACTCCCTGCTGCTCACAGTTTGTGTAATCACCGCTTTCCGTTATTTTATAGTCAAACCAAAGTCAGCAACATGAAGTCTCGTGTGGATTGAAGTTTGTTTGTGAGATCAACCATTGCAGAGAGCTCGTTTGGAACATTGACCTAGTTTTTCCTGACGTCACCATTATATGGCTCAACCGTCACCACCAGCCAATTCTCTCTCTCTCCAGTCTCTGACTATCGGTGCTCAGGTGAGTGCTGCTACTGTGACTGTCCCAGCATGTCCTTTTGAGCCACCCTCGCCAGCCTGGCGCCGTTTGAATGGGCAAAGCAGCTGGGTACACTCCACGCGGGTCATAAAAGCCGCTGTGACCGGGACGATCAGGCGCCACGGGGTGAGAAAGGCACAGATACGATGTTACTTTCTCGCACGCCACCTCTCAACATCACGTTTCAGACTTCTTTTATAGCACTGGTTATGACACACAGGGACAATAACAGCTGTGCAAGTATGCATGCATTAGTCACCTGAATGTCCCCACAGGGATCAATAAAGGTTTATCTTTATGATATCTTCTATTTATTTCTCGCGATGCGAGACAATTGAAGATCTCTGCCTACTGATCATGGCAACTCCTAAATGCAAGGTAGTGGGTAGAATGGTGGCGAGTACAGCTGCTAATAAATCTATATCTACTGCTGCATTTTTTACATGTTTTACTCTCCGTTTCCAGTTTCTTTATTTTTATTGTCCTCAGTCTCCAGTTGAACTAAGCACTTGTGAGTCTAAGCGTGCATTGCTCTCCCTGAGTGTGATTTCAGTGTGTGTGTGTGTGTGTGTGTGTGTACATGCGTGCCGTGTGTTCATCTCACCGTAGAAGAGTGGTCTGGGCTCTTCTGCAACTCCACAGGGCAGCATGCCGTAGGGCAGTCCGAAGGCAGGGCCGGGGGTCTGTGTTCCCCGTTCTTCGTATTTTATCTCCCTGAAGGTGGTGCGCCAGCAGTAGGGGTCCGGCTCAAACACATCGTCCTCCTCATCGTCCATACGGGGGGCGTTGCAAGACCTGCCTTTACCGCGGAAAGAGAGAGAGAGAGAGGGGGGGGGGGGGGGGGGAGAGAAGAACGTTATCAACCCCCTAAAACATTCAAACTGTGCAAAGATAACTGATCTATAATCTCCCAACACTTCGCATCACAATGTGTTTTGAAAGCTTTGAGGTTGTAGATATCATACTGTATATTTCCGGTATTCATCATACAACAAAGTGTATACGGTAGGCCTACAGTATATGGGTTGAGATGTGAGTGTCTTACTCCTTGTTCCGGTCTTCCCAGGAGCACAGAAGTCCAGAATGGGAAATAATACACACTCGTCCACAACCCCCAGACTCCAATGGAGACATCTAGGGATGTATGGGCGTGTATACTATACCACATGGGATGACCTCACACGGTACAACCTACACCTCTAAACACCAGTTTACTATCAGCGTTTCTGGCTAGTTACAGTAAAACCGAGCTGCGGGAGCGAGAATGAGCGAAAGGTTGGCCTCCATTTGTGGCCGAGGAGCTCAGTGCTGATTTAGACAAATGGCCCAGTTCATCTCAGTGATGAAACCACACAATTGGCTGTGGTCGAGAAGACTCGGGTTGAGCTAAATTTACCTAAATGGGGGTTTGGCAGACGAGGCTGAATGAGAGGTGGTATCCATCCTCTGCACTAGCCAGCCCTGTGGCTAAAAGCCTGGCTTCTTAGCATGCCCCCCAAGATACCATTACTTATGAACGTTGACAGAATAGCATTTTTTTTTTTTGTGCACAACATAAACACTCTTGCAGGCAATGCATGTCTACATGCCAACAATTTGAACAAAAATAGCTCAAATGTGTAATGGAAAACGCACTTGTTTACAATTTTCCAAAGCACTTTCCACCACATATGCAGCACGGGATCAACAGAAGCAGGCCAGCGTCTCTCTCCAGGGTCAACCCGTGCACATCAAGGGTCAAAGAGGTATCCAAATACTGCTGAAACTCAAGTAGCCTCACCAGCTCACTCTCAATTCACCATTGAGTTGTAATGCGGGGTTAGGCTGCTACCACACGTCCAAATGAGGGTCTACAGCAAAACGGTAATGACAGCCTTTGAGGATAAAGCCTGAAGCCATTCTCTCCCTCCACTGCCTCTGTCAGTCTGCCAGCCACGGAGAAGGAGTTTTCATTTCTTTACCCAACATAAGCAGATTGGCCCGTCTCTAGTGTGTTCAGAGTTGCAGACCTCACGCCATCCTGTGTGCATTCACAATAAGCCCTGTGTGTAAAACCACATAATGCTTTGTTTTGACAAACACAAGGCAAGAACATGTAGAGAGAGAGAAAGAAAGGGGAAAAAAGAAAAGAAAAAAAAGGAGGCACAACTCTCGGATATTCTTCTTGGTTGGATTCTGTTACTAATGTTCATTGCTCCAGGGTTTGTGCCCTGGGCCACTCTTTGTGTGTAGCTTCCAGACAGCGGCGCCCCCTGCCGGCCGCACGTACACTCACGGTAACAAGAGACAGACAGACGAAGAGAGTGTAGAGGCAGAAAGAGAGAGCAGTGTCACTACTCATTACTGTTTCTGTCTGGGCAGTTGCCAGTTAGCATGATGGTTTTCATACATACCAGACTTGCACATGAAATGAATACTTAAAACCATTAAAGCAAATAACCCAAATTCAAATGACCTACAATTTAGGTAGTACTAAAACGACAATTTATTGTTGCCCAGCACAAGCTCTGCAGTGCAGTGCACCCTCCCTTATTATTAGCATGAGCAAATCAAATGATTTCACTTAAATATTGAACTGCCTCAATTGGATGATCTACTGTACTTAATTATCGTATCAGTCAATTATTAATCGACCGAACAGATAACGAAATACTTTTTTTATTTTTTGGGGGAAATCTACATTAATTGTTCGACATAGTAATTACAAAGAAAAAACAACTAAATTCTATTTAGGCCTACTATTTTTTTATTTTTTTTAAATAAAGAATGCGGTAGGACATACAGAATGCAAACATACGCAGCCAGATTGCTAATAGTAGCCTATATAATAATAATCCTTTGCCTTTTGTTATTAATAAACGTGATATAAAGTCACTTCTCGCACCGCGACGCGTTGTTATAACTTAGATCTATTCTTGTCGGCACCACCTCAAACCTGAGTCTGCTCTGCTCTGGAGAGACATGAGCTGCACTGAACCGGCAAAAACACCGGCAAGCATCTGCTCCATGAATGATGACACACACACACACGCGCGCGCGCGCACACACACGCACACACCCCGGCCGGTGCATTGTTGTTTATGTTTACACAGCTTACAGCTCAGTGGGTAGAATAGATTACATACAGCGGTGCAACTTTTGTATCAGCCCTGCGCGCTAGCCACGACAACAACAGGTTGTTGCTGTCCGTTTCACAACAATAGGACTGATATGTATTATTTCCCAGTGCCCGGCTTTACTGTGTAATTTATTATAAGAAACTATTATAAGAAAACAGCATTTTTTTAACTCACCACAAATATGTCCTTTGATTGTTGTGTCTTATAGAAGAAAAATATTTATACACGCAGATGTCTCGAAATCCCGGCAGATCAAGCCAATTTAAGTCCGTGTATCACCTCCGCGACAAGTTGGATTCTCTGTGTGAAACAAATGGCAACAAGCTCATTTCATTTCGCAAACGTCGGCAGGAAAAGTGACTCCGCCTCCGGGGCGGGGCGCGGGCACGGGTACATAAGTGGCTCTTAAAGACACAGGCACATGTGCCGGTCAACGCTGTTGTGTTTACACGCGCGCGGACCGCGTCCCTTTAAACATGCTTCACCATGTCGTCGACGCGGCCAATCGGCTTCTTTGTTTTCATCCAGACTCCGCAATCGCGTATTCAGACACGTGGCCGGGAAATTCCCAGTAGCACGGGACTGCGTTTACGGTAGGGTAGGCTGATGGGCTGAACTTACTACTACTGTACTTAGTGTACTTAGATCAGCAGGTTTCTGTAGATCTCCAGGAGATCTCATTTGCAGTGGTGAGTGGTGACACAATGCAGAATTATTATAGCTTTGGCCTGCATTTGAAGTGCACTGTTACCAGTGGTTTGCAAGCTTTTTAATTCCATGGACACACACCTCTGAGTTTCTATTAGGGTTTCTATTAGGTGTCCTTGGAATTAAAAAGCTTGCCACTGGTATGCTCAAGGACCCCTGGGGTTCCCTCCCTGAGTCCCTGGACCCCACTCTGAGAACCACTGACTGCAGGCATACTATCTGGTGATGGGTGGAATATCAAATCTGAAATAATAAGCCAAAATAGAGCTGAAATGGAGACATGGCATTGTTGTTTCTTCCAAGTTGTAAAAAAATCTCTACAAACTGCATTCTATGAGAGTCAATCACATTGGTGGTCATCAGTGCAGGCAGGCTGCAGGTGTCTGCACACTAGTAGACTTGCACCTGTTTATCACAAGATTAAGTTTCAATCGCCTTCATCAGGATGTTTATTTTTTCATGGCATTTCTTAGAATTAGTTGTTTGGTTTAAAATCTATCTTTTGAAATATTTGAATGTAGAACTTTTTTTTACTCGAATCGTGACCCATAAAAAGTGGCCCATGCCCCACAAATGGGTCCCGAACCTCTGTTTGGGAAACAGTGCACTAATGCATATCAAACTGGGGGTCCATCCATCCATCATGACATTAAAAAGGTTGAGAATCACTGATCTATAATTGCGTGCTGGACTGCTCTAGTTATGGAGGGCAGGGTAGGTGCTGGTGCTGGTTGTAATGAAGCCCACCCTGCCCCAGGGGTCTCGCTGATCAATAAACACTGGGACAGCTGGGGGTGGAGGCTGATACTCTGCTGCATTCTCTCACAGAACACTAGTGTCACCCTGCCCCCAACTGACTCCTCTCTCTCTGTCCCAGTTAGGGCTGGGCGATATGACTTCAAAACAATATCACCGTTATTTCTAACTTTGACCTCGATTACAATTAACGCATAATTATTTTTAATACCGTGAAAACAGCAGATCTGCAAGCTCACAATGCATCACAATGCGACAAGTTGTGAGCTTGTAGATCGTCTTTTTTCCACAGTTTTTGTACGCAATTATTTTACAGCTAAATATAATAGGCTATATTAAGTGGTTAATCAGACTAATCAATTTCGTCCAAAAATCTGTTAGCATTATATATATATAGCCTGCTTTTCAGTTATTTGATGAATGAATTCGATGAGCAAGATCGGTTTCGATATATTTTCCGTTATTTGCCAAATTGCCCTAGCCTACTCCCGGTCGTTAGATCATACTGATGCTGGTGACTGATCAACATGGCTTGGTCACTTGGTCCTCATTTTGTTATGTTTCTTATTGTTTTCCTGACCACAAATTGTTAACAATGTGATTTATATTATTTAGACAGATGCTAGGTTCATGGTTTATTTATCCTAGTCTCTTGAGGTACTACTATGTCTCTCTTCATTATATGAATATGTGATTATTTACCTTGCCTAAATTGTAAGTGTTATCTCACATCACTGAGCTGTGTGAGAACTGAAGTCACGGATCCCTGGTTCCTGTGTCCACTCTGAATGGGCTGGACATGTGGGTCTGACCACCACCTGTAGCCTGTCCAAGGAGGTGGAGATGCACTGTGGAAGAGGGGATTGGCTTTCTCTCTCAGTATGATATTGGAAACCTGATTCCTCTCTCACGAGTGACTGCTGGGGGGAAAAGGAAAAAAAAGAGATGCTGAGAAGTGGAAGCATTGATACTTACTTCCTTTTGTTCACAAGTGAAACAAAGGACCCCCTTCCCATGCGCGCGCGCACACACACACACACACACACACACACACACACACACACACACACACACACACACACACACACACACACACACACACACACACACACACACACACACACACACACACACACACACACACGCACACAATGTTATTGTGGAAAAGAGAAAAGCCAAGATGTAATTACTAAAGGACAGGCCAGAATCCATCATGGAACAGGCCATTTGGATGACAGGACAGACAGCAATTCTTCCAGTGCTTTGCATTGTCATTATGAGGAAATTAAAACTCTTGAAGTGTGCAGGCGATCTCGCTACTTTATTAACAGTTTGCAAATAGTACAGTGGTACAATTATACAACGAGGTTAAAAGGATAACACAAAAAGCCCTAAGGGCTTGTTTCCATTGTGGTCCTGCAAGTATTAAATTCATTGAGTTCACCAAGTTCAGTTTAGTCTGATCAGTGTTCATACTAATGTGTCATATAAGCTCAGTAATTGTCTTTTGTTGGCCATATTGCATCTACACAGAGAACCTCAACAATGTTCTAAACCCGTTATTGTCCTGACATGTTCAGAAAATTATGTAAATTATGTTCATTTTCTGAATAAACTTACTGTCATCCCTCCATCTTTGGTCTCAAATATGTTACAACACTGTTTCCCAAAGATTAGGTCGGTAGTCGGGATTCATGTCTTGGTCGTTGACCGATTTTTTTATGGGTCACGAGTAAATTTCAGATTTAAAAAAGGTTGAAACCAAAAAAGAATATCACAACGTTTCATCAATTAAAAACAACTATTAAAACCAACCATTTCCTCAATTAAATATACATTTTAAAAAAAGCATTTCATGAATAGTAGTGAAAATAGCAGATCTACAACTTGCTTCTTTCACTGGTTTGGTTCCCAGGCAAACGTCTCATTTCTCTTTAGGGTCTTGAGCTAAAAGGTTTGGGAACCACTGTTACAACACTAATTCTCCTAATTCCATTAGAAATATGAGCCTTTAGGTAAAATCAGCTGTCATCTTGAACTCCAAGGTGGGGACAAGAGTTCATGCTGGGTTTGCTGGCTCGTAGCCAAATCAACAGGCTCGTAGCCCTGGCCACAACCGCCTGACCATTAATATGTATCTCTTCAGTCTGAGGTGGTGGAAAAATACACAGCCCAAAAATATCTGTCTTTACATCTGTGGTTTGAATCAAGGTTTCAGAGTCACCTACTTTTATTTTCAGTTTAGTGGAGACACACTGTAGGGATACACTAACAACAGATGGTAATCAATTGCACACCGATAAGATTCAAGAGATTGTACTTGTCG
Organism: Protomyctophum bolini; assembly: GCF_963924005.1. NCBI lineage: Eukaryota > Metazoa > Chordata > Actinopteri > Myctophiformes > Myctophidae > Protomyctophum > Protomyctophum bolini. The sequence goes on from NC_137876.1 coordinate 13,169,949, forward strand.
CATGCTCATACAAGTATGTACAGTGACATTGTGCTAACAATGTCCAATATATAGCCTATAAAAGGCAATAACAAGTAAGATAGTGAAACGTTATAATATTTATAATACAAGTAAGGTAATACAAGTTATAATATAACTACAGTCATAGTAATAAAGTGTGGAAAATAACCTGATAGGTGTGCTAAAAGAGAAGTGTTGGTCACCAAAGTCTGATGTCAATATCGGTAGAGGGCGCCAAGTCCACTGATTCATGTACTTTTTTATTTGTAGGGGGATTTTAGATCGCCTCATATAAGAACTGTGATTGAAAAATAAACAAATCATCCCGGCCGTTTCACTCATATGGATATGAAGAATCAACTGACTGAGATAAAACGCTATTTACTGCTGCTGAATTAGTTACATTTTCGCTAGAAACAGACTACATGAAATATGACTGACTGACTATCGTAAACGATACAGAGACACCTCCCCGACAATTTCGCAGAGACAGTTTGTTTATTTTTGGACCACATGCTCATATGAGACGATTATAAGATGACCCCATGTTATTCTCCATAGAGAAAAACTTCCATGAACCATGGGATGAGCGAGTCACGTCAGGACTTCAGCGCTCTATGACCGAAGGTGGCCGAAATTAGTTCTCTCAGTTGGGTGGCTGGCATTTCCCTTAGAGATAGGGTTCAGTCACACGAGAGTCGAGAGAGACTCTTGCTTCTTCGCTTGGAAAGGAGCCAGTTTAGATGGTACGAGCATCTAGTAGGGATGCCTCCCGAGCATCTCCCTATAGGGAGGTCCTTGTTGCACGTCCCACTGGAAGGAGACCTCGGGGCAGACCAAGGATCAGATGGGATGTATTATATCTCCAAACTGGCCTTGGAACGCCTCGGGATCCCCCAGGATGAAGTTACTAATGTTGCTTTGGAGCGGGAAGTCTGGAGCTCTCTGCTGGAGCGGTTGCCATCGCGACCCGACTCCGGATAAGCTGTTGAAGATGGATGGATGGATAGCATATCTAATTATGACTATTATTACATTTGGGGGAATTCCACGCCCCCACATATTTGTGCCCATGGAGTGCACAACTTTATGCACCAGTTCAAGTCATACAAACACTGTTATGTATGCAGACATTTCAGAGTATGCCGAAGTGCCGTTCATGCCTGTGCTTTGTCGTAGTGACGCATCACTGTCTTGACCTCTGTGTCTTCAACCCAGCGTTCTGGGGTATGCGACTACTGGCCAATCACAGTGTGGCTTTCCTACACCCAGCTTTTGCTGTTCTCTCGCTTAGTCTTGCAAGTGAAAGTGTGAAGGAGCCCTTTTCTGTATCGCATCCAACAAGGGAAAGGTACCCAGCACGCACAAAAAACGGTCAGTGGCCAAAGACATATCGCGAGCGCCCACACAACCTGCCCAGCACGGACAAAACACGGTCAGTGGCCAAAGACACATCGCTGTCTGCATGCCTTCGTTCAAAATGTACGCTTTGTGTCTCTCAATATTCACTGTGACACACACTGTGACACACACCCCTGAGTGCGACATAGGCGCGCAAGGTCTAATAATATACAATTGATCATTTGGAATTGCACCTGTTTCTGTGGCAAGATACAGTATGTAATGTTGCAGCCAAAAAGGACCATCCCACTAAAGCTCAGATTTACGGAGGTACCCCCCATCTCAGTTGTTGTGGCAGAAAGAAGACTCCGCTTTGCTGGACACTGCCACAGAGCAAAAGACCAGGTCATTTCGGATATTCTTCTGTGGAGACTACCCTGCCCATCAAGAGGAACACGACCTATCAACATTTCCAGATGTTCTGAGTAGAGGGACACAGGACTGACTGTGAATGAACTTGGTGTGGCAATGAGCAACAGAGACCAGTGGAAGCAGCTTGTGTCGCAGATCTCAAGGGCACTCGAAGGATGATGATGAGCCAAAAAGAAAATATACAGCATGTACAGTACAGTATATGAATGGATGAATACATTGGCAGGTATAATATGGATTCACGCAACAGAAGGTCCTCACGAGTCACAACTCACAAGGAGAATGTGGTCAGTGCACATTTTATGTCCGATTTTCACGTGCCCTCATCATACACTAATAGAATTCAGGTAAAAAAAAAATGTAACGTCCTTTAACTAAACAAACAAGAGCTGCTCTTTAAAATGCATTAGTGCATGATTATCAGGGATCTGCAAGAGCTTTTAACCACTTAGTGTAAACCCTGTATACTTAGTTGACCGGAGTCTCCCAGGGGTCTATACCAGGCCTCCTCCATTTCCCCCCTCTACATCAAATATACCGGTAGCCAGAAATTGCATGTGTACAAGCTTGTAGATCTTCTACTTTCACCGACTGTTCATCGCAGAACCTGAACACTATAGGGTTCAACTTGTCACGGCAATGAGGACGGACACAACCCCATATAAACATTGAAGGTAACCATAATCACAAAGAACGGTATTGCAACGTTACGTTTTTCATCTAACCTCCAGGAGTTATTAGCTTGCCTTGCATCACAACAACGATGAGAAAAGGTGTGTGTGTGACAACAACAGACAGCAACCATTATCCTGTAGTAGCTCCGATGGCAACAGCATTGTCATTGGCTTGTGCTTGCATTGCAGAATGCTGGTGATCAAACAAACAAGCTCTCACACAGACGCCCGGGATTCCAGGAACCCTGGGATGAGCAGAGGAGAGGCATATACATCAGTTTCTGTTGCATCAGAAAACTGTTTCCAAGAGCTCAGAGTGATGTGTATACGATTACGCATGCACGCGCGCCTACGCACGCACAAACGCATGTGCACGCGCGCGCGCACACACACACACACACACACACACACACACACACACACAGTCACATGTGTACACACACACGCACTCACACATATATGGTGGCACAATCACGTGCTCCGAGTGATGTGCGCGACTGCACGCACACACATACGTGTGCACGTGCACACACATGGCGGCACAATCACATGCTCCACTTCCTCAGTAACTGATCTTCCCTCTTGATATCTCATTCTCTCAGTCATACAGTAGATGTACACGCACACACACACACACACACACACACACACACACACACACACACACACACACACACACACACACACACACATGCAGCTTCTCTCAAACAATCATGCGTGTGTGAATCCTGCCTGGAAACTGGAAAGGTTTTTTTCTTTTTTAATTTCCATCGTGTGTTTCAGTAGAACACATATGTAGCATGGCAACAACTGCGTCCGGGCGGCTGGCCAGTCAGAGGAGACATGTGTGGCACACTGACCCAATGGAGAAGCCCCTGTGACCTGGCAACAAAAGGAGGCTTGATGACCTGCCCTGAGGGACTCCCCTTGTCGCCTTGACTCCGTGTCACACGCAGCAAAATCCTCAGCGTTTGTTTGACCCCGAGATGGTACAAATGTGACCAAACGGACCCTTCCGGGTGCATTAGGGTTACATTTGTACTCTCTGTCTCTTTCTCGAGACAGCTACTTACAAATGTATAAAATAAACACTAAGGTTGTTACTGTGTGGGATCCGAGGAAACAGCCATGGGGTACTAAAGACGCAGACATCTCTGACACTGTGAATCACATTACTAATTCACTTTGCTGTGCATTTTATAATGCATTTATTCGTGTACTGTTTGGGAGAAATTTCTCCAAGTCCCACGTGACGCAAACTCAAAGAAATAGCCGTTTGCTCTAAACAGGCATCTGTGCGGTTGACACAGTTAAGCAAACAAACTGTCAACAACATTAGATCAGCCTCGGAGAAGAATGGGACCTGACAACATCTGAAGCTATGAGGCTATAAGTGTGCGTGTATGCGAACGCAAGCATGCACACGCACACACACACACACACACACACACACACACACACACATACATACTGTATTTACACAGGCTGTCTGTGTAAGCCATCCACAGGATTAGCCTCAGGTCAGTTATCATGTCATCAAATGTATGCTTGTTTTCTTTTCTAAGTCAGATGACCTGGAGTCTGAAGATGTTGCTTTTATTGTTTTACTTCAGATTTCTTCACATTTTTGAGCAATAACCAATAGTTTCTACAAACAGTATGATTTGCCTTAGTATTGAGAGAATTTAACTTGAGTGTACTGGGTATGATAACAATAGATGATAAACACATCACCACTGAAGACGCCCTGAGGGCGAGAAGCAACCGTGCAACGGATCCGCCTGGGTGACAGCAGACTGCTGGGCGAGTGCTGGTGCTTTGGCAAGGGGGGGTCAGATCAACATATGGAATGAATTCTGTACTGGCCATATATGGAGCGTGTCTTGAGTGTGCAGGGTTTGATGAGGTCAGATCAACATATGGAATGTCAGAACAGGTCAGCTCCATATATGGAGATCTAAGGGTGGCAGCGGGGGCAGTGTCTTGACTCAGTGTACACTGTACAGGGTTTGATGAGGTCTCGCCATATGTTTGTGATGTGACGTTTCATAAGGAGTGAGGGACCGACTGCCATATATGGTAGCATGACTGACGGAGTGACACAATTGCAGGTTTTCATAGTAATGTCAAATCTCAAAATCATATCAAGTACAGTAAAACAAAATACAATGCAATCCAAAAGGGGGCCATTCTACTAGAAGACTAATGTATGTAATGTTTGGTATATCATTAAGGAAATCATTCACTTTCAGAAAGCATGAGCACTGCTGTGGTTTGTTTGTTTTTCACTGATTTGCTGTCACTATACCTTAAGTCACCCAGTGTTGTTCTCAAGACAAGGAGACAGTTTGTCAGTTTTCCTCTCAGTCTGTCTGTCGACCCCCTTAGCAGGTCCTCTCAGGTGAATTAAAGCCAGTGAATAATGCAGGAGGCATCATGATGGATGGAGAGATGGACGGTGATTTGTGTCTGACGGTGACCTCCAGACTCTTTCAGAAATGGGAAATGGAGCTAAGGGCACCATAGTTATTATTAAGCAACGACACCTGATCTGGTTCTGGTAACTGAGAGCGTGGACGCAAAGGGCCACCTTTTCACTTCTGTCTGGTAAACATACATCACTGATCTGGGTGCACATTACTCTGGTATAATTGACCTCTCAATACAAAGGCTTTTCAGTCAATGTTCATAGTTTGAACCCAGTACTCACAAGAGTAAATTAGTAAATTATTCCAATGACCCACACAAAATCCCTCTCTGGATTTATATAGCAAAAGCCAACCATTTACTTTACACATGATGGCAAAGATTTCCAACATCAGAGATGCATTGTAATTGTCCTTTTAAATGTATAAACCCAGATTTAGTGTTCTGGGATTACCGCAATTTAGTGAGCTCATCATCTCAGACGCTTACTGAAAGGAACAACCCCCTTCCTACTGTATGTGTTCACTATTATCTGATGATGACTGAAGCATCAGAGGCTGCAATGTTACCGTAAATCATTTCCCCAATGTATGTCAGTCATGCAAATGATCTAAGTGACTTTAAGCTGTGTGACAATCCAATTGTTTAGGGCCGATGGCAGAATGCGTGCATCAGTACCGTTTAATGAAGACTTTAAGGATTTATTCATGTTTGTTATGGGTGTTTTAATTGAGATAGTGTTTGCATCCGGCTTGTCGTCATCTATTCATTCCTTGAAATCCAGTTAGGTGACCGGTGCAATCAGACGTGGCTTTAAGCAAGGCACAGCAATGACGGCATGCCAATTTTATGTAGCCTACTGTATTAGCACATTTCAACAAGGCTATCCAAGTGCTTTAGACAAAACAGAGCATTAAGACACATTATAAAAGGATATAAGAGTCAAGAGAACAGAAAAGAATAAGCTCAAATAAATCAGATAAAAATAAGAATAAATACAGTGCAGCACAATAAATTAGCCAAAAGCCTCAATGGCAAACATAAAGGTCTTCATGTGGCAGACCTGATGCTGTTTTCTGAGAGTTTGTTACATGTTTAGTTTTTACTCTGGGTTCAGAAACCAGACCTGTCCCAGATGACATGAGAGGTCTGGATGGTTCATAAGATTAGATAGCAGAAGATCAGAAATGTATTTTGGCCATAAACCCTTCAATGCTTTTTTAAAGTATTTTTTAAGTAATCTATTTGACAGACAGGGAGACAGTGTTAATATTTTAGAACTGGTGTGATATGATCCACTTTCTCCGTCTTAGTGTGGACTCAAGCTGCAGCATTATGAACAGAGCTGAAAGCGCCACATGAGCCGCCATGTTTGAACATGCTTATTTCAGATGTTGTTATGGAACACTTCTCCGGTGGGCAAAGAGAAACAACACGATCTGACATCTTGTGGCATGTCTCACCGTTCCACACATGCACACTGACCTCTCACTCTCACACACACACACACACACACACACACACACACACACACACACACACACACACACACACACACACACACACACACACACACACACACACACACCGGCTGAACTGTACTGCTGGTGGCGGCTGCCCCTGTACAGCATGAAATCTCTGCATGACACACTGAAACTAGGACAGCAGCAAGTCCAGCAACACTCAGAATTCAGGTGGTGCTTTCATGCGAAGTGAGCAGAATCAATTGAAGCAGCGTGGCGATGCAGACAGTTCAATGAGGGGCTACTTGATAATTTGGGCCAACCGGCTACCTGCCGGGCGGAGTGCTCTTAAAGGACTGCAGGCATCATTTAATGAGATCGACTCGTGGGTGTGGAGATGTTTTTTGCCCTTTTGCTTCTGAGGGCTTTAGCATGCGAGTGTGGCAAAGGCAATAA
>NC_137876.1:13176941-13459441 GCF_963924005.1 Protomyctophum bolini
CAGGGTTTGTTTATTTGGGACTTAATTAACTGTGGTCGGCTTAAAGGAGGTCTGCTGCATGGAGGTCCAGCTGAGAGGCCTGGCGGCGCTGGGTGGAAAAGCACCATTGATGGCATCTCTCATCAGCTACTAATTATGCCGCCTGTGGGCTCCACTGGATCCGGTTTCAGCTTTGGGCCTCAGCCACCAAACACTTAGCATTCATATTTAATCACACCTTATTATCCGCCAAACAATGTAGGAAGCAGACAGGGACCTTACCTGATACGCCAGACAGACACGGTCAACACACGCACAAAAGAGAAATCACGCACGCAGCATCACCTGCAAACTCGAAGCGGCATCGACACCATAAGCCCGGCCAGCGACGGGTGTCAGAGAGAGAGAGACAAAGACAGACAGAGAGAGAGTGAGACAGACAGAGAGAGAGAGAATTTCACAAGTCTCGCCTGAAGTGACTCAACTCTTTGATGTGAGGAGGTGGCCCCAAAGTTTTGTGCCTTCTCAGCAAGTTGGTTCTTTCAAGCCCCAATCCTTTGGTTGAGCATTTTCTGGTTCAAAGAGCAGCACAAGCAAAGGGATGTTAATCCCTTTATCCACACAACAACTGCAGGTTTGTTGCCGGGTTATCAGCTTAGAGTCATCATGATGTCACAGTCCCTCCAGTCTAAGTAGTTTGATGTTGGACATCAAATATGACTTTGGTCTGTCCATGCAGGCCACCTGTCCTTGTTATTGCCATGCTGGACTATAAGAGAATACACTTGGACATGCACTTTACTACAGCTGGAACCGGTTCTTATAACCCACTGATTAAGTCACAGCGGGACTGTGTGCACGCAGCATGCCAATAAGGATGAAATGTTAGAATTATTCCAAGGACATCAAAGGCATCACCAATTTACAATTTCAATTAAGGGATTTAGCTCTTATCCTGAGTAAATGTCGTGAACCCGAATAAACAAACAACAGGGTAAATAAGTCATAAGAGTGCAAAGAAAACAAGGTGGTGCTTCAAAGAAAGCAGGTTGCCACTTACCAGCATGTAAGTAACCAAACATAACCAACCATGTTTTAGATATCTATTTGATTTAATACATGTTAAAGTCCAGGTGACACCATTTCGAGGGTATCTAATTTCCGTATTGTGATGTATTTCTGAGTGATAAGCAGGTACGTTGAGATGATGTTGAGAGGTATTTGATTTGAATGTTAAAAATTGAGAATTACAGTTAAAAGTTGAAGACTGATTGATGGTCATATTATTGGTTGAAATTAGCACATGTATATTTAGTTTTACAATATAAGAATTAATTATATTTTTTGTGGGGACTAAAATATAGTAAGTATATATATTCTCTATAAATACTTGTGATGATAAAAATACCTTTAGAGCATCAACCATTATTTAAAAGAGTGTTCACAGAAGCTGTACGTGTTCCAATTAGAAGCGAGGCCACAGTTTGATATAGTGTATTAAAAAAGATAATAACTTCAGATTTCTTCAGAGACACCTAAATGACTGAAGCGTTCGTGGGGCTTGCCCAGACGTTCTGCTGTGGAGCGAATTAAAACTTAATTAGCAAAATATCAGTGTTTACTGTGTTTGTACATGGGGTGGTCAACAGACTAGACTGGAGTGAGAGTTAGTGGGCCTGAGAAGAACTCTCTGCCAGAACATGGTAGACATGCTTCAGCAAGTCCTTTCAAGATCCAATCCCGGCAATTTGTAGTTACACCAGCCCGGATAATTATCCAGTGTTTGTCGGTCCGGTTCTAGGACTCCAGCCAGACTGAAACCTGAGGCGACCCTCCTGAATGATGCAGGAGCTATTAAACAAACAAAAATATCACCTTTCTTCAAGCTGTGAATCAACACTTAGGCTGATTTTGTGTCTTTGTGCCTTTCTGAAACACATCGCGTGGATGTAGTTTACCGTAGAGTTTTCGATTTATGCAGAAAATAAGGCCTGTGGTTAACATAAGAGTTCCAGCTTTTGTTCCATGACATAAATTATACCCCTTAATATCTCAACCGTGAATTTAAACATATCCATTTCCTGTGTGGTTCCAAAATCATAAAAAGTGCCCAGATGTATGAACGTGAGTTATGTAGGTTGGAGTGTCTTATTGTCTGAAGCAGCTGGGCAACCATCTATTTTACTGTACAATAACTAGACCCCTGGCAGATGGATTGCTGAGCTAGGTGAAGCACCACACCATACCAGATCACAGGACTTACCACACAACTTAGTATAAGATATTCTATTCATACACTGAGTTGGTGGTGCCTGGCTGGGATCGAAACCCAGAACCATGCAATTGTCTACTGTAAACCTGGGCACTACAGTGACTACACTCCCTCTGCCAACACGGGGAGAGCAACGTACGGACCTCATGCTTCCTTCATTGCACGAGGAGTCCAAGCCACTTATTTTCCCCAACCAGGGGGAGATTCAACCAGGGGGGAGATTCCCTGGTTGGACATAGCGCATGGAAGGAACACGTTATTCCAACTAGTTCCTTTCCCCTCAATCAGGCACCCCGGCTGGCCAGGGGGAGGCAGTATAGAAACCAGGATTACTGCCTGTTTTTTTGTGAGGGTAACTAAACTACCCTAGGGGACACGGGGAGAACATGCAAACTCCACACAGAAAGGCCCTTTTGCCAACCCCACCTAGGGTATGGACACTGATGACGCGGAGGAGAGAACACGCCCACAGCGTCCCCAGCGGGAATCGAACGCAGGACCTTCTAGCTGTGAGGCGACAGCACTACAGACTGCGTCACTGTGTCCAATGACATGGACCAAATCTGACATTGTAAAAGTGTACACTTAAAGGTATATTCAGTGATTTCACTTAATTCAAATATCACTTATTTTTTGGATAATCCTCCCTACTATAAAGTGTTCTGATCATATAAGAAGTTCCTCCCTGTCCCCAGTGAGCCCCTGGGGTAAAATAAACCCCTAGTTTCGGTTTGGGCTTTGGGTGTCAAACCTTCATCCAATCAGGATGAGAGGGGCCTTCCTCCAATCAGGATCGAGCGGGGCGGGCCTTGGTGCACGTGCTGTTGGCCTGTCGCATGTGCCCCCACTGTAGAGCGTGCATGTGCACATCTTGTTACCGGGGAGGACCGGGGTTTTTTCCAAATCACCCAAATCACTGAATGCTCCTTTAAACTTGTACAGTGCAGACAAGGATGCCAATCGAGACAAGCATTGTCTCGATTGGCAGAATGTTGGTGTGGAAAGTTCTTCTGGTCACACATGTGATTGATGCACTGATCACATAGCCACACCAAGTCCGGGAATCCAATGACCACAACTTTTTTGCAATCCGTACGGGGTTCACCCTAGTTGGTTGTGAGCCCAAACCGAGTAGCAGAAGTGTAAACAAAACATTTAAGAGTCATTTGACCCGGTGAGGGGACAAGTAATCAGAGAGTGACCTCAGACACCGCCATCTCCTATTTCTCGTCACAGACAGGAGGCCAACAGAGAAAGTCATCAACACTTGTGTGCGCCCTACCCATCAACACGCACATAGTACTCCTCAACACGCACATACACCTAACTATAAAGGTGAAACACGCAAGTACACCTCCTATACCCATTAACATGCATGTAAACCTACCCAATAACACCTCGGCAAGGCACGTTTAGTTGTATATAACATTTCAACAATGTGTACATAAAACATTAACCGAAGGAAACACGTTATAAAAGGTCAAAGGACATATGCATCAACACACAAGCATTGTACACCTATACCCATCATCAACAGGCATAAAAACCCTCTCGGTGACTCTCATAGTCACCGATTAGGGCTGGGGTATTGCCTACAAACTCACGATCGGTACGTGACCATAGAGGCCTGGAGCAACGATTGCCGATGTATTGACAAATATATTGTGTTTAAAGCGCGCACACACACACACACACACACACACACACACACACACACACACACACACACACACACACACACAGTATAGGTGAGCATTGAAACTATCCTCTTTCATCCTATTTCAGTGAGTTTTTATACCCATTTATTTTCATTCGAAAATAAGAATGACATTATCATTACTATTATTATTAGTATTATTACAGTATGCTCAATATACAAATGACCCGGTAGCTACTGTAATCGAATATGCCGAAGAGGTGTCACACAAGGTATAACTCCTGAATTATTCACTCAAGAGAAGCAGCCTGATAGAAAATCAATCATTGAATCTTGATCTGTTACACAGCCCGCTGAAATATTAGCTGTGGAGAAACATCATATATCAGCCCATGAATGCATCGTCTTAATGTACATTCCATTAAACATTTACACTCCAGTCAGGAGTATCCGAAAGTTTGTCAACTTGCGACATAATGTGTGTGTGAGTGAGAGAGAGAGAGAGAGAGAGAGAGAGAGAGAGAGAGAGAGAGAGAGAGAGAGAGAGAGAGAGAGAGACACACACACACACACACAGACAGACAGACAGAGAGAGAGAGAGAGAGAGAGAGAGAGAGAGAGATAGAGAGATAGAGGAAGGGTCAAGTCCGTCCACTGTCTGTCCTGTCCTGGGTCTGGAGGTTGGAAGTCCTGTCATCATCGGAGCGGTCAGCAGACAGGAGGGGTCACATCGGTGGAATGACCTCCGGGCGGGCAGAGTTACTGAACCCCCTCATGGACCTTGATGAAGTCAGATTCCCTAATCCATGGAAAAGTTAAGTGCCTGTCAGTCAGTCAGTCAGTCAGTCAGTCAGTCAGTCAGCCAGTCAGTCAGTCAGTCAGTCAGTCAGTCAGTCAGTCAGTCAGTCTGCATAAGTCATCAACAACAGCAGCGTGTGGGGGAAAAAAGTACTCAAATGTTTGACTAAAAGTGTCAATATTGCAAATGTAGAAATACTCTGTTACAAGTAAAAGTCCGGAATTCAAATTTGACCTGAGTTAAAGTACAAATTGGTATCAAAATCCAACAGTAGAAAGCAGTCATTAGGCAGAATGTCCCGTTTCAAGTTTTCAAACGTATACAAATCTTTTGAAAATAGCCGATCTACAAGCTCACAATGTGATGCATTTCAAAAGATTTTCATCTTGAAATGTACGCCTAGGGCTTAAGTGGTTTAGTAAGTAAAAGTACTGAAATATTCCAGTAAAGTAAAACTAACCTTACAATTGTGCTTAAGCACAGTACTTGAGTAAATGTACTTATAGCTACGTTACACCACTGGCATGGGAGAACTCCACCAGGCCCACAATGTACTGTACGTACAGTGACCCACTTATGGGATATTGATGATGGAAACGATGCTGGGCTTTTTGCATTACTGCTAATGGCCCCCCCTTAAGTGTCGGCAGCAGAAAGTGGACTATGTATGTGGCTACACGGATATCATTATGTTTTCAGATATAGTAAATAGGTCATGCTCATTAAGACAGCTCTTTGTTTCGCTTTGTTCTAAGTGCTTCTGATGATTGGTGCGCGAGTGTCAAATTACAATCAATGCCTCTGACCCTCAAGTCAACAACTGCCCAAGAGGGTTTATGGTGTATAAGGGGGGGGGGGGGGAATAAGCTGTGCGTGCCAGTGCTGATGAGATTATGTTAATCTCCTGAAATTAATAACTTTCTCACGTGTTGCGGGGTGCACTCAAACTTGTGTTTGCTCAACTTTAATCTGACTGCTCACGTGTGTCACCGTACGATACGTCTGGCTGTCGTTAGTGAGTTGTGTGTTGTGCTATGATTACAGTGATTGACATAACAATGTCCTCTGTGCACGGTCCTCACTGTTTCAAACCACCGGCGCTGGTCAAACAGGAAAAACGACATTAACCTCCCTTTAACATCCAGTAATCCACACTGTTTACATTCCGTACTGTACGTTGCTGTTTGTCAGTCTGACGATAAGCATCTCCAGTGGACCATAATGAGTGCTATGAATGAGATCATCGTCCGCCGTGATGCGCAGTGGGAGCATGTGACCCGACAGATGATGGAGGAGAGACATGCGATGTCCGCCCACGGAAATGCATGACAGTATAATGGCTTATTTTTGGTGAATCCCCTCACCCGCCCACGCCTTTGGCAAGATGCCTTCCGGTTGAACTCCCCCCTCTCCCCCTTGTTTTCATATTATGTCATTTCCTCGGGCCCCTTTTGTTTTTCTTCGCACCATTTTAACCCAGATAAGCAGCATCGAGCGCAGCATGCAGACATGCAGACACGCAGCATGCAGACACCATAGAAGGGACGGGGGGGGATTTGAAGGAGACGGACAGACAGGGCAGAATCTGCTCAACCACATTCCTGGAGGATGAGGTGGCCGGCCGATGACCGCCCCTGGAGGAATGCCTTTGATAGTGCTCACTATATCTCCTCGCCGATCAATACGCATAACGCCATGATGCTGATAAAAGAATGCTTCTCACTTCAAAGCGCAATGCCAGCCGCGATGAGGGGCCTCGTTAATAAAATGTCAATTATTAATCACGAGAGGGCAAGGGGTCCCCTTTGAAGTGGGAGAGAAATTAGATAAAGAAAATTAAACACAGTCTGTTATCTACAAAACAATTACATCTTGGAGGTATTTAAAAAAAAAAGAAACAGGATTATTTATTTTTATATTCTTTCTAAAATAAACAATAAGGCACTGTCTCGTTCAAACATATGTGAAGACCCCCAGTATGCCACACTATATACACTGTAAAATCCTCAGTGTTAATTTGAACCGTTCGTAACTCTGAGAGTGTACAAATGGATCCGAATGGACCCTTATGGGTCCATTCGTTTCCACTCGTACACTCTGAGGTAAATGAACTGTGAGGCTGTTACTGTGTAGGATGCTCTCTCTATAGGCTGTTTTGAATGGATGCATTCATGCATCAACAATAACCCAGTGAAAAGGTCATGCGCACGGCGCTGCTGCAACCTTCATGCAACATTGTTACACAGCTGCTTTGGGGGGGTGCTGATCCCGTGACCCTCACCCCTGCATAACCCCGACATCTGTCCCAGGATCCATAAGCCACACGTCTTCCCATGCTATACCTGAACTGACACCCCACCTCTCTCTGCGTGGTTTTTCAATCAATATACTTTCACCTCAGAAAGCCGTGGCTTCATTCTTTGATGTTTTCACCTTGTGTTGAGTCAGGTGCAGGCCAACAAAGTTGTTTGGTTTACAGCTGGGCTCAGTTTTTTTTAAATGCATGTCTTTTCGATTGATCTCGTCAAATCCTATGATTTATTGATCAGACTAGTGCCTGTGATAATCAAGCAGAAAGAAGAGAAGGTCAGGCGGAGTGGATTTATATGGGACCTTTCCAAGTGCACTCCTTCTCTCTGTGGAAAGGTATAGCTTCCTTAAATATTCATGGATAAAGACTTCTTGCAACATATGGACGGACATGCATATTTGATGTCGGCATGCAGTCCCATTAGACAGACCACGGTATATCGTGCCAACAGGCTTTCACAGCCAAAACATATTCTGAATCCACCGTCCTCTCTTGCCCTTTGGTTTTGCCCATAGGCAGCTTGCCTCCCTGCTGTAGTGAGGAACAACAGGCGAAGCGGACCTGCTAATGAACCTGTGTGAGTGTTTCTGGGTAATTCTTTCACATGAAAGCAGCTTTATCGATTCTGTCTCTGCATACCCTCCTCCGGCTCTTTACCCCCTGCCTTCCTCTGCGTGAGGAAGATGAAGGTCCACATTTGTTTAGTTTCATTCCAACTTTCCAGAGAGATACACACGTTCTCACATGTTCTTGTTTTGCTCGCTCCTTCACTTTGTCACTTTGATGAAGATTGCTTAACTACACAGTACTTATATACTGTATAGATATATATTATCTATATATATAGATATATATCTATATATAATGTAGAGATATATGGTTTCAAGAATACATAGATTTATAGCGGATAATCTCTGACAGAGTCAGAATGTACAGTATTCACAAACCCAATGGAATAAAGCCAGGAGGCATACATTCTCATTCATCTTCTTTTTTTTTTAAATTTAATTGTTTTGCCGATAATGACGTGTCCAAAATAGGGACGCTCAGGGTTAATGTGTGTAATTATCCGGGTTTCACAGGAAAGTGTGTCTCATTTGAAACAATACGTTTGGGAATGTCCAGAACGGTATACATCGTAAAGTGGTGGCAGCGGGGGGTCCGGGCTCTCAGCAGGAGGGTGGGGAGGTGGTACGGGACATTTTTCTTCTGAGTGGTTGTTTAATCTGTCCCTTTCACAGGCTAATGTGCTGACTCTGGGATTGTCCGGGGCCCCGGTGGGAGGCCCCTGGCCACCTGCAGCGGAGCCACAGCCCAGGAATGATGACAGTCCCTCTGGACAAAGGGGACCTCTTTAAAGTCCAGCTGTGAGGCTTTATTGACGTCCCTGTCAACCTGACAGGCCTGTTGTAGTGATCCCTTCCACCCTGACCCCCAGTAATGGTCACCGGTGACCTCCACACCACAGGTGCAAAGAAGAAGCCGTAAAGAGGAACACTTTTAGATTTAGCTCCAATGACCGCGGACTTTCTCTCGTCTCGTCCTCAGTCCAGAAAACATGTTGAAAAGACAAAATGACAATCAACACAAACTGTGTTGACTTGTGGCCTTCATTAGCATTTTCTATAGCAGACCTCTGCACTTAGAGATAGACAGATAGACCTTAATTTATCCTTTCAGGTGTCATAGCAGCACCCAAGTATAGGCATGAAACACAGCACAGATACAGGCAAGAGCAGAAAGGTGCGTGAATAAAGAAAATAAGAATAAACAAGTGATATGATAAATTGAGTAAAAAGTAGGCTATAACCTCTTCACGGTTGAACCTCTGCCAACATGGGGCAGTTTATACCCGTGTCTGTCCAGACTCATGTATGTAGTGAAGACTTTGAAGGGGCACTTATGGGTCTCGCAAGGGAAAATTATCTGTCCACCACCATAGAGTGTAGGCGGGGTTCTAAGTATCTATAGATAGGGACACATTTGGCTGTGTTTGGGGGGCTGTGTTTTAGGGGACAACAGACAGAGTAGGGTACAACAGACAGAGTAGGGGACAACAGACAGAGTAGGGTACAACAGACAGAGTAGGGTACAACAGACAGAGTAGGGGACAACAGACAGAGTAGGGTACAACAGACAGAGTAGGGTACAACAGACAGAGTAGGGTACAACAGACAGAGTAGGGGACAACAGACAGAGTAGGGGACAACAGACAGAGTAGGGGACAACAGACAGAGTAGGGTACAACAGACAGAGTAGGGTACAACAGACATAGTAGGGTACAACAGACAGAGTAGGGTACAACAGACAGAGTAGGGTACAACAGACAGAGTAGGGTACAACAGACAGAGTAGGGTACAACAGACAGAGTAGGGTACAACAGACAGAGTAGGGTACAACAGACAGAGTAGGGTACAACAGACAGAGTAGGGGACAACAGACAGAGTAGGGGACAACAGACAGAGTAGGGTACAACAGACAGAGTAGGGTACAACAGACAGAGTAGGGGACAACAGACAGAGTAGGGGACAACAGACAGAGTAGGGTACAACAGACAGAGTAGGGTACAACAGACAGAGTAGGGTACAACAGACAGAGTAGGGTACAACAGACAGAGTAGGGTACAACAGACAGAGTAGGGTACAACAGACAGAGTAGGGTACAACAGACAGAGTAGGGGACAACAGACAGAGTAGGGGACAACAGACAGAGTAGGGTACAACAGACAGAGTAGGGTACAACAGACAGAGTAGGGTACAACAGACAGAGTAGGGTACAACAGACAGAGTAGGGTACAACAGACAGAGTAGGGTACAACAGACAGAGTAGGGTACAACAGACAGAGTAGGGTACAACAGACAGAGTAGGGTACAACAGACAGAGTAGGGTACAACAGACAGAGTAGGGTACAACAGACAGAGTAGGGTACAACAGACAGAGTAGGGTACAACAGACAGAGTAGGGTACAACAGACAGAGTAGGGTACAACAGACAGAGTAGGGTACAACAGACAGAGTAGGGTACAACAGACAGAGTAGGGTACAACAGACAGAGTAGGGTACAACAGACAGAGTAGGGTACAACAGACAGAGTAGGGTACAACAGAAGTGGCAACACAGAAATGTGCATGTGAGAAGGTTTAATTGGCATAACAACTAAATAGGGGGGACAATAGGATTAATTTGATGGGAATATTTATAATTAACCTAATTAATAAGGCTAATTAGAAAGGACTGTATATTTGAACTTTGATAGCAGCAGAAAAACCCTGAATGTAAAAATACCACTGAAAGTAATAAGAGTACAAAAAAGCCTTTAACATGCAATTTTACCCAAAATGGTTATAAACCTTTAAATTATTAAGTTAAGAATTAGCTTTAACAGGAATACTTTTTAGGAGAATGATCAATATCTAAATAGTAGAAAGAATAGAATGTCCAGTCAGGAGTGTCAATATTTTAGCCAGTTCATTTTGATTCGGAGAGCACAAAGAATGGACCCACATACACAGCCAAATTACAAAAAGTCTCTCTCCGTGTCACAAAATGGACACGGTTAATATAGCATTTTAATCAAGATAGGGAAAGCTACACAGAGCTACGTGTCATACAGCCAAGTCACATCCTGTCAAAACCAGGAAGCAGTCAGTGAAGACGAATTTGACGAAATTAATATTACGGGGGAGACTAGAAGTGTGCCTCGCTACAAGGTCAAACAACAGTTCTCACAGATACACTGCAGGGTATTCTGTGGCAAACGGGAGAAAACTATCCTTTATCTAAATGCTGGCTCCATAGACAGACCAGACCAGACCAGACCAGACCAGACCAGACCAGACCACAGTGGATAGGAAGATAATAATAATCATAATTAGGTGGGACATAGGACATGAAGAATACAGGTCATAGGGCACATGATGCGACATCCACAAACAACGAAAGTCTGAAAATACCCATCAATAAGGGGCACAAATTAAAATGAATTGGCTACTCAATTCTTCTTTCATAAAGAACTTGTTTTGTGAGGTTATGGTATCCTTGACCTTTGACCAGCTACTTCTATTCAGTTCAGCCTTGAAGAGGATGTTTGTGATTGTGACAAATATCAAGGTGTTCTTGAGATATAACATTCACATGGTTGGGAAAGACACAAGGACAGGACAAGAGGACAAGAACGGGCGGACAGATAGACGGGCGGATGGTAACTATGGCAGGACAACTCGAAAACATAATCAGCCCACAGACTCGAAAACATATAGCTAGACCACGGAATAAAGACTAAATAATGCATCACCAATAAAGTATTTTCAATTCAATTGAATTCACCTAATGCTTTCCCTATTTCTTTCTCGGAAATAATTTATCAGTGCTACTACTGTCATATGTTGAATTTGAGCAGCTACAGTATATATCGAGCTAGATATCATTCCTGTCATAGCATCTGTGTTACTCGGAGGTACAAGCATCATTCTTCTACTCCTCCTGGTCCACACTGAGACTGTGCCAGGTAGGGATACCCATGCGAGCGCCAGACTGTCACACAAATCAAGCCCCTGGCACCGTCTGAGACAGGTAGCAGACAGTCAGCCAATACCTCAACACAGGGGAATGATGTCACACCAACTGCTGCCTGACAGTGGTGGCACTTCCCTGTCAATGTAGGGGCCGCTATTAACGGAGCCCTCTGAAAGAATCGGTCCGTTTGAAAGACTGCAACAAACCACAAAGTGCTCATATTCTAGGGTTTATGAAAAAAAAGCACCACACCGCAGAAAAGTGTATCATTTCAATCAAATAGCTTTGAAGTATTTAGTCTGCCACGCATTTGTAACTGAACCCGTGACTGATGCTCAAACGATGAAACTCTCACTGTACGATGAAAGTGGATCCTTAGGCGTCGTCCAAAGTGAGATCATTCCTTTCATTTTGCCCCTCTGACTCACCCAGCGGTTATGTTAAAGATGGAGGGGTAGGGGGGTGGTATGTTAAAGACGGAGGGGAAGGGGGGTTGTATGCGGTCATGTGCAAGTTGTAGAACAATATCATCGCCGGTGAAATTTGGGGGAAATATAATAGCCGGTACTAATGTCGCATGGCATGCCAACACAGACTGATTTCCTCGTACGACAAATAGCTGCTTTTAGTTTTTTGCTAAAAGCAATTTAGCTATTTTCTAAAAATGCGTTAAACTTTTTAACCTTTTCACCTGTGTTCCTGCTCATGGCCAAAACACAGACACCAGGGTTAATGTGATAAAACCACTATACATTTTCACCCATACAGTAAGTGCACAAGCACATTAACCTAATGACCCGCCCAGGGATCACCTTGTCATTAACCTATTATACACACGATCTGTTGGTCCTAAAAAACCACCACACTCTCAGCAGGCCTCCTCATGATGACCCATCATCAGCGGGTCGTCACCTCCACCGTCCACATTCCATTCTCTTTATACCTCGGTCCTTCTCACCCGCCTGTGACTCGGCCCTCGGTTCACACCTCTATTGTGATGCAGCCCAGAGGTCTGTAATCTGGTTCCTCCGTCGCTACCTCCCAGGCTTTCACACGTCGGTGTGACCTCCATCGGCCAGCACCCGAGTGGGGATTAACTGACCGGCAAGACCCCCCCCCCCCCCCCCCAACACACACACATGCACACACTTTGCTGCTGCTTCTGCCGCGGGTTTATCAACTCCACACACTACTCCTCCACACCGCTCTGATGTCATCACCTCACTCCCCCCACCCTCCTTTAGCCCAGTCTGCCTTTTCTTTGTCCTGCAGTCTGAGGTCCGTGGTTAGGTTTACTGAATCGGAGCCGCCGGCCTGCGAGACAGTACGCGTGTCACGTGGACCCCCCCCCCCTCCAGGCTTCAGACATTGATGTCATGGCGAGACGCCCCAGGGATGATGGGCTATATAGACCCGGTGATGTCATAGTATGGCGGACTGTCTGGCAAAGGGTTTGTGTGTGCGCGTGGCGAGGGGTTTCTGGTGTACAGTGTTGTTTAATAGGGATTAGGAATTAGGAAGATGACGATGTGGGTTGTGCAGTGTGCTGTCGTCGTCCCCGTGCATCTTCCATGCGGTCACACGGCTATCGCCGTATCAGTCACGGCAGAGTGGCATTGGATTTCCTACAGGTGGCATTTCTCTGGCAAAACAGTTGGCAAATATTTAGACACGTCGGTGTCGAAAAGTCGGGAGTTGGCATTTTCGTTGGCACATTGAAGGCTGTGAATTGATGGCTCTCTCTCTTTCTCATTTTACGGCCCTATAGGCCAGATACGCACCTGATCCAGCCACACGCGGTGAACTCGCATTCCGACACAGCCGTCTTTATTCGGCGTAACATCAGTCATGAGAATGGCATTGGATTTCGTACAGGTGCCATTTTATCATGGATCACAGATCTAAAAGGCCATATAGTATATAGCTGTCATAAGTTCGTGTGCACACTGCACACATCCTGAGGCGTGGTGTCATAATCAACTTAATCAAGGTGATGCAAACGTCTCTCTCTGCAGGCAGGGTCACCTTGGAGGATTGTGAATGTAACTCTAGCACGGATAATGAATGCATTTCTTTCAACCACAAGGACTTTCCACAGCGGCTTGTTGTTCTGCCCTGCTGTTTATGTTTTGTCTGTCTGTTATGTGGAGGTCTGGGAGACGGACAGCTGACCAGTGTAGGTTGCCACCCTGTGACCTTGTAAAAGAGAAGCAATGAAACATTAATGTGAGAAATTTGACCGTCTGTCATTCGAAGCTCCCCAGACCATGAATTATATTTACTATAAATATTTTGTCCCTCTTCACACCTCTTTCTTTTTCTTTTTTTTTCTTTCGTCCTCTCTCTCTTCGCAGACCTGAGATGATTGCACATAGAAGCAGTTGTGGTTGTAGAAAACCCATTATGTTGCAACATATTGATTTAAATCTCCAATTATATATAGTACATGCTGATCCGGTGTTAGTGAGACGGGAGAGCATTAAGATAACTCACTGTCCAACCACATACTGTATGACTCGCTGTCCAACCACATAAATAGCAGATATATAAGCTCATAGCGCGGCACTCGTATCTGCTATTTATCGGTTATGAGAACTGAGAGACCTAGAGGAGCCCAGGTGATCTGATGGATTGATTGAGGTTATTCACAGTTTGTAGAATGGGTACATTTCAAACGAAAGCACACGTCAATACAAAAACTGCTACAAGGATGAAACCAGGAAAAGACTTGTTTACATTACATCAGATCAGGGTCCTCCTCCATTTTCAATTCATCAGAACATTTAAAGACGTACAGATATAGGCTTACACTACAAAAGGAAATAATCATATACAGTTAAAGGACCACTTCAAGACTTTTCAACCTATCTTCATACAGTAGATCCTCACTAATAATCATGATGAAATGGCACACTTTTTTCTACTCAGTCTGTGTCTCATAGGAGGGCTTTTGGCAGTTCAGAAACCCGTCCACCAGTGACATCATCGTTAGGCAAAACATTTTTAAACAAGATTATTTTTTCCGTGAGAACGATGGCTTCGATTTTCGCATTGCAACTTTTCAGGACTAGAAAGCCTGCAGTTTTCTATCCCCATCGATGATGTCACTGGTGGATGGGTTTCTGAGCTGCCCACAGCCCTCCTATGAGACACAGACTGAGTAGAGAAAAGGTGTGCAATTTTATCATGATTATTAGTGAGGACCTATTATTATGAAGATAGGTTGAAAAGTGGTGAAGTGGTCCTTTAAAGTAAAAAGGGAATGTTTTACAGGGGCCAGTTTTGAATTGTAGCCGTCCGTAGGTGCTCTCCTATAACAATTCCTGTTATCATCTCTGCCAGGCGGAGATCTTGCTTTCTATTTAATTAATTAATTAATGTATAATTGTCCCTCCAGGCTATGTACCCAAACTAGCCAATCACAAAAGGGTATGGCATAAGCATTCCGCTCCAAGCTATGGACCAGCACTGGCCAATCGCAGACATGCATGATGGCTGCTGTTGCTGCTATAGGTTAAAGTAGCACTTCCTGGTGGGAAACACCAACTCACACAGCACTGTTAAACTACGTTTTACAACTTGTCCTAGAGACAGACAGACAGAGACCAAGAGAGAGAAATTACTATTATTAGTAGTATACTATTATTATTTAGATTTTATGTTTATTATCCATACTATGCATTCAACTGTGGTAGGCCAACAGTGTGTGTGTGTGTGTGTGCGTGTGTGTGTGTGTGTGTGTGTGTGTGTGTGCGTGTGCGTGTGTGTGTGTGCATGCGACCATGCATGCGTGCGCATGACAGAGAGCGATAGAGAGGAGTGACAGAGAGAGAAACAGCAACAGTGACAAACAGAATGAGTGAGTGCATAACACCTGTTTATGCAGCCTTTGCATGCCTGAGCCTGCTCTCTCTCTCTCTCACACACACACACACACACACACACACACACACACACACACACACACACACACACACACACACACACACACACACACACACACACACACACACACACACACACACACACACACACACACCAAGTATTTCTGATCCATGCAATTAGCCAGAGGCGCGGGGAGGCGTAAAGGTCAACAATGCAGGTTTCGATGCACTGCTCACGCTCACACACACACACACACACACACACACACACACACACACACGCCACATTCCAGGACACGGTTCTCCTCCTCTCTCACACACACCCTCCATCGACCCGCAACACTCAGTCACTTTGATAAAGCACAGCATCCATTCGTGGTACCGGTACCACCGTCACACTGATGTAAGCCCCGCCCCCCCCCATCGGTCTGTCACATATGTATGGATTAGGCCCCGGATGAGGTCACCCAGCTGCATGATGTATGGCTGCTCTGCCTCACTGTCAACGTTCCTAATTGGACTGGCAGATGGAGCCGTGTCTGTCTTTAGTTAAGATCATAATCTCCTCAACTGGATTAGTCGGGACAAAGCTTTAGATCCAGCGTACATAATTCTGACATATGTATCCGTCTATATATATGCATAATATGGAATGTGGAGATGGTGTGAGCCCAGCTAGCCTGTCGCCTTCCGTCCGCCTTCCTCACAGTCAGAAGCTGACATTGGTTTCCACGTGGTCTTCCTCGTTTTGGTCGTGTCATTGTCGGCGTTCCATCCTTTTTTTGGTATAAAATCGTAAATACAAGCTCGCAATGCGCCGTGATGCGACGATGACGTACTGTGACGATGCCGTACTGTATGCATTGGACTTCAGTGGTTGTTATCCCACTTACTTCACCACATCGCCAGTGGCAATTCCAACACGTTCTCGTGCACACACACCCACCTATGGGAGGTCCATGCGCAGGGCACAGTAGCAGGCACATGTCAGGCAGCAGGAGGGGTCTAGTGGTGTGGCAGTACTTCAAGACTGCCACCAGTTGTCTGCCCGCCTGCCTGGCCATCTTACGGCTAAGCCTGCATTACAAAATCCCAGCAGCTGTTGTTTTGGTCGACCAAACACCCCCCCCACCCCCCCCCCCGAACCAAATCCACCAGGGGAGCAATGCTGTGGATGCAGATCTGATGGGCCCCGGGCCCCGCCGGGCATCCTCTGCTCTGTGGTGGAAGACGGAGCTTTATACGGCGAGAGACCAAAGGCTCCATTAGGGGCCATCAAATATTCATCTGCAATGCGGCGTCGAGTCCATGACTTTATCCCCTTGACATTGCACGTCAAACCACAGAGAAAATTCACAACATCAATAGATTTAAATGGCCAACCTACCTACCACACTGTAAAATCTAAATCTGTGGTGTTCATTTAACCCCAAGAGTGTACACATGGAACAGAATGGACCCACAAAGGGTCAATTAACAATGAGGACTGTACTGGACTGTTTTACTGGAGTGTTACGGGACATTTTTACCATTTCAGAGTTAAATTAGCATTCCGTAGCTATTTTACAATGTACTGTGGCTGTAGCCGCAAAGACTTGAAAACACTGATGTTATTATCTTTGCCCTGATTGTAAATCATCAACCGGTACAAAACGTAATTATTGATCATATACCGGAAGTTGTGACATCTCTACTTGAAAACTATAAATCACTTGAAAGGGGCTGGTACACTTGAAATTGGAATTAATGGCATTGTCAAACTGCACCGACTACAGTCATTACTGAAAGGGGGTAATTATCCATCTTGCTCAAAGACCAATTGAATGAATGAACTTTTAATGGTGGGGGCAGTTTGCCCTTTGACCTGCCCGTATTATGCAGTGTTAATAACAAACTAATGGCCTTGTGCCCATTAATGAGGAAAACAATGACATCACCGGGCTATCCGTATGGATCAATATGTTGAGTTAACTCCAAGCCGTCAGTAAAGCCTCCATCAATGAACGCAAGCAGGCCTATCTAGACTATGATAAGGTCTTAAATGTGTTTAGTGCTGCTGCTGGGGAGGTAATTGCCTTAGCAGGCTAGCAGGCTGGATGTAATGACATTAGCAACATGTTAACAACCACAGTGGAGCTTGAGTTGTCTGCTCTCTCGAGTGCCGCACTGCTGCATTTGTCAATTTATGATAAGCTGTGCTGATGCCCTACGGTGCTGGGTTTGACTCTGCGCTGCTCTATCATTCTCTGAACTGGCCTTGGCTATCATGATCATTCATTAAGCATTTATACCAGTGGTTCTCCAACTTTTTTCATATCAAGGACCACCAAATTAATTATGTATTTGGGCCCCGGAGTGGCGGACCCTCATCTGAAAATACTTTGTGCCATGGGCAGGGACCACCATACAACATTTGTGTTGTAAAATGTTTTAAAAGGATTCAAAAATCACTACTGTAGCACAGTACAGTAGTGATTTTTGAATCCTCTGTACTGTACTTTTTTATTTTTGGAAAAACTCTCTGAGAAATGACAGAGCTACCATGTGGGGGTCCCCGGAAAACATCCAGACCCCTAGGAACGTGCCCAGAGGGTCGGCCCAGTTCCGGTGAGCCTTCAAGCGTCCGAAACGGTTGAGAAATGACAGAGTTACCGTGTTGCAGCTTTCCTTGCTCAGACTCGGACACAGGGACAGACATGTGGACACACATAGCTGCGTAATGGAGCGGAGGCACCGCTCAAAAAACTAAAGAGAAAGAAAAGCACTGCTAAGCAGCCACAGAATATCACAATATCACAAGTAGGCCTACCTCTGTCAAATGAATATTATATAGCCTATACCAGTGGTTTTCAAAGTGGGTCCTTGAGGGGGTTCCAAGGGGGTCCCCAGAGTAATTAATATATCATCACAATCATTTTAACCACTTGTATTTATACGTTGGATATTCAAAAATAGCAGATCTACAACAAGCTCACAGCACGTGTCACTTTGTGCCATGCTGAGAGCTTGTATATTGGCACATTGAACTTTTTTCTTTTATATTGAAAATGTTTGGAACATTTTGAATCATGTTGAGATGGGGGTCCGTCGGCCAAATATAAGTTTCGGTCCTTGGAACGAAAAACGTTGAGAACCAGTGGCATTTAGTACAGTGATTAGAAAGTATTCACTAGGGGGCAGTGTCAGTGCATTCCCGCCCATGTCTCCTCAGTCCTCAGGCCGCTGTCTAGTGAGGTAATTTTCATTGTGAATCAGGGACATGAGTGGCTCATTGTTACTGTGAACAGAAAAGCAGCACACAGTACACACGTCTGCATGAAACATGATACGCAGCCCCACCAGTACACAGCCCCCAGCACACACACACACACACACACACACACACACACACACACACACACACACACACACACACAAATCAGCAAATAAAAATTAGTCTTAGTCTTATACGGTGTACCAAATGTATCTCTAATATAGGAAGTTAGTAACAGTCCATTTTTTAATATACAACAAATGTTTGTACTGAATTGACTTGGATTGGTGAAATGTCCCTGACACGCAGGTCAACAACAACACGGGCATGTCTACCAGTATAAAGGACCTTATGTAATGCAGCCATTTATCACTAGGCTACCCAGCTTTTATTTGCTCTGGGCGAGGGGACAGATAAAAGCACCAAGACAGGAGGGTGTTACCCAGGCTCCCATGTATAAATCAAAACGGGGGAGGGGTTGCCTTCCCCCCCCCCTTACTGGCCAGCCCAGCTCTGATCTAAGCTCTTGTTTGTGTGTGTGTGTGTGTGTGTGTGTGTGTGTCATATTTAACTTTATTGTTTACTACGCGACCTAGGTCGCTTCTCGCCCTCAGGGTGTCTTACTGGTATTAGACTGTTACATAATTGTAAAATAAATGTAATCGTGGTTTGTAGTATGTGCGATAAAAAAGGACAGGGGGACTATAGTTCAATTTCATATGATTTGGTATTTGGCATACACGTATGTCAATAGATGGAGGCTAAAATCTGTGCTTTCAACAGCTCACCTCTGCACCTCTGCACACGCACACACGCACACACGCACACGCGCACACGCACACACACACACACACACACACACACACACACACACACACACACACACACACACACACACACATATAGATCAATGAAGGTTTATATTATCTATGATCCCTACAGTCATTAGAAAGCACATGGAGCTCACTTTTAGTTTTCCTAGGCAGCCGGACTGCCCTTATTTGTTTAATTTATTTGCATCGCAAGAGGATATGCTGTCGTCAACTCTTTAGACAACATTTGCAAGTGCATCTTCACAGAGGTAATAAAGGTAATGTAAACATGACCATTATGCACAGTATAGAGAGAAGAACACTTAGGTGGACAGAAAGAAAGAAAGAAAGAAAGAAAGAAAGAAAGAAAGAAAGAAAGAAAGAAGAAGAAAATGTCTAAGCACAATATTTATCTTCTGAGATAAAATCCTAAATTATTTTACACATACACAATGCCATTTATGGAAGGAATTGTTCATAAAGTTTCATCAGTATCCACAAAAAGTAAATAGCATTCCACGAGATAAAAACAAAATAGTCTTTAGTATTTAGCCAGTTCATTGCTTAAATTCTACAGCTCAAAAAAGTGAATTCCTGGGCAGTCTAGCATTGAGGGAATAAGATACTGTTCACAGGATTGCTAAAATGGGCTCAATGAGTCACTGTACCTGTAGACTGCCGTATGAAATGTAACCATGCACCTATGCCCTATTTTAAAATCGACTAATGGGCTACAAGGGCCGGCCGGGACCATGGCCATGTCGCTCGGACTCAGACATAACCATAAACAAACCAGATATGGCCATATATAGGCATGTCACTATGACCCAAACCTAACCATAAACAAACCCAGATGGGTACAACTGGCACTCTGACAAAGCCAGACACTATATGCATAGCAGCGGCGGCCATTTTCTGGTTCCATCGTTCTAGACCCCATATTTATTTTCCCCACAGAGATTTCCACAAATATTTATCATTTATCAATAATTTTAAGGCTATAATAAAGCCATCCAGGATCATGGTGAAGCATGGCAATATAACACTTGTCTCAAAGACATATTGGTCGGAACGGTTTTGGCCAACAATGACGTGCCAAAAATAGAGACGCCAGGGTTGTCTGACACATTTGCATAATTATGTTTACAAACTGGCCAATGCCTAATAATGTTACCCACCATGTTTTGCATGATGGGACTAGATACTGTATGAGAGCATTGGTGTCGTTCAGTTCAGAGCTGAACACACAGAGAAACAAACAAACCAAAAACTATCCGGCCAGCATAAAGTTTCATTTTGAACAATCAATCGACCTACATTAGTTTGCCACCACTGCTGCCCGAGCTAAATCTACACTACAGACTACAAAAACAGATTTTTTTTGTTTTTGTTTTTAATGTACAAGCATTGTGTAACTGTAAGTGCCGTTTCATGGATGCTGTTGTCAACAGGCTGTCAAATGTTATATGTGTTTTCAGGCATGTAGTATGGAAGGATATTGATTATATTCTGCTGCTAAAACACTTAGAGGATAGAGGTCATTTTCAGCTTAAAATGTGTTTAAAAATGAAAACCTATTAGTGTGTTGATGTACATTGCATCAAAAGGACAGCATGTATGACATGCTGCAAAATTATAAAGGTTTGTTCTATTTCACTCAAAAGTCTAGAAGGAATTGACACCGAAGGACAGTTTTCCCTATCCCATGCATCATACATATAGGCCTACATGATATAACTGCATAGTGCATACCAGAAATGCCACAAAGGACGTTGAGTGTGATGGACTCGTCTCATTTGCAAGGCAAATCAAATCTACATCAATGTTACATTTTCCAGCACCAGGAGTTGTCCAGCACCTGTTATGCGATTACTCTGGAGACTGGCCACATATACAAAATCAACTGTCAGGTAAGAGTCTCTTCTATTATTATTATTATTACTGTAAACATTGATATTATATATGAGTATTGTTATTATTTAAAAAATGGTTGTTATAATCCTATTCAATGTTGTCTTGGCTTCACAGACTGTTAAGAATGGATGAAAAGCATCATTGGACATTCATCCAGAATGCAGCAATTATTTTCATTGTCCTCAGTGGGAGCGTATGCTTGCATTGTACGGTTAAAATGCCGGTAACCAAGTTAAAAGGTGTTAGAAAGGTGCCATAAGTGATATGTTTAGGTTAAAACAAAAAGTGTATTGGTAAAGTTAAAGATATCTACTCCGATGGCGATAGTAATCAATCACTGTGTTCATCTCCTCAGCCCTCCAGCGCTTTAATGAACAGAAATTACATTTTCAGGTGGGTCAAAATGTATCCAGAGAACCCCACAAAGATAATGGAACAGCTTGTGCTACAGTTTCAAGTTTATCTGCTTGTTTATCCGTTTGAATTCACAAATTTCACTCAAATATCCTGTATTCTGTGTGATTGTATGACATTTCTATCCCGACCTGAAAATGTATTTACTGTTTACTAAAGAACTGGAGAGATGAGGGGGACCCCTGTTATTAAACAAAGACTATAGAGATATTTGTCAATTGTTATTTCAACAAATAATTATCACTTACAGCACCTTTAATGTATTCATATAAAACAGGGGAACAAATGGCTAAAATACATTGATATTCATGAGGCCTATCTTGATACATACAGTAAATTAAATCGTAAAATAAATCATTTTAAGCGTGTTTCAAACTGGCTTTTAGAATACATTTAATGAATTCAAATGTATGAATACTACTACTACTACTACTACTACTACTACCAAAAAAGAAAAAACTGAATGTGTTTCATTTACCATGACGCAATTGTGTGCTATGGATAATAAAATAACATCTTTGTACAGGCACAGGAAACAATAACAGGCGTAAAAACGTTCTGATAGCCAATGGCTCAGTTCCTGGGAACTCCAGCGACCCCTGCTGCTCAGGTGAGCTTATTACACAGTAAAAATCGATCCTCTGTTCATTTAGTTCAGAGAGTTATTACATTTGTACAATCTCAGAGTTAACACTCAAAATGTGTCTGTGTAGTTGAGCCGTGTGTGCGTATGTGTGCGTACTGTATGTGTGTGTGTGTGTGTGTGTGTGTGTGTGTGTGTGTGTGTGTGTGTGTGTGTGTGTGTGTGTGTGTGTGTGTGTGTGTGTGTGTGTGTGTGTGTGCGCGCGCGCGCGTGTGTGTGTGCATGTGAGTCACTCCGTCAGCATGACTTATCAAAATCACAACTCAAGGCCATGCATGAAATTGTATATATCAGATCACTATGTCAATACAATATCTAACATATGGAGCAATTGGTGCAGGTCAAAGGTCAAGGTCAAAAGGTCAATTATTGATGGACATGTTGTTGTACATAACTTCTAAACAATCCATCATAGAATGATGAGATTGGCTGCATTCGAGAGCTTTTTCACTTCCCTGCCGGCATGACGTAAGATAGTGACATAAAGTGATATCAACGTTGGGCTTTTTACGTCTCGACTGTGCCCACCTCTGAGATGCCGTTGTTGACACTAGACTAGAGAATGACTAAAGCCTTTAATTGCAATGTCCTCAGTGAAGAATGATTTCAAAACTTCTTTTAGATGCGTGTAACTGCAGTGTGCATCTCTGTATGATATCTGCAAACGACCAAACAGTACAGAAAGGTATACAGATAATACTGCATTTAATAATACAGTCTTCTTGTTCATAAGATGTGTGTTGAAATCTATCTTTGTATTTTTTCAGATGTTTGTGATCATACATTTAACATAAGCAAACATGGAAACAACTTCAACCTAACTCTAAATCAATCAACAATTGACTTCCATTTCTTTATGGGCCAAAATACATTGTGCAAGCCATTGATGTACGCTAAAAGCTCAGGTAGGAGTGACAACATATCCTATTTAACCACGAATAATAACAAATTGCTATAGCGCTTTTCCAAGTGCTTAAACCCTATGCCTTGTTGACTGTGGCTCTACACTCTACACTGCAAGCAAAAGATTGCCCAGATTACGATACCCAAAATAGGGACGCCAGGTAGGTTGAAAAGTGGTTAAAGAACATATTTATCATGCACAGCAGCATGCAACTCAAGGCATGGGCACCTACTGTACATACTCATCTTATATGTCTCACTCAAATGTTGCTATGGAGTGCCCTCTATTGGTGGTCTATGTTAGTGTGCCCTCTGCCTTGAATTCTGCCTCTATTCTACACAGTGATGAATGAACCATCTAGGTGGGAAAGGTACTCACATTGTTTACTAAAGTAAAAGTATCAGTACTGCAATGTAGAACTACTCTGTTACAAGTAAAAGTACATAATTCAAAATATACTTGTATTTTGGTATCAAAATGTACTTTAAGTACCAAAAGTAAAAAGTGCTCATCATGCAGAATGTATGACATCTACAAGCAATGTATTGCATCGCAAAACACATTGTGAGCTTGTTGATCTGCTATTTCCAAATTGCACTTTATAATGTATAATAGTGCTTATGTCATGTGTGTCATAATGTCTCATTATGTCAAGTTGTTTTGTAATAATTATCATAATCTACAAAGTAGCAAGTAAAGTTTCAATTTCAGATATGTGGTTCAACCTGGAGAAAGGAAACTGCACGGTTGAGGGTAAAACATTCACCACCTTCCATCCCAGTATCCCACTATTCATTTTGTTTAAACCAACTATTCTTTGCCAACGTAAAAGTTTAATTGTTGTTGTTTTTTATATGTTTAAGATTTTAAGAAAATCATTCCATGCATAGAATGCAGAAAGGATTCTACATCCTATGTTGAAGAAACATCTAAAGGTATTTTCACTTCTTAAATACAATATTAAAAATGAAACTAGTTGAATGTGGCAACCAAATATTTGCATGTGTGCTCGAGTGTGCGTGTGTGTGTGTGTGTGTGTGTGTGTGTGTGTGTGTGTGTGTGTGTGTGTGTGTGTGTGCATGCTTGCGCACGTTCATGCATGTGTTTTCAATCGTGCTTGAGTGTGCGCGCGTGTGTGTGCATGCTTGCGCGCATTCATGCATGTGTTTTCAATCATGTGCAGATAAAAACCCAACAGATTTCATCTTGTCCGTCCACTCTGACAACTCTACCAATTGTGTTACCTGCAAGAACCCTGTGATGAAGCCTGAAAGGAATCTGACTCTGCCCATTCCACCCGGCCTCAGCAGCAACGGGCCCATCAGTGCAGAAGGGGCTGCGTGAGTATTCAGGTCGTAGCTGCATGGAAACAGCTAGTGGTACTCACATGTGACTGCAAAGGGTTTTGTTGCATAGACCAGGGTTGGCAACAGGGGTTGGTTTGCCACAGGCAGGGGTTGATTGGTGACACAGACTGGTTGGCACACAGCTATTCTCGGATCCTTTGAATGTCACAGAAACAAACAAAATGTAACAAAAATATTTGCCTAGTATACTGGTTCCCAAACATCGCGGGCCATGGACACATCTTTATGGGTCCCTTTATTTATTTTTTGTTTCCTATATTATTGTTTTACAAAAAACATTCCCAAAAAAATACAAAAATCAAAAAAGAAATAATAATAATGTTTGAGAAGTAGCGAATATAGCAGATCTACACGCTCACAAGCTCGTAGATCTGCTAGGATCACGGGCAATTTCTCTTTTGGGTCCCGAGCTAAAAAGTTTGGGAACCACTGGTTTCAAATGACTTATACATGGAAACAACAGCTAGCTATACTCACATGCGATACATGGAAACAGCTAGCGGTACTCACATGCGATACATGGAAACAGCTAGCGGTACTCACATGCGACTGCTGCAAAGGGTTTCGTTGCGTAGACACGGGGCTGGTTTGCCACAGGCAGGAGTTGATTGGCGACAGAGGCTGGTTGGCACACTATTCTTGAATCCTATGAAGGTCACAGAAACAAATAAAATTTAACATATTTTCTTTCTTTACCAGTGTAGTGGCAAGTGATAGATAGATAACACCTGGACAGACTTAGAGAAACTCAGATCAACATGGACAAAGTTAGATTAGTAGTAGTGCCAGTATATTCATAATAGTGCAGAGTAAAGTACAGCATTCAGAGAAGCATAGCCTTCGGCTGCATGGAAGAAAGGCGCCCCGAGCCTCAATCTTCAGGGCCTTTTATACTGTTCTAGTCACCCTTCTTGCCCGTTCTGTCCTAGTTCATATTTTTTGCCAATCTGCTCTATTCCCTGTACACTCGTCCGCTCGTTGTTTCCCCCTTCTTGCACTGCCGTCCCGGGACAACTACAGCAGGTCGACCTGGCGACCTGGTTACAAGTACTGTTGCTTTGGGGTACGCCAGTAGTACACAACCTCGCTGTATCTGTATTGCTGAGATGTATGGCTCTCCAGCCGGCTCAATGTTTCTGTGTCTTCCCTTCTGTGTGTGCTTTTCCCTTCTATTACCATCCATGTCTGCTTCCCTGCTCGCAGTGTGCTCGTGGTTCATGCGTGTAGCGTGCGTTGTTCGTGAACATTCTCATGTGTCGCCTGCACGACACGTGCATCCTAACGTACTCATGTTGCTGGCCGTGTGAGTTGGCCCATGAGACACCTATAGGCCTTCAGTATCTCCAGTTATTATGCAACTGTTCAGCCTGCATTCAAAGACGAATTATGCAGCTCAGATCTTTTGGATGTTGTCCAGTAGGAGCGCCTAGGCTCATATTTTCAGAGAATTATCTTTTCGCCCCTACACTAGCACTCATCAAATATGTTAAAACATGCACGCTACTGTACATTCCAGTTATTTTAATACAGTTACTATTGCATCGAAAGAGACCTTTTTAAGTAGAACATTTTAATATGGCATAGTGTATAGTGTGCCAACCAACCCCGGTCGACCGTCTCACTCAGTCTGCAGGAATACAATTGTTTGATGTATCAAGATGTACTGTACATAGAATTTAGGGATATTAAATTCTTATTATTGTATTCCCATTGCAGACAGTTGGTAAATAGTCTCTCCTCCTTGCTGGACAAGATGGGCAACGACTCCACTGCCAGCATCACAGTCGGCACCATCAAAGGAGTGATCAAAAAACTGCCTGAAATGTATCCAGCGGACACAAACATTGCCTTTTCGCCGGGTGAAGATATGAGCGTATGTCAATTATTAAACACTTATACTTATAGTGAAAATAGTTACCACCCTAACCATCAACAAGAGCAAGTAAATCAATGAAGAATGAGCCCCTATATCTACTCTTTTATTTGTAGTTTCTTGACAGTGCAAATGTCAAAGGCTTCCCAAGATCTGTGCGGATATCCAGAGAAGCTAGTAGCATGGCAGTGAGTGGAAAAGGACCGTTTGTTGGTGTTCTATGTTTTCAAAACATGGCCCAGGTAATGTAGCATACAATATGTAACCGAGTGAAATCCTCAATGTTATTTTAACCTTTAAGCTACTGTAGTAGCTAATTACTTTAACAAATTGGATGGAGTTATTATGTCAAGTAACACTACTTTCAATAGCTCTGTTTTTAAGCTTCTGAGTTAAATGCACTCTACTATGCATAGTAATGACTAAATGCAATGTGTCTTCCTCACTACGGCTTAGACTACTAGTTGTCTTAGTCTACTATGTTACTATGGCTTTTTATCTATTTTTCAAAAGATAAACACTGCACTGTTGCTTTGCTAAAGTAATGCAGAAGTGATATAAAAAACATTACTTTGGAAATAAATATTTGTAATGTAAGTTATTGGAATGTATTACATTTTGAATGTAACTTCCCCACCACTGCACAGCATTCTCATCAACATAATGTACTTTGTACAAGCAGGCCTCATAAAATAATATATAATGTTAGAATTACAGTGATTATATAAAAATATTCATAGTCTGTTATGAAACCTTGTTTCGGTCCTGTATGAATATTGTGACTGTCAACAGGATGAGAAGAAAAGCATAGTACTGGAAAACGAAGTGTTGGCGATCCGCATGGGAGCTGAAATAGCCAATCTTTCTGATACCATCGATATTAATTTCAGAAACGTGGACACGGTAACAGATATACTGTACATTTGAATTTACTGTCCGGATGATTCTCTTGAAATCAGGGTCAGAAGACTCATGTCTATTTCCCTTTCATTCACATGCAGAAGGAAGCCAACGCCTCTTGCAATTCATGGGATGGAATAGGTAGGTAGAGGTAGTATGTAGAATAGGTAGAATAGGTAGGTAGAGGTAGTCACGTTCTGTCCGCGGTTTTCTTTTTATTTACTGATCTGACCTAAGTGCTGGCCTGGGCAATATAATATTACTGGTAGTGGTATATCGACATCTTGATATGGACTATACATATCTTAAATGGTTTTAGGATATCACATTATCGTTGGTTATATGTGATAAAATCGGCAATAAGAATCTAATTGTGCAAAATAGTTTGTTAAAGCACCAATAGTCATCACCTCAATATCGATATTGTGATATTTTGTTTAAAAAAAAGAAGAAAAAAAAGGGTGATATAAGATTTTGTCCTGCATGTCGCCCAGCCCAAATGAATTTATGAATATACTATTTAGTATTTACTACTATTGTCTACTATTTACACCTGTCCACATAGGGAAAATTTCAATCAGCTTGTACGTCTTTCTTTCAGGAAAACTACCTAATTGGACGACAGAGGGTTGTGAGACCAAGGAGGGCAATGGCAGCATTACATGCGAATGCACCCATCTGACATTCTTTGCTGTACTGATGGTGTGACTCACTTTCTATTCTTGCGAACCACAAAAAAACAATCTGTTGAGAACTGACTTCCTTCTTGATCTTATAGCATATATCCATACTATCCTTGTCTTGGCAGGAACTACTAAAGTGTTTTCATGTGTGGGTGTCCATGTTGAAAGAAACATAAATCCACCAAAAATCAACTATAAATACACTAACATGTAACTAAACTAAGCTACGCTAACCCCAGACTTGGATAACTTCCTTTGTTCTTGTCATGCACAAAACATACAGTCACCCTTGCCAGGAAACTTGAGTTCTTCACATGTGAAATCTCTGACGTACATCACAAACATTGGCTGTGGTTTGTCCATGTTCTTCCTGCTGGTGGCGCTCTTCATGCAGACGGTTCTCAGGTATTAAAATGACACAGATGCAGTATTAAGGTCTATGAATTTGAGCCTCATGTTTTTAACTAAAGCCCCCTTGCACGCTCCCTATATGACCTCTTGCACACATACTCCCAAATTGCCGTCTGACGAGTGGCTGTGAGCCTGTGACAGTGCGCTATACAAGCTCATAATGTGTTGATGATCATAGACTGTAAAAAAAAAAAAAAAGTTATGATGTGACTTGTGAGCTTGTAGATCAGCATACTGTTTTGTGTAAGCATATACTATTTTTTTTTTTTTACACTCTCAGTGTACGTTGATTTTACGATATGAATTGGGGTCTCAGAGATAGAAATGCCATTAAATGGGGGTCCGTAGACTAATGCATGTCAAACTGGAGGTCCTTGAAATTAAACGGGTTGAGAATAACTGTAATCACCGTAAAAATCATCTCTTATGGAGGTCCCTGGCATATCTCTTCAAATGGGGGTCCGCGGGGCTAATTAGTGTGAAGTTGGGGGTCCTTGACATGAAACAGTTTGGGAACCACTAGTCTAGTCATTCACATGCCCAAATAATGGACATGGGAGTTCATGCATAACTTCTCGATGCCACAGAAGAGAGAAAAGGAGCCACGCAGACAAGATCCTGAGCAACGTCTTGGCGGCCGTGCTGCTGCTGAACCTCTCCTTCGTCGTCAACGAGTCCGTCGCCGACCTGGGCAACTTCGGCGCATGTGTTGCCATGGCGGCGGTGATGCACTACGCCATGCTGGCGACCCTTTCCTGGTTCTTTGTGCAGGCCCTGCACCTGTTCATGCAACTGAAGAAACCCAACGCTGGCATCAGAAAGTACATGTTGAAGATCTGTGTGACCGGATGGGGTGAGAGTATAAGCGCTGAAACTATGGTGTCCAAAGGTCATATTCTGTCTACTCCTTTGTCGTTAGGGTCAACTAACTGTGTTCTCCTCCCTTTAGTCACTCCTGCTCTTGTGGTGATTATCATCGCAGGGAAATATAGCTTGATGACCATCAACACAGACGATGGAAATTCAGTGAAAATGTAAGATTTTTAGAGGGTATGTGCGTGACATCATCATCAAACCCGGAAGCTATGCAGGAAATTTACTGAGTGTCAAAAAACTACTTTCTGGCCTTGACAATCCATACATCCAAACTGAAAAGTCCTATCTGATTGCATTAAACAACGTTAAACAATGTCAAACTCACTTTGCATGTTGCTTTGCCACTCGATTTGCCACTCGATGTGCCATTCACTTTAAGCATGCGCATACCCTCTATACTTAGTACCTTTGTTAATATATAGCGTGTACAAATGGGGTTCATTTGGGTCCAGTTGTAAACTAACAGAGTTACGTATATTAACTGTTAATAATGAACACAGTACTACTATAAACTATATGTATGAAATATAATTTCCCAGGTGCTGGATCACCGACGTCAGGCTCTTCCAGGTGGTGAACCTGGGCTATTACGCCGTGGTGTTCGTCTTCACCTCCTTCGTCTTCGTGGTGGTCGTGAGGCACGTCGTGCCCCTGAAGGTGGAGAAGGATGTGGCTCGGGGAGCCGACTCCATCAAGAAGAAGACCTTCTCCATCCTGGGCCTGCTGTGTCTGCTGGGCCTCACCTGGGCCTTCGCTTTCATCAGCTATGGACCGCTGGTCATTCCCTCGTATTACATCTTCACTGTCCTCAACAGCTTCCAAGGTAGACTCCAGAGTCCCAGATATAGGCGGCAAATGATGTGCCCATAATGGTACAACACATCATCAAGTCGAATATAGAATGGTGAAATTAAAATACTAAAATAGTGGAATCCTCATCTCTGTGAGACAGTAGTAGAGCAGAGTGAATAGACACAATCTACACTTTCTAAATACCTTTGGCCAAATACCATGGTAACTATCTATAGTAGGCTATACTGTGACCATATTGTGGGATGACTATTAGTGCTTTCACAAACTATTTACACAATGGTATTTTTGTGGAATAATCGTAAAATAATAGTACAGCTATAACGGGTATTTCATGTAAGTCAGGAAAAGACGACACTTCTATATTTGCCACATCACTATAACAATATCCCAGATTATATCTAGTCTCATGACACAATAGAGATATAGCCTAATATGGACGTTGTTGTGACGCTTCCAGGGTTCTTCCTGTTCCTGTACTACTACACCACCAGGAAGACCATCACAGGCAGGAGCAGCTCTGAAAGCCACAGTGGAATGGGATCGGGAACATCGGTTATTTCATGTTCAAACCCCTACACAGGCAGGAGCAGCTCTGAAAGCCACAGTGGAATGGGACCGGGAACATTGGTTACTTCATGTTCAAACCCCTACACAGCTAACTCTTCCGTTTGTAAAGCAGACTAAACGGTTTGTTTACAGTGTCACAGTATTGTGCCTTGTGGATACCACCTTTCTACACTATATCTGTCTTTGTATAGCCGACCCATCTTTGCAATTTATTAAAGGTCTCAAATCCATGTAGCATAACATAGCACAAGGTGGCAGTATTGTTTCTCCTACAGAGAGTTATGTCTCAGTTACTACTCATGGTGTACTCATGGTGTTACTACTCATGGTGAGAGAACTCTCTCTCCCTCTCCAATCCTCCCTCTCTCCGCCATCCCCCCCTTCCCCCAAGCTTTGAATTCTGAATGAATGCTCTGGCGTGAGGCGGTTTGAACCTCAATGAAAGAGAAGAGAACCCATATGAGCGAAGCTCTGACCGGGTGACAGAGATCATCAGCCAGTTATCTCTGCCGTCTCACCCAACGGAAGCCCTCTCTGACTCACTGCAGAAAACCGTGGGAGAATGTTGTGATTCATCGCAGTCTTCCAAAATCTAAAATTTCAGTCACGCATTGCGGCATTTGGAATAAGGACGGTGTAAAACAAAGGAGAGAGAGGGAGAGAGAGAGAGAGAGAGAGAGAGAGAGAGAGAGAGAGAGAGAGCAAACGTTTACTTCATGATGACTAGTGTGGTTGACAAGTGGTTTTGAGATGACAACAAAAGAACACGAACGCAGCAAGGAGATGTGGCAGGAAAAGCATGTCTTTTTCACACAGAGTGCTGGAGTGGGGAGGGAGGGTGGGGGGGGTTAGCTAACTTGTGCTTCGCGTGACTGCAGATAATTACCTTGTACCTACAGAGAGCATGCAGTATCCACTGAGCTGCATGGGCCCATAATAGGCCGACAAGAAATGAGCTCACGGCTGGCTACCTATAGTGATAAGAAGCTAAACATGTCACAATGTTGTAATGTAATGTCTCCAAAATATATTGTATATTACCTGAATTTTGTGTATTTAAGCTTAATTAATGTAATACTTGGGTTAGGGTCAGTTGGCAAATAAATGAAAATGAATCATTAGTATATCTTCTTCAAAGTATCTTCAGTATCTAGGAGACCTACCCCATGCCTGCCTGCCTACCTACCTACCTACCCCATGCCTGCCTGCCTGCCTACCTACCTACCTACCCCATGCCTGCCTGCCTGCCTACCTACCTACCCCATGCCTGCCTGCCTGCCTACCTACCTACCTACCTACCCCATGCCTGCCTGCCTGCCTACCTACCTACCTACCTACCTACCCCATGCCTGCCTGCCTGCCTGCCTACCTACCTACCTACCTACCTACCCCATGCCTGCCTGCCTATCTTTGAGATGAGCTGTATTTTCTATCTACAGGTCTGATGTGAGCGAGGCATGGCTCACAGGTGGGCCCCCGGATAATTGGCAATAAACTATGATTTTGTTGATAAATATAACGTATTAAAAAAAGATACTGTAAAACATTTTATGGTATTTTTTTCTTTGACATTTTGGTTTTAATTGTGATACAAATAGAGGGGAACTTATACTAGTAGTAGCACTGATCCATCCAATTCCAAACGATTGATCCATTGATTGATTGATTGATTGATTGATTGATTGATTGATTGAAAGAAATTAAAAGTTTTAAATAAACACGCTCTGGCCGCTTAAAGGAGTAGTTCACTTATAGACTTAATGTCTATAAATAACACGCCCCATGAAACCTTGAATTCATGGAGATGTGGTGTGTAATTGATAGAAAATATGATTTCTTTGGGGGTGAACTCCGTTCAGCCAAAAGTGGTCAGATGGGTGGACCCTGGTCCGAAAGCAGGAACCTCTGAGCTAAAGTCCTTAAGTTACAAGCTAACATTACACTGCCTGCGAGAGCGGGAACCCCTTTTGGTGTTTTAACATTATGTTACACTTTAGCTATTGAAAAATAGCAGATCTACAAGCAGTGCCGCGCTACGAGCTTGTCTGCTATTTTTGAAATATCGTGAAAAAGTGGCGCAAATCTTTGAATATATATTCTTTCACAGCGAACGTTTTTAACTCAAATCTTTGCTTCTGGGGGAGGGGGGGTTCCTGGAACAACATATTTTCAGATGGTGGTTGGCGGCTAATTACTTGCGCAAGCAGAGCGCGCAAGTAATCATTTCGCTTGGTCTCTTCGAAGTGAAGCCAAGTTTTCTTCAACCGTAAGTCTGTGCCTGGTTTGCTGGGACTAGTTACACACTAGTAACTAGTTACAACATTACGTCATATACACACCATGTACTCTGGTCCCAGTTCTCAACGATGACGTAATGTTGTAACTGGTCCCAGCAAACCAGGCACAGACTTACGGTTGAAGAAAACTTGGCTTCACTTTTTGGAACCAAGTAACCACAGTATAGGCCTACTGCTAATCAAATTACAACTACATACTCTGTATGTAGTTGTAATGTGATTTGTAATTTGTAAATCTGTGCCTGGTCTGCTGGGACCAGTCTACACAGACTGACCATATCTCTTACGTCATCACTGAGAGCTAGTCATACATATACACACCATGTACTCTGGTCCCAGTTCTCAACGATGACGTAATGTTGTAACTGGTCCCAGCAAACCAGGCACAGACTTACGGTTGAAAAAAACTTGGCTTCACTTTTTGGAACCAAGTAACCACAGTATACTGCTAATCTTCTGTATACTTCTGTAAAAAAGTAGTTAGGTAGCAAATAGTTACACGTAATGATTATACATTTCAAACGTTCCTTCACAGAGATACTGAGATGTGATAGTTTCCAGCGGTCGAAAGTACTTGCGCGCTCTGCTTGCGCACTAGTAGGCCATTTATGGCCTACTAGTGTGCAACAAGCAAGTATGCACTCGGCAGAGTGCAGTTCTAGTTACATAATGTTTGGGGTCCTTGACATGAAATATTGAGCACCACTGATATAGAAACAGTTTTCAGAAAACTGTCACGATTTAGAAGACTTTTTTTTCCCGACGTCAGGCCTAAATGGGTTTAATGGGTGGCCTTAGCTGAATGGGTAGAGAGGTCGCCTGGGAAACAGAAGGTCCCTGATTCCATATATACGGCCCTGGATATGTGTCGAGCAAGTTGCTGAGCAAGAAACGTATAGCCCCCAACTGCTCCCCATCCCCCCCCCCCCCAGGGCTCGATATGACCATAAGCTGTCTGACGCTTAAAGTGAATTTTCCCCTGTGGGATTAATGAGTTCTACATTACATCATTTATGTTGCTGCAGCTGTATTGTACACATGACAATAAAACAATTTGGTTGTCTGTACTCATTATGGGATTATCTCATGATCTCATTTGTTTGGCAAGGTGACGTGTCCCCATCACACAAAATTGTGCATCGGTTTTATGTATCAAACTGACATCTGTTGTGGCACGTGTTGAACCAGAGAAGAGAGAGTGTGTGTGTGTGTGTGTGTGTGTGTGTGTGTGTGTGTGGGGGGGGGGTTAAAGTAGTGCCAGCTGAAGTTTGTATGCCTAAAATCTCTCCCTGACCCAAGGGAGCGGATTCCCACTTGATGAGTAGTAATGTTTCGAGACCCGCGGGTTCGAGGCCCGGTTTTACACAACCCCAAACTGAACAAGCTCACACCGTCGTACGGCAAAGTATAAATCAGGTTTCAGTGTTTGAGTGTCCGGAGTCAGACTGAGATCACGCACCACATCGTGGCACATTGTGAGCTTGTAAATGGTAAATGGTGCATTTATATAGCGCCTTTATCCAAGGCGCTTTACATAGATCGGCAATTTTCAAATGGCCGAAATGTATACAGGGCTGCAGTGGTGAATGTAATGTATGTCTTGTAATAATAATCCAAATCTACAAGTTTTCAAATAAATGCAGTGGAGTAAAAGTACAATATTTGCCTCTGAGATGTACAGTAGTACACAAGGGGCTGTATTTTGCGTGTCTTAAGTACCAGGTCTTATTACTTAACTTAAGACCTGGAGGCGTGATCAATGCCATTTGGCTATTCTGAGTGGCCAAAGAGCATTGACCACGCCTCCAGGTCTTAAGTTA
Source organism: Protomyctophum bolini (assembly GCF_963924005.1). Taxonomy (NCBI): domain Eukaryota; kingdom Metazoa; phylum Chordata; class Actinopteri; order Myctophiformes; family Myctophidae; genus Protomyctophum; species Protomyctophum bolini. The sequence continues at coordinate 13,211,905 of NC_137876.1, forward strand.
AGTAATAAGACCTGGTACTTAAGACACGCAAAATACAGCCCAATAGGTCTCAAAGTCACTCTTAGTACATAAACAAAGTGGATGTCTACATAACTTAAGTAAATGGACTTACTGTAGTTACTTTACACCTCTGAGTGCCAGTCGTGGTGCTGTGCACAGGAGACTGACATGGCATCCCATCTCTGGGGAGATCCCAACACTGGACTGCAGCTCATCAGGCCGATGCAGGCCTGCTTTAAAGGTGGGGGAAACATATGGGGAAAATATTACTACTGTACCACAGCATATTTGTCTGCACTGTCCATTAATTTTCCTAACCATATTGTAAGTATATGTGTGTAACTTTCATAGCCTACCGCACTCGGTTTTTACAGCTTTCTAGAAACCATAAATTGAGTCGACTATAAGAGATGTCATTAAGGGACCGAAAATTGTGCTCGCTGAACGTCTGCGCTGCATCATACAAAGAGCTCTGGACACTTTCTCAGTAGTGTGTCTGAATGTATTCAGAATGAAGGGAACGGAACAACATTCAAGAATAATGTTTGCTACCAGAGTGAAACAGTGGCTAATGGATTATAATTGGTATTCATGTAGACGTGTTTTCTTTGGCGAAGTGTTGAAAGTTTTGCCATTTTGTTGTTATATAACAACTTTCCAGACTACCCTAGCAACATTTAAGTTTTTCTGCTTTTTGACTTAGCAACAATTTTAGCTTTTGAACAGTCCTACACGCTCAAGCAATAATCCGACACCCTAACCCAAACCTAACCACGGGTGTTTCTTAACCGGCAATGCATGTCAGACTAGTGGTATGTCAAGTGCACTTGTGATTGTATGTGTCATCAGCAGTAGTGAGGGCTAAACTAAATAGTTTTTGAGTGGTGCAGCCACTCCAAGGAACGTGTGTCTGTCCCTATGTCTGTCTGTTTGGGGAACCAACAGGTGACAAAGTGGCACTGTTGAGCTTCACACTGTGCACAGGTGCATGATGGGAAGCTGAGTTTTTTTAGTAAGGAACAGCAAAGTGAGTCCCTATGTTTATCTGTTTGGGGAACCAACAGGTGACAAAGTGGCACTGTTGATCTTCACACTGTGCACAGGTGCATGATAAGAGGCAGTACAGTACAGTACAGTACAGTACAGAGTATATAGTCCAACAGCCAATAGTCTGGCACCCAAATAGTCCGACAGCCAATAGACAGACGTGACTGCTCGCCCAATATTCACATTCATATACACTGCACAACTGAGCACCTACAGTAGGGACATGTGGCCACCTGGACAACTCGGCACAGAACGAGGACACACACACACACACACACACACACACACACACACACACACACACACACACACACACACACACACACACACACACACACACACACACACACACACACACACACAAGCCTGAAAATGTAATGGCACTCAGTCAATTCAGACTTTCGATGTACAGCATTGGTTGGGCGTGGACCATCATAGTAGAGTCCATCTCCAGATATCTCGGACAGTCCAGATCGTTGGACAACTGTGGTCATGGTCGTGCAACGAAAAATACATTACACATTACAGTAGTAAAAGGGAAAGTTGGTGGTCTTCAAGATGGACAGGTTATATAGTGTTATCTATCCTTCAGTGTACATTTAAGAACATAAACCCTCACGCTCTATAATTTCTGACCAGGGTACCACATCTATCCTTGTCCCCTCATTTTCTCCCTCTATACCAAGCTTGCGTTGAGAATTGTTCACCCCAGGGATAGGAACCCAGGAGTCAGGACCTGAATGGAAACAAGACCGCAACTGTACCCTGTACTGATTACATTTCTGTTTGACTGTACCCTGTACTGATTACATTTCTGTTTGACTGAACCCTGTACTGATTACTTTTCTGTTTGACTGAACCCTGTACTGATTACTTTTCTGTTTGACTGTACCCTGTACTGATTACATTTCTGTTTGACTGAACCCTGTACTGATTACTTTTCTGTTTGACTGTACCCTGTACTGATTACATTTCTGTTTGACTGAACCCTGTACTGATTACTTTTCTGTTTGACTGTACCCTGTACTGATTACATTTCTGTTTGACTGAACCCTGTACTGATTACTTTTCTGTTTGACTGTACCCTGTACTGATTACATTTCTGTTTGACTGTACCCTGTACTGATTACTTTTCTGTTTGACTGTACCCTGTACCGATTACATTTCTGTTTGACTGCATTACATTTCTGCCAACAAAGTATTCAATCAATCAATCAACGCTAGGGTTCGTGTGGTTATAAAATTACACTAAAAGCTCCCACATCGAATCTGCGTGTCGGACTAATTCACTATTAATTTTGTTCTCGGCCGCAGCCACAGTGTGTGAATAGGGACTGTTTAATGATGGACATATTTCAGGTGAGGGTACAGAGGCCTTTGGCTTTGCAGGTATGTTATGTTACGAGAGTCTAGCCTGAATCCTAACTTGTAAAATCCAAATTGCCTCTCTCAAATGACCTGTAAAGTCCTGTTCCTGGACCGGCATTGTACGTCCGTCATCCGGGGGGAAATGTCATTATCCAAATGGAATTAGCCGTGTTCATTTGCTATTTCATATAGGGGCCAATCTGGCCATCACAAAACACCTAACACAGCAGAGCTGCCATTTTCTCTTCTTGGGGGATAAATTGATAAGGAATACAATTGGGGTTATAGTTCTATCGCTACTTCATTTCACTGACTGAAACATGATGAGCAGAAAGGACTCAAAATTGACTTAAGTTTTATGTACCACTTTCTTTTTCCACATCCAGGAAGCGCCCTTCCTAGCACCCCTCCCCTGCTCCCTTTCCTCATAAGTCCTTGAAATGATTTATTTCCTAGTAACTTTGCTCGTGAAATTGATGTGGACTCAGGGCCTTTGTAGCGTCTGGTTTCCCCGCCGGCTGCAGTAAAATCAGGCTGAGGTCCAGGCATGGGGCAGCGCTTGCGTGACTGCAGAGTGGGGGAGCGCCGGGCCATAAGTCTCCGTGCTGGGGCACCTGTGAGCCCCCCCCCCCCCCTCCTCACATGTCACCATCGGGACCCCAGACATGCAGCGTCCAGGCCGATGATTGATTTGAGCGTCTATATACTTAAGTTTGGGGGTTTATTATGATAGGGGATTGCCGCGTGTCAGAGGGCCAGCCTTGCCGTCCGCAGCGAACACGAAATGAGGCCTTATCGGTCTCATTCTAGAGGAAAGCGAGGAGATAACAGAGAAACAAAGAAAAGCCCAAAGGTGATTTCAGGTTACTAGCCGTGACTGGGAGAACTCTCCGAACAGCACAGCGCTTTGTTGTAGTTTGGGTGGGAGGCGGGGGCTGGATGGCCATGGAAACATACTCCACTGAGACAAACAGTCTTGGCTGTATGGGAACCCCCCGGGAATGAGCTGCAGCCGCTCTTACGTCTGCCCCATCACTCACCTCGGCTGTTCCATCAACAGCTGTCATCAGCTTGGGAGGCATGGAGATTGGAACGAGGCAAAGGTGAAGGAGTGCTGTGGGGAGGGGGATGGGGGCAGAATGGAGATGCTGAACTAGATGGGGAGTTTGACCTCTGGATTTCAAGGTTCTCCTCCCAACTTGGAGCCTTTCTCCCCTTCTCACGTCATGGGGCGAGCAGGGAAGATCATTCTCCTCCGTGTCCCATAATGAGGTTCAGAGTGGCCTCCTGGGGCCAAGGGGAAGAGGCATTAACCTTCCGAAACCATGACCGTAGAGCAGCGGTGCACAAACTGTGGCCTGTGGCCCAAGGTTGGATCACGGGAGATATCTACTGGGTCGCAGAGTTGTGTACAGCAAGTTAGAATGGCAATCGAATTGCATGAGCTAATTCATGAAAAGAGTAATTTAATGTTTTGCTCATATAATCAAATCAAATAATCACATTTACTTGGGTTTCATGCATTTCTTTTTCTGTTTTATACGTGCAGACTTGGCAACAACATTCATTTGCCTGAAGAAGGCATTGTTTTTGGTCAAAACATGTTTGTCTACTGAAAAGAAAAAAAGACAGTCTGCCCTATTTAGCAAATACTCAGCAGTCAAACAATTATCATTAATACCTCTGATGATAAATGGAAAAGAATCCTGGGTAATTAAGAGACCTGTGAACCCATCTCTTAATCACACTAATTAATCAAAGGGCCTGATAAAAGAAAGAAAGAAATACCCCTTTTGGTGTTATAAGTATTATATTATACTTTAGCTATTGCAAAATAGGCACAGAGTGCGGCGCTATGAGCTTGTAGATCTGCTATTTTTTTTAATCGTGAAAATGTGGCACAAATCTTTCAATATATTCTTTCAACATTTTTAACTCAAATCCTTGCTTCGAAGGGGTCCCTGGAACAACATATTTTGAGATGGGGGTGGCGGCCAAATACATATAATTCTGGGGCTCCTTGACATGAAATAGTTTGAGAACCACTGATATAGAAACATAGGTTCTTCAGAAAAGCATTCTTGTGGCCAGGAGGTTGCCGGTTTGATCCACAAGACCGGCAGGTACAGTACAATCTGAATGAGTAATTTAATATCCAATGGTGAAGTGCCCGTGAACAAGGCACTTAATCCCGTCGTCTCCAGTGGAGCTGCTCAATGGCCAGTACTGGTTGTACTGGCTGGGAGTTGCTCTATGCAGATGACGCAGAATTGGAAAGAATCTAGCAGCCTGGAGGGCTGAAATCAAAAGGGATGAAGGTGAACGTTGGCAAGTCGAAGATCATCCTGGCATGGGGTGATATCATAGGCAGGAGCATACCCGTGTGAAGTCTGCGGAAAAGGTGTGCAAACAAACTCCCTTCAGTGCAGGAGGTGTCTGAAATTGGTCCATCGGTGGAGTAAAACGCAGCCTGAAAGCATCAAGTGAGACGTTTTAGTGTAAGTGGTGTAGGAAAGAAGTTCCACAGGCAGATGCAGCCGAGCAAGAGGGCCTATTAGTACAGTAGATGGAGAGGCCTATAGAATTGGTGGCTAGCTTCCGCACTCTTGGCTACATGCCGAATGCAGATGGAAGGATGAACCCTGCGGTGATGGCAAGGGTACAGAGCGAATGGAAGAAGTTCAGGGAACTCATGCTTTTCCCAACATGCAAGGCCCCATCCCTGAAGATGAAAGGGCTAGTGCACTACTGCACTCGTATTGTAACAAAAGTCGCATGACGTATGGAAGCGAGACCGAGCAGCGATGGAGGATCAAATGGATGCGCGCCGGGTCACAACGTGAGAGAAAGACGAGTGCTGAACTGAGACAGAGGATGAGTAGGGGGAGGATGTGGTGAGGAGGGGCGGATTGAGATGTTAGACACTTTGTATACTGAAAGAAGCAAATGACTGCATGGGAGAAGATGATGAACAAGACCCACTGGCGGGCCAAATAAGACTTGGCAGACGACGATGTCGGCTGACATGAGAGCGCTCAGCATCAACCATGAGGTGACCATGGACTGTCCCCGGTGGAAGTGAGCCATAGCGAGGATTCAGTCCATAGTGGTGCCTGGAATGACTTAAAACAGAGGATGATGATGATGATATCTTATCTTAATTATTTCCTCCTTCGAGTGTGATTTACTTAGATATCTCATTACTACTAGTTTGGTCCAAAACTCGAGACATAAAAGACAGATGAGATCCAAGAGCATCTGGATTGTCTCAAACTGTGTCTCGTTTGCCTGCTGTGACTTGGCTGTCATTTGGGCTTTAAAATTCACACTTGGTTAAGCTGTGGTATTTGCTTCACACAAGTTTTCCCACAATGACAGAGGATTTAGTTGAAGGATGGATGATTTGGCTGATTCACCCAGTGTCTTCATGCTGCATTGTTCTGATCTCTTCAGAAAATGCCTGGCTCCAGCTCATACCTAGCTCCACCAATGTATAAATAATGGCTGCAATTAATAAAGTCTGATATCTAACACAATTAGACATCTCCAGGAAAACATCCATCTTTGTCAAAGTGAAGAAAAGAAATCTAAGCATCCATTCAATATGTTATTCACATGTGTACAACAGTACATTGAGAAAAGTAATCCTGAGCTCCTTAAAAGTTCTATTGGTAACTAAATAAATCAAATAAATGGTTTACAAAGTGATTAGAGTGATAACACATGTTATAAAGGCTATTTTGCACAGATATGAATACATATTGTTGGCTTGTGTTGACATTTTGACTTGCCCTTTTGGTGTGCCTTGGTTTTAAAACCAATGGTGTATACTGTAGGGTGCAAGTGTTTATATGTGTATATGCAGGCGTGCAGATGTGCATGCATGGATATGTGCATGCTCTTAGCCCACAGGGATCTGTTTTTAGTTAGACCACAGTATTGCTCAAGTGTGGTATTCTGTGTCTATGTTTCTTTTGTCTTTCCTGGAGAGGCCGTATTCAGCCTATAGAGCACACGCACACACGCACACACACACACGCACGCACGCACGCACACACACACACACACACACACACACACACACACACACACACACACGCACACACACACACGCACACACACACACACACACACACACACACACACGCACACTCCCCCAAAGTGTGAGAATTTCTCACTACATAAATAACGGCACCAAGCCCTCACGAGGAGTGAGGAGTGGGAGGCATCTGCTCCTCATGCCAGCTGTAATCAAATTGTGTTTGAATTTGTGTGTTTGCCTTTTGGTTAGTGGCAATTTAATGTCAGGGGGTCCACCAGAAACATTTTGTTTCCTGGAACATAAGAGTTCATCTCCTCTATTGGTACATTCTTAATGTCTCTCGTTTGTCATTCACAGGGGCCTGTGAACACACGGATGTGGCTCACTGGGCCCACAGAGAACTGTCCCAATAATGCGGTCCAACTCTTTTACACGATGGTATCAGGCAGACCGCACAATCTGGTGGCTTGGTGGAGTGTTCATTATTTTGCAACGAGTAAATCTTCCAAAAATGCTGCTTTTAATGTGTTCATTATATCACCCTGCGTTGTGAGGAAAGCATGGGCTTCTTCCCTGCAGTTGGTCAATAATAACACGTTTCAGAACATCATGTGAGATTTCACAACTCCATGCTGGTAAAGCAAAGTCACACTGACTCAGACGACGATGACAAAAAGAAGAAAAAGAGAGAGTCTGACTCTGTGGGATTCACAGTTAGAACGTGGCGTCTGTGTTTACAGCCGAAGCGTAACATCAAGAGTCCGGACTGCCAAAGAGCTCCAAGTGATTCCATGCCGGCAGAGGTATTGACTGAGATGGTGGCAGAGGTTAATCTGGAACATACTTGCAACTATGTCTGCCGGTGTTATCCTGCCGTCCCAGTCTCCCCAGCTTGATTTATGGACTTCATCTCACCCGCTGTCCGCCGCGTCGCTTCTCAAGACTTAACGGATTAGTGGATGTGACGTCAGGCGGGATTCCCCGTGCGTGCCTCCGTCTAATACTCGCACATTTCACGGGGCCTTGTTTGTGTTTCTCCACATCTGTGTGTACTGTGTATATAATATATGCCGTAGATTACCCCCAGGTAGAATGAATCTGCAAGTGTTGACACAACTTCAGTTAAACACTCCCCATAGCTTTAGTAGACTGCACTGTAAAATGCACGGCAGTGGTTCTCAAAGTGGGATCTGGGGAGCCCCAGGGGACCTTTGGGGGTTCCAGTGGGTCCCCAGCAAAAAAAATAAAAAAATAAGTAGTTTAGCCCCAATGAGAGAATGTATCAGAATTACTATTCAGATCACAGGTTTCACTCTCAGTTAAATCCTCACCAACCAACTTTAGTAGCCTACAGAATTGTCTCAAAACAACCAAAAACTTCTCTTATGGCGGTATACCTGGCACAAAGTCTTTTCAGATGGGTGTTCACGGCCTAATATGTATAAATTTCCTTGACATGAAAATGTTTGAGAACCATTGCAATAATATGGCGTTCTAAGCGCTGCTCAAATCTCATTGGGCTGTTTTGCTGAGCTGATGAGAGCCCACTAAACAGTGGAGAATAGAGTCAACACAGTCAGTGACTGAGAAACGCTGCCTGAATCCAGAGAATTAGGACCACATGTGCCCCCCCCCCCCCCTGCCCTCAAAGTCAATTATTCATTTATTTAGCACTACTGTAGCAAAAACTTTAGAACGGCTGGAGTCACGCTCTTGATGACAGCGCCCGTGCCACTTCCAGAGTTTGTGGTGAAATGCACTGATTGCAGGTTGACCTCCAGCGCGTTCGTGTCACGTCTCGGCCTGCTCTTGAGGACACCTTGTATACTGTATGCTGTCACATCAAAGAGGTTGAGGACACCTTGTATACTGTATGCTGTCACATCAGGAGGTTGAGGACAACTTGTATACTGTATGCTGTCACATCAGGAGGTTGAGGACAACTTGTATACTGTATGCTGTCACATCAGGAGGTTGAGGACACCTTGTATACTGTATGCTGTCACATCAAGAGGTTGAGGACACCTTGTATACTGTATGCTGTCACATCAAAGAGGTTGAGGACACCTTGTATACTGTATGCTGTCACATCAGGAGGTTGAGGACACCTTGTATACTGTATGCTGTCACATCAGGAGGTTGAGGACACCTTGTATACTGTATGCTGTCACATCAAGAGGTTGAGGACACCTTGTATACTGTATGCTGTCACATCAGGAGGTTGAGGACACCTTGTATACTGTATGCTGTCACATCAAAGAGGTTGAGGACACCTTGTATACTGTATGCTGTCACATCAAAGAGGTTGAGGACACCTTGTATACTGTATGCTGTCACATCAGGAGGTTGAGGACACCTTGTATACTGTATGCTGTCACATCAGGAGGTTGAGGACACCTTGTATACTGTATGCTGTCACATCAGGAGGTTGAGGACACCTTGTATACTGTATGCTGTCACATCAAAGAGGTTGAGGACACCTTGTATACTGTATGCTGTCACATCAGGAGGTTGAGGACACCTTGTATACTGTATGCTGTCACATCAGGAGGTTGAGGACACCTTGTATACTGTATGCTGTCACATCAAGAGGTTGAGGACACCTTGTATACTGTATGCTGTCACATCAGGAGGTTGAGGACACCTTGTATACTGTATGCTGTCACATCAAAGAGGTTGAGGACACCTTGTATACTGTATGCTGTCACATCAAAGAGGTTGAGGACACCTTGTATACTGTATGCTGTCCCATCAAGAGGTTGAGGACACCTTGTATACTGTATGCTGTCACATCAAAGAGGTTGAGGACACCTTGTATACTGTATGCTGTCACATCAAGAGGTTGCGTGGCTCCTGCAGTGCAGCGTTGCAGTCCCGCCCCCTACGAGAACCCTGGAAATAATTCCCTGTTCATTTTCCCCATAGACATTTCAAAAATAATTTATTTATTATTATTTATCACTTTGAACGCATAGCCCGCGTTCCACAACATTTATTCCATTGTTCTTCCATGTTAAACCCGTTATTTGTTTAATGTGTTTAATTCGCCGTTGTTAGATGGTGCCTGTAAAAATCCGCTTTTGTCACGGACATTGTGACGAGGCGGATGCGTTATGATGTCGTAACCGGAAATCAAACAACCGCCGGCTTGAACGCTAGGGCTTCTGGGAAACTGAGCCCAATTCAAAGTGAACGAGGGGGTAGGGACAATCTTGGCTCGCTTTGCTGTTTGTCTGTGATCGAGGAAGTGGCTTTTTTGTCGGCTCAATAACAAATGATGGGAGTGTTTTCAAGCGGATTTTCATGGATCAAAGGCGCAAACACTTCGTGTATGCTCCAAAGGCAATTAACAATCCCGCTGACAGAATGTTGTCATATTAATTAGACTATAATGGGTGGAATGTGTTAAGCCTCGTACAAAGCCAACTGGAGTTGTGACAAATCATGACAACAAACAATTATTTGGGCCATACGAATAATTAGAAAGAAGAAAAAAACGGCAGGTTACAACACTTTTTGTTGTTTTTCTTATTTGGAATTATTTGTTCGGCCCAAAATATTGTGTTTGTTGTCATGATTTGTCACAACTCCAGTTGGCTTTGTCCGCAGCGTAAACGTCTTTAAATAAAGACTTTTTGAAATGGTGGGAAATGAACAGGGAATTCACTTCTGGGTCTCTCGTCGTCATGAAAGGGGGCGGGTCTGCGACGCTCTATATGGTACCTTGTCATGGAGGTTACATCACACGCACACAGCGTACAAATGTTGTCTCACGCTGGCCTCCCAGACCAACAATATGAGGTTTCATTTCAGAGATTAAAGGGATAAACAATAAACCCTCTAGTTTGTTTTTCAATGTCCCGAAGCTGTGGTGCCGTGGAACTTGAGCTGCATTTGTACAGCATCTTCTCCCGAAGCGTTTTACAATGTATGCATTACCCTCGCCCCTCCGCATGCGTGTGCGCGCACACACACACACACACACACACACACACACACACACACACACACACACACACACACACACAGTGTGTGGAGGCAGCCACGCAAGGTGCCAACCAGCTGGCAGCTGGTCAGGAGCAGTTAGGGGTTCAGTGCCTTGTCTACAGTATGCCAGCAGGGAATTAACCTGGGAGCACTCTCCAGTTCCCAGACAATCGCTCTGTCACGAATCCCACATGCAGATTCATGTTAATGCAGCCCAACATTCCCATCTTTATTGCTATTCCTGCTGGCAGGACAATAGAGGAGATGTGTATGTGGTGGAGAGAGCGATGTATAGAGACATGCACGTTGGCGTGAGCATCTGCTGGATGACATCAATGGGAACCGGTTGAACACGTCCATTCACTGCCCGGGTCCTCGTGCGCCCTTTTTCCTCCAGCCGTCCCCTGCAGATGGCACCCAGGAACTGTAAACTCTGGGTGACCTGTGGGTGTGCATGTCATTCCTGACCCCTCCCTGAGCCTGGTCAGAATGTGTCTTTCACATGGGCGGACGGCCAAAGCAAATAAACCAGCAACACGCCAGCTAGTGGGGGCGTGAAAGGGGTCACTGGGGGGCTCGCCGGGAGTTGCTGCTGGGAGTGACAGCGGGGGGGGACATGGTCACGCAAAGAAAACAAGCCCAGCAAGAGTGAGCCAGCCTTCTCACGCAGGGGCCCAGACGTGTGTCTTGTCATGCAACAGCCACCGAATCAGCCCAAATGTGGGCTGACGGATGTAATAAAGCAAGGGAGCAAAGGAGGAGCGGACGGATGAGCAGCTCTCCCTTCTTCTCCAGGGAGAGAAAAGGATGATATATTGGTCACTTTTATAGAGCTCATGTGTGCAGGCCACATGTTCTGCATAGTTAGGATTCGAAGGTTCGAAATTAGAAGAAGACCTCAGTGGTTTACCCCAATGGCCTTGGATAACCTTCAGAAAAAAGGAAATAAAAAGATCAAGTCGGAGCTTAACAAGCTATATAGTACATGTATCTTTTTTTATGGTTAATTTATCATGGCCACATGTTCCTCCACTCAGAAATGTTTGCATCCTTCAAATCTGATTTACAACACGGCCAATGGCGGGTGGTGTTTAAAAGAACCTTCACACGAAATATATTTGCTCTATTCGCAATACCACTCACGAATTCTTGCAGTTACCATTTTTTGGCATGGTATTGATTCAATATAAAACATGAGCCATACAAGTTGTGACACCCTCATCTCAATCATTTTGACAATCAAGCGGGTCACGCTTTCGCGTCGAGTTTATCACCCTTTATTTTTTGCCTTTCTGCCTTTTTATTGATAGTTTCAAGTGAAGACGGACAGGAAAGAGGGAGGGAGAAAATGTCGTCATGAACGGGACTCGAACATGCAACACGCTGTCAGGCCAGAGCATGACCAGTAGGCCAGCGGACGCCCGAGTTTATCACACGTTTTCAAAGTGAAAGCCTGGATTGATGTTTGCTGTGACGGAGACAGGCTTGAAAAGATATCATGGCTGGCTCTAGCATCATTCAAACTCACTATCGGATGTTTAAATCTTATAAATTATTTTGCATCGCTCCAGTGCTTTTGGAGTAAATCAACTCACTATTACAGTCAGAGTTACATACGGCCATCGCACGCTATACACCCAACAAATCTTGAAGGACAAGGTCAGGAAGAAGCTAAGTCCTGTACAAGGCCTATAGGGAGAGACTCAAACGTTTCTTCCCTCAGGCCATTCAGACCGTGAATGATGACATAGCCTAGGGACCCCCCCCCCCCCCACACACACACACACACACACACAAGCCCCCCCCCCCCCCCCCCATGGATCTTGCCTCCCCCTTGCACATATGGATATATCTATTTATATTATTTTATTGATGCAACATTTTTATGGAATACTTTGTCCATATGCTGTTTACTCTTAGTCTTGTCTGGCTCGTTATATTTGCACCATATCCATAATGTCACTGTTTTTTAAAGTGTTTAAACGTACTTACTTTTTTTCCCCCTCTTCACATCTAGTGTTTAAACGCTTAGAAGCCACAACGCTAGTTAATACAATGACGCAGGATTCCGTGTGAGACGAGGGTTAAGAAGGGACAGAGTTCTGACTTCCTTGAAAAGCGTTGCAATAAACTCTAAATACACGACTTTAACCTAAGCGCTGGTAGGACTAGCCGAGGGTCAGTGATTGGTGATTAGACCAGCCTCCATCCACCTTAAGGAAGTCAGATGATGTGAGGAGGGGTATGTTAGCTAACATATAGGTGGTCTTTGCCAGATGTGAGGTGCAGGGCGCCTCTTGGCCTCTGACGGAACATATGGAATACATTGTGCGTGCGGGACTCCTTGGAGACCGATGCTTCTGCAACTATTTGACTGGTGAGGCAACCCCCCCCCCCCCCCCCCCCTTCAATCTCTCCACGGGATCGCTGGGATTCAGAAATGTATCACCTTCAGTACAGGGAAGAACGTGCTGCAGAGTGACCCATGTAGGGGCAGAGTGACCCATGTAGGGACAGAGTGACCCATGTAGGGGCAGAGTGACCCATGTAGGGACAGAGTGACCCATGTAGGGGCAGAGTGACCCATGTAGGGGCAGAGTGACCCATGTAGGGGCAGAGTGACCCATGTAGGGGCAGAGTGACCCATGTAGGGGCAGAGTGGCCCATGTAGGGGCAGAGAGGACGCACCCATGTGTAGAGCCGTGAGGGAGATACAGGGGGTCCCCGCAGCTAAATGATAGTTTGGAACCAAATGGACCCTTATGGGTCTGTAACTCTGAGAGTGTACACTCCCAGAGTTAAATTAACATTGATTCTACAATATAAATTGGGGGTCCCAGATTTTTCCCAGATAGAAATGCCATTAAATGGGGGTACGTAGACTAATGCATGTCAAACTTGGGGTTCATACCCTGAAGAAGGCTGCTGAAACGTTGGTTTAATAAAGTTTCTAGCATCGTGACTACGAGCTGTGCGGCCTCTATCCTTTCTTAGTCAAACTGGGGGTCCTTGAAATTAAAAGGGCTGAGAATCACTGCTAGAGCCGTACAAATCCCTGGCCCTCTTTTCAAATGGGGGTCCGTGGGGCTAATTGGTGTCATTTTGGGGGTCCTTGACATGAAAAGGTTTGGGAACCGCTGGTGTAGACCATGCAGCGGTGTGGGATACATATGCATGCGCGCACGCACGCACGCACGCACAGCAACACATCCTGAAACTGTCCAGAGCTCAGGGACTAATTTATCTATTATCTGATAAAATATCAAACATTATGTAACGCAGTAATTACAGACAGCTGAAAGGAGCTTTCGTTACCCACTTTTAAAAGAAACCAAGGTGCAGCCATTCTTGGATTTGTCCGTCTTTAGTACGGTCTTCACATTTCCAAGGTGACTCGCTCCAAGTCGAGCCATTGTGCACATTGTTTAAGCAGGGTATTGAATGTCTCCAGAACTGCCCCCTGAGGTCAGTATAATCATGTCAATGAATTACTAAACATATCAAACACAGGAAAAGGCATATCATCCCCTATGAAATAGAGGGCCAACTTCAGAATTAATTTCACATGCCTGTGAAATTGTTCCCAAACAATGACAGGGCATCACTATATAGCTGGGCCTGTAGGGCTCCTGAAAACAGACTCCATTGTTTCCCCGCTAATCATATTTTCTTTGGTTTCATTTGGTAAATTAACTAGAATCCAGCAAACTCTTGGCCCTCTTCGCTTCACTTCATCTTTTACTTTTTACCCACTTCTTGCCGTGTCTTACTGTACTTATAGACTAATATAATGTGTTGAGTTAAATACATTTATGAACCATCTCTATAATACAGTTGTTTGTGGGTCTGCACGTCTTCATATGCACGCTCACACCACCAGGTCAGATTGGACATTTCATAGTGTTATGATGAGGCAGGTTGTGGCTTTGACTTACTTGACTTAAGCCCGTTGCTCCTCTGGGGTGCATAGGCCGTTGACAAATGTCCTCCATTTCACTCGGATTTTAGCCGTTCTTTCGAGATCTCCCCAGTTAAGCCCTCTCTCTGCCATTTCTGCCTCGATACTTCTTCTCCAGCTGTTCCTGGGGCGACAGGATTGGCAGGTTGTGGCAGGTTGTGGGCAACCTTAAAAAGAAAAATCATACTTTAGCATTTAACCTTTCATAACTTAAATTGTACACCATTGCGAAAGAGGCCCGTAACTTTGCACAAATATGGAGATGACACCATAGACTGTCCTCCACATACTCTGATGATGTCCGCCGCATTTGTACCCATTTCACATATTATACGCATTAAGTCAACCTGGGGCAATGCTGTGCGTACCATGCTAGTTTAATAGATTCCACTCAACAATAGACAAGGATGCTACATGTCATCACTTAAAAGCTTACAAGCACTTCAATGATTGATGTTTTTCGACATAGCCTGGAGCTGAAAATGGGTATATCAAAGAAAGGAACAAAAAAGTAGGCTAAGATTATTCACTGTGCCATATTCTCCCTCCACGAAATTAGACCAGCGAATGGCTATTAGTCTGCCGACAGTTATGCGTTTACATTCCCGCCAATTCACGGCAGCACCAAAAAGAACATACCTTATATAGACAAAATGTCAGCCTCCACAAGTGCCGCATGGGCTTAGCTTGTCTGATTCCAAGACAGAGGAGAAAGCAACTTCTCCATGGACTGTAGAAATGACTAAATCAAGAACTACCCTGGGTTGTGTGTGCTGCTGTGCCTCAAGCTAAACTGTACGTGTGCAAGTTTCACGGAGACCAGATTGATATCATTCCTCGTAAATGATTATTCCCACTGGGGCCAGCCTGAAAATCATGAAAATCATTTGGAGGCTTGCAGACTGAAGACAGGTAAGATGATAAAAGACCCTGAAACGTGCTAGCGGATTCTATGTGATATGGGAACTGACCTGCGTCCGTGCCTGCATGCACATTGGCGTCGTCATGCCGGCTAGCGTGCATGCGTACCTGCGAGCTTGCATGCACTCTGGAGTAAGACGTAATTTCAAGCAAATTCAATTGATTTGCTTTAGCTCAAAAGGCCAATGGTTCAGTTTTTTTTCCACGTGGGCCTAACCTCTCTATGAGACACGGTCTGAATCACAGAGAGGGTGAAAGGTGGGCCGCAGAAGTGTGCCAGAAACCCGCCAGCACAAAGCCATAATGAAACTGGGGCTGGAAAATGAGCGTGATTGTGTGAAACTGAAATTAAGATACAGAGCGGACTCCTCCGTGTGTATCCCGGACCTTTACACAGTACAGAGGTGGGTTTTTTGTGCACTACAAGACATGAATAGTCACAACGCTCACTTGTTTTCAGTTGTAGTACAGTAACTACAATGGTGTACAATACATTTCAATCCTGATTTATACTTTATCCTGGTGTTGCTACAAGCTCACAAAAACCTTCACTCTGCCTCACGGGTCACAGGTTGTTATGTATGGCGTCCCCAATTTTCATCTTATGCGACTTACATGCTGTTCGCGGATGTCCTGTTATCACTGTAGGCTACTGAACTGAAGGCATGAATGAATGGCCTGGAAGTGGGAGCCCGTTTTTCTTTTTGAGTGGTGCAACCACTCTATTATAGACAACTATGTGTGTCCTTGGTTGGCTGGCTGTGTCCCTGGGTCTGAGCACGGAAATAGCATATTTTCTCCACCAAGTGTTTTGGATGCGGGGCGGCTCGCCGGAACCGGCACCGGCGAGCCGAGCCGAAAAGTAACGAAAAAGTTACTTTTTGAAGTAACGCTTTACTTTTTGGTTTAAGTAACAGTAAAGTAACTAAGTTACTTTTGAAATGATGTAACTAGTAACTGTAACTAGTTACTTTTTCAAAGTAACGGTCCCAACACTGGTCCTGTCGCACCGTGTGCTGCGCTTGTTAAAACAGTATGTCTTCAGTAGAGTTAACTCTAAATAACTTTGCTTTAAGCAGTGACGTCATGTGACAGCCACAGTGGGCAGCCCTCACTTCACATGAGTGTGATTTTGTGTATACTTCATTGTCTGATGAAGAGCCGCTCTATGAGGGTCGAAACGTCACTCACGTCCACTGGAGGAAACCAAATATTTCTTTATCTTTGGAGCATGATCCAGTGTGCTGCCTTTATTGTTTTAGGAACCCTATATAGATTTAGGGCTCCATTTTTGTCACAGCTAAACCCCTTATCCATAAACCTCTTTGCCTTTTTTTTACTATTTTGAAAAACATTTTTGAATAGTTCAGCCAATCTACATTGACACGTTGTGAGCTTGTAGACTCATGGCCATTTAAACTATTCAAAAATGTTTTGCAAAATTGTAAAAAAAGACAAAGAAGTTTAGGGATAAGGGCTTTAGTGGTGACAAAAATGGAGCCCATAGTCTCTGGCTGCGCTCTCTTGTTTAAGACCGTAGCCCAATCAGGGACCAGCATCTCTGGTTACTTCATCATCAACAGCTAATAAGGGACCACCATTCTTGGTGACGTAACTAAGGTACGGTACGTTTATACGGTCATATCAGTTTATTGGGGTAAGCGGTGATGCCAGTGGTGAGCACACCTCATGGCACGCTCCGCTTGTGCACAAGTAGGCCATACATGGCCTACTCCTATATGTGCAAGGCGCAAGTAGGCATCTCGACAGAGTGCATTTCTAGTTATTTGCGCAAGCAGAGCGCGCAAGTAATCGTTTTAGTTTTCGCCGTTTGATGTATATGCACCGTGCCAGCATATGACATAATGACTACTTGATATGGCAGTGGTGTCAGATTACATACATGTATACATAGGGGCATTACCTTTAATCCTCCCGGCACTGATCGACATATACGTCACCATCGAAAGCCGTCACTCATCCGTATTAATTACAACATTACGTAATTAATTGTTGTTAATTACGTAACGAAAAAATGAATTTGAAATGCTTGAATAGAATTACCTTCATGATCCTTCATGTTCTTCAACAGTTCTTCAACAGAAGATCATGAAGGTAATTCATGTTCTTCTTTCACAGAGAAGCTGAGATTTGACAGTCGACAGTACAGTAGTGTGAAACAAGCAAGTAGGCACTCGACAGAGTGCAGTTCTAGTTATATCTTATTTCATGTACCACACATGCACATACTCAAATGCTTAAAAAGAAAGAAACAAACTATACAATAATCGTAAATAACGATTATAGTCCCATCCGTATTGGAACTGAAAGTAATTAAGCCAGCTGCTGCCACGAGGCCTGGCGCACATTCTCTCTCACACAGAGAAGCCTTGATCTGTGGACATATACCGTAAATTATACCATGGAGTCAGAGGCCGCCCCTCACCAAAAGCCAAATATGACAAGGAAAGCCTTTGAAGATAGGAAGGAGTCCATTCCAGACTTGTGTCATTGTCATGGGTCGCAGAATGAGCTACATCAGCTCTAGAGCGCTCATGCACTCATGGACAGAGCGTAAACACTTCAGAAGCTTGTCTCAGCTATTTCGACCCTTCACCCAAGGGAGTGGATCTACTGGAGAACGATACAGGTCTGTCACCCCGATAGCAATAGGCTAGTTCAGAGGAAGTGAATGAGCTGAGTAAGTGTCAACGAGGAAGGAATGAAGGAAGTGGAGACTCTTGAGAATGACAGTGACGATATAATACAGATGACAGTCGTTAAGCGCTTTCTATTGTGGAGAGGCTCTTGATGAGTGGATAATGGAGACAGGCTTTTTAAATGGCCTGTGAAATTCCTCCTTCCGCTGTCAAGACAGGAAGGAGGGGTTTTAAAGCAATATGATATACAGTAGGAACGATAAGCAAGCAATAAAGTAACACAAATGAAGAACGTATTGTGTCACTAGCACTGACATGCTGAGAGTTGGGCCTCAAAACAAGCCACATTGTGAAGTGGTCCCATCATGCAGTGGCGGAAGAAGAACTCACATTTTGAATTTAAGTAAAAGTATCAATACCATACTGTAAAAAGAAGTCTGGTATTCAAAAGTATTCCCATTCAAATATACTTAAGTGCTGAAAGTAAAAGTACTCATTATGCAGAATGTTCCATTTCACAAGTTTCCAAATCTATAAAAATGCATTGAAAATGGCAGATCTACAAGCTCACTTTGCAATGCGTTGTGAGCTTGTAGATATTTTCAAATATACATAGGACTGAAGTGGTTAATGTATGTTTTGTAATAACAATCAAAATCTACAGTACACACACAGTAAATAGTAATTAAAGTTTTTAAATAATTGTAGTGGAGTAAAAGTACAATATTTCCCTCTGAGATGTGGAGCAGAAGGAAAAGTATTGAAAAAGTCCTATCATGTAGAAAAGCATTAGTGAAACCGAGGGCCGAGAAGAAAGACGGAAGTCAAAACTTGCTGATCTGAAACGCATTGCAAAATGCTGTGAGCTATTGATCGGCTATTTTTTATTGTCTTTCTTTGGGTTATTTTATATAAATATAAAACTTGATGTTTAACCAATATAAAGTGTTAACGAGAACTTGGAATACAATGGGACAATTGGAACACAGGTTCAAATTTGTTCTCTTTTTTTTTTTTTAACTTTTGATGACTATTGATGACTCTTACTCTTAAGCCTCAAGTGTGTTTTCAACACAGCTATAGTATAATCTATTTATCATTTCTCTGTGTTAGAAGAATAAGGTATTATGCTAATGCTTCCATTAGGGTCTGATCAATAAACATCACCATGAACAAATAGTCTCACTTCACTGGATTAAACTCAAAATAATGGCTGACCAAAATCTGTCTTCAATACGGAAGCAGACCTGAGGTCCTCCGTTACTAATTTCAGGGACATGGTGCAGATTATCAAAACACATCTACACCAATCAAACACTGTTGATCTATTATGTATACTTTCTAACCATAATATACACATAAAATTGCTCTGCAAATGTAAAAAATTGAAAAAGCAAATACTTGGGTGGCAATACTGGAAAGCACTCTGCAGCCGTCCTGATTTAAAGTGACTCAAGTACATTTCCTGGTCTCGGTAAAGATCCTGTCTGCACTACAGTAATTATTTCACAATTTACACTCCCAGATACACAAGGCTGTGGCAGGCCGCACATAATGAACACAGCTCTACCATAAGGCCACCCACACACACACCCTTATTTCACACAAATGCATGTTTCCACTTTGGCACTGATTTCCGGCTTCTTGTTTAATTTACTGAAATTGTCACGTAATGCTGTGATTTAACAGAACCATGAAAATTCATTCTGTACTTCTGTCAAACAGAATCCTTTTCTTAACCACTTAAGGCAAGCCCTATATAGTTTTTGTACGACAATTGTACGATCTATACAAGCTCAGAACTTTATTTCTTATAATTTATTTTTTGTAGTATAACATTTTTAAACAATTCTTTACAATTTTTATTTTACATTTATTTGTTTTGCTATTTTTGTCTATGACATGCCCAAAATAGGAACATGCATGCAAATTCAATGTGTGCACTGCAGTATCTAGCCCGGACTGAACTCTGGCGATACCAGCGGCTCATCTGAAGAGTGTAAGCAGTGAAGAGGGGTGGTGTGTGTGGTGTGGTGTGGTGTGGTGCGGTGCGGTGCGGTATGGTGCGGTGGTGTGGTGCGGTGCGGTGCGGTATGGTGCATGGTATGGTGTGGTGGTGTGGTGTGGTGTGGTGTGGTGCGGTGCGGTGCGGTGCGGTGCGGTGCGGTGTGGTGTGGTGCGGTGCGGTGCGGTGCGGTGCGGTGCGGTGCGGTGCGGTGCGGTGTGGTGCGGTGCGGTGTGGTGTGGTGTGGTGTGGTGCGGTGTGGTGTGGTGTGGTGTGGTGTGGTGCGGTGCGGTGTGGTGTGGTGTGGTGCGGTGCGGTGTGGTGTAGGTCTGAGGAGGGGGGTCTGGGGAGGGGGGTCTGGGTAACCCGACCGCTTGGTGACCCGGCTTCGTTTTCAGGATACTAAAATGTAGCGAGCTGCTCAAGCGGAACGTGTTGAGGTGCAAAAGAGAGGGAATCACGGAACATTATCCGCCCAATTACACAATGAGAAGAGCGGCCTGCTGGGAGTATCCCCGCTGCACGACACGTAATGTTCAGCGGTGGGCCTGTGGGCCAGCCTGGCCTCATGCCCCTCTCCCACCTGCAGCCAGGGAACATGGCCTGGGATGGCCTTCTGCATGTCTCAAAGAGACACAGAGACAAAACAAGTTTAGGGACACATGTAGGAAGAAATTAAAACAAAAGGAGAGAGAGAGAGAGAGAGGAAAAAGGAGTACAAAATTAACGGAACGACTGTTGCTCATAGGCCTAACAGATTATGACTAGAAACACTACGTGGTCATTTTGGTATCGTCTTGCAAAAGCACACGCGCACACACGCACACCACAGAAAGTCAGATTTCTCTGCAGTCAGCAAAATTCAAGGGAACGTCCTTATTCAACAGGTCTGTAGATACATGAGAAACGCTTGCCTCTAACCTGAATGGGTAAAGCAATGTGTAACACATACTATGTATATGATGATGTCTGCCACATGACGTCACGGGGGGGGGGGGGGGGGGGGGGGAGGATAGACATGCACACAAACTAAGTCACCACTTCATGATCAAAGGAACATAAGGTGCACGTTAATTACCGCTCACAGACTACAATCTTCTCTCTCTGTGTTCTCACAATACACACATGATTTTCTTTGGCATTCCTGCTATCTTTTGATAGCTACAGAAAAGACTCGCAGTCCAACCGGGAACACCAGAATTTGCATTTAAGTGTAATGTGCGAGCAACTCTGAAATGTAGTATTTGAATTTAAAGTTGCTGAGCTACATGTAAGATGGAAAGCCTGTTTGGACAGGGAAGATATTATACTTCTTGTTAACCAGCAGTGGTCTGACCACAGGATCTCAATAGAATGTCAATAGAAGAACAAAGAGACAACCTCCAACCACTGCATTTGTGTTAGTTATAACATATTCTCCCATACAGATTAAAATAACATTGTATTCACTAAAGTCATGGATTGCAGCTTTAATGAAGACAGTTTGACATTATTATTTTCTTTTAATGCTGTACCTACTCCCTCCAATGCACCTGTCCTAGACATACAGTCAGATGTTCCAAATAGACTCTTTTCAGTAAGTCATTTCCTCTAATTTCACCCAACTTCGACACAGTCAGCTGCAGAATGCTGTGAGACCGCTGCGGCAAACCGACAACAGTGTTGTAGCTATGACAGATGCAGTAGTGATGGGAACTTAATGATAGGTGGCTTAATGTGGGTGTTATTTGAGAAGGGAACTAGAGGTGACATTTGTTGAGACTGTATTCAACACTGTGGAAATGTCATTAATCGAAAGATTGCATGCCTTGTTTGAATATGGGCATTATTCCAAAGCGAGCTGAACGTGGTTTAATGTTGGTTGAACTATTTTGACAAAGGGTTTATTGATAGTTCTTATACTTGATGGATGAGTTCTGTCCAGTGTGTACAGTATGTGGTTGGGGTTACACAGGTTTTCAAAGTGGGGGCTGCGGCTCTGACACTGTGACAATAATTATTGTGACAGTATCGTGAGCTTGTAAATTGGCTATCGCTCAAGGTCATAGCACGGCACGAAGTGGCACGCTATGAGCTTGTATATCTGCTATTTTTTCTAGAATGACACAGATGCTTTCTTGGATTGAATTGGCTATAAGTGAGACACATTACCAGACAGTGCAGAAGGAGAGAGTTTATGATGCGGGGAAAAGTCTTGCGCTGGATCTGCGAATTCTTGTGTTTACAGGTACGGTACATTGTAAACTTTTAACCCACAAAAATCTAACCATAAGCTCATAATATCTCACTAAGCTCTAACCATACCAACTGTAACAATCAGGACAACTCAGTCATCTGAGGTCAACCAGATGACTGACCTCTCATGTAAGGTGGAGTTTAATCTGATATGACTTGTGCTATAACTTACAGTAAGTTTGATGGATTGATGAAGGTTAACCTTTTAAGCCCTATACTTCATTTTATGACAAATAGCTAAAATGGCTGCTCTAAAAGCTTCACTAAGTATCTACATATGCAATGCCTTGCCTTGATCATTTGGATATTTTTGAAATTCGTTTTGAACTATAATGCACTATTTCGCCTATAATGACATGCCCAAAATAAGTGGTTAAGCAATAGTTCTTTCATGAATGGGTACTGTATATATTTGTATAATTTTAATTATGAATATAGTTCCCACATTGTTACATGTGTAATTTCATTCGTTTTTCAACTAGGGTACAATAGTAATGTCTCCTTTGGCATTACTGCTTTATTCTTATATTTATTTTCCATGAATTAACTCCACTCTCTGCCATTGATAAGAAACTGGGAAACAGCAAGGTCCTTAATCCATCCCAGATTTGAAAAAGTACCGGTATGTTCATTTCCCCTTGAACATCACGTTGGTGTCACCTTGTCATACACAATTATTCTCTCTCATAAGGTACATACTGTTAATGACCTCACAGAGTTTACTATAAAGATGACATTTCATAGGAATCAGATAAGATGTCGCCCCCCCCCCCTAACTATCAGGCACACAAGGTGGGAAATGCATAATTAAATGTGTGCCCTATATACCAATGTGGCCAGGTTTTGATGAGCTAACAAAGTCGGAGGTCATCTGGAAGCCATTTCTGCCTGTGCCTTTTCCCTCTCCTCATTGTAATCTCTTGGTAGAATCTCAACCCCCTTCAGCTCCCTGGGGAAGCCGGGGTTCAGCGACCAAGCTCCGCGCACGCTAGGCCGGCATGGCACGCAAGCTCATCCCTGTTCCTGTCTCTGGCACGCAGAAATTCGATGGGATGAACCGCAGATCTCCAAATATTACACATACAATGCAATGATCTACACATCAGGGGGAGGTGGAGGGGGGGGTTTTCAACGATTTCCAGCACAAGGATCCTCTATCTGAGAGAGAGATGAAGAAGGGACCCCCACTACATATACTGCATAGAATAGTGTTGAAGATTAAACTTTTTCATGCATTTCATAGATGACTTCATAGACTTGTTTGACAGCACTGTCATTGTGGAGCGTTGTGTTGGCTTCATGTTAATGTGTATATTTTAGACGACTTGTCTTAAACCACTTAAACCCTAAATACTTAGGCCTTTTGCTGCGAGGCATTGTGAGCTTGTAGATCTGCTATTTTGGATATTATTCCCTTCAGAATAGGGATGCTAGGGTTCAAGTGGTTGATGGAAAAAAGAAAGAAAAAAGAAAGAAACAAATGCCAACACAGAAAGATTTGGCGGACCCCCTGTATTAACTCTGAGGACCCCCTGAGGGTACCGGACGCCTGTTGAAGACCCCTGCTCTACATTGTCCATTGCTCTACCTTAGGTAGGGATCGTGCAGATGAGAAATGAGCTGCAACATCGCCCTCTGTATGAATTGAGGCACAATTAGCCACTTAAGCCCTATATAGTTTGTTGTAGGTCAATAGCCAAAATAGCCGATCTACATGCTTCCGTTGAGGGGTTGTAGGCTATTGGTTATTTATTGGCTATTTTTGGAAAAAGAATATTTCGCACAGACTAGGGATGATAGGGTCCATGTGGTAAAAGTACCGCAGACGCTGTAAGTGATGTCATTTTTGGTTTTCTATCTGGTAATCTGTGTAACGCCTAAAGGTATCAAACAAGTGACTTCCTTAAAAATATTTTAGTGAACTCTCTCCTTGAATTTCTCCCCTTATCAATTAAAATAAACATTTATAAGCCAAAACAGGACAAAACTGCAATTCAGCTGAGGCAAACCAGATAAAACATGCTGTGCAAGAGCATGAAGTACAAACAATTAATTAATGTGAGTGTAAAATATTGAGAACAATGAATAATAACTAATCGTATCGAATTAATAGTCTTTAATTTAATATAGTTTTAAAACATGTCTCAATGTAACCATGAAGGGCTTAAAACCTTAAACCATACAAGAAAGCTTTCAAGAAACCATCTATTCATGCCAGCTCTTGTAGAAACAGGCTTTCAAATAGTTTGAATAGTGAAATATATCCTATAGTCATCATGTAACTGAATGACTGTAACTATAATATCTGAGATGTTAATGACTGACCTCTTGCATAATGTGGAGTTGCATCTGATGTATGACTTTTGCTATGTAACTAAAGTTTGATTGATTGATTGAATGTCGGGTTAAGCAAAGGTCACCGACCTCTCGTGTAATATCGGGTTAAGCAAACGCCATCTGTGATTGGACTGAGCCGCCAGTGGTTCCAGTGTTCACGTCTAGAACAGCCAATTAGATCGCGTGTCAGACCGAGTTCAGGATGAATGAAGCCATGGGTGCTTGGCCATTTTTCTTTTGGCAAGAACAAGAGGAAGGAATTGAAGCCTGAATGTTGAACGTGTCTTATTCCTAAGTCAGTGTTCTTTCATAGAGAGGGTTTCTCGGATTTAGAGAGTGGTAGAAAGTAACATATACTCAACTACTGCATTGTTTTACTTTAATTGAGTATATTAAATTTTCAATAATTTAACTTCTACTGCACTACTGCATTTGAGGCAAATATTATACTTTTACTCCACTACAATTATTTGACAACTTTAATTATTAGTTATTTTGTTGATTTTGATTATTATTACAAAACATACATTGACCACTTAGAAAGAGCCAATCTACAAGCATTGTGACACATTGTGAGCTTGTAGATCTGCTATTTCAAAAATATTTGTATACATTTGAAAACTTGAAACGGGACATTCTGCATACTCAGATTACTGTGTTAATTTCTATTGCTTTCCATATGCATATATTGCACATATTCCTCAAATATGTGCAGGTAGAGCTAAGAAACCCTTATGGTCTCATCAAACAGCTAACTCCTGTATACATGGCCATCCATAGTGTAGTTCGATAAATAAAAACATACAGTAGCTCAAATGATACAGTTTTGTCTGTCAGAGTGAGTTCAAATATAATAGCCAAATGGTGTGATAAGACACCACACTCCTGCCACACCGTCTCTATAGCCACCTGCCAATATTACGTCATCATCCGACTGAACTGAACAGTGCCTGGCTATAGCATACCCTGTTTCCGCTTTAAGTTTTCCTCTTTAAATGTGGTCGACTAAAGTTCATTCCGCTTACTTTGACCTTATGCTTTATAAGTTGCTCTAGTTTGTGGAATTCCCAAATTGTAAAACAGCTGTCGAGGAAAACGCAATTTTTCAAGTGTCAGTGTGTCCTAAGGCTGTGGTCTCGCAAGCCAAAACAAAAAGCATTCATTTCAAACATGGCCATCCATCTCATGCTAGCAGTGTCCGCGGTGGTGGTTACCCCTTTCGGCTGGGCCCTGAGGGACATTTTGGTTGCTTGTGTTTACTGGTTTTGTCTGAGTTGTTTTTGGCCACTGCATTTCCCCCCCCCGATCATCTAGTCTCCCCTCCATTCTCCCTAAAGCCTAATGTACTTTCCTGCACTGCCCCTCTACTCTTCCCCCTTTTCTCCCCAAGTCCCACCAGTTCCCCAACTGCCTGTTGGACCCCTGGCTTTCCTCTCCTGGCCGAGCCACCCCCCCCCCCCCCCCCTACCACCACCACCAGCACCACCACCATCCCCCCTTTCCTTCCTCCCTCTCGGTGCTGTGCGTGACAGTAGCTCACTGAGAAGTGGAAATGAGACTAGTAAACAATGATTAGCTCCAGAGGCAGGCCTGGCTCAGTCCACCATTGGCCCCGTCTGCACACGGCGCGCCCACCCGCCGGCACATTACATACTGCAGCGTAGACCCCCTACCCCCCCAACCCCAACCCCCTCAGCCAGAGTCAGCGCAGGGTCAGGGCCAACCGTTCACAGCCAGGTTACAGGGGATAATCACAGGCAAACACAGCAGCCACACGCAAAACGCACACATAACCCCGGCCCGTCCCCACCCCCCCATCCCCGTCTCCCCAGCCACAAACCTGGCTCTAATTAAAGTGATGGGGATGCGAGTGGCCACATGTGCATGAGGAGCAGAGTGAGGGAATGGGGGGGAGGGGGGGGGGGGTCAGGGTGTAGCGTTACACACCCAAACATGGACCCCCCCCCCCCCCCACACACACACACACACACTTTAGGAAGCAATGGGAAAAGAAACAAGTCATCCCCCAGAGAAGTATAGTGTCTTCGAAGACGTTGCTATGTCTCTGGTTAACCAAGGAATCGTTCTGGAGGGGTTTTCGTGCTCGTCCGCAATGCATTTTCTCAAGACAAACAGTTCTCGGGCAGTGCTGTGAACCAGCCAAACTCCCAGACATCTGTAAACAAGGAGGTTTCAGTCCCATTAGTGTTCCAGAACACGAGAGCACGTACTAAGTTACTTTTCATCTTTTCGCAGCTCCTCCAGGGTCACCCCCTCACCATGAACCACTTTCAACCTGGCATCCCTATTTTGAGCATGTAAAAAATAATATATATCAAAAACTTTTAAAAGTTGCAAAAAGACAATCTATAAGTTCACAATGTGTTGCATCACGCCATCATATGTATAAAACAGGGCATTGGTTAACGTGAGAATTGGGCAGATGTTTTGTCTGTCAAAATGCAAACCTTTGTGTGCTATATAGTTTTGCTGTGGGCATGATTCTCATGCCGGTGGTTGTCAAAGAGCGGGGTAATACTGGGTCATTTTGTCCAAATATTTAAGGAAGTCAAAGGTTTTAGGTATTACTTAGAGACTGTGGAAGCTTCCTCTGTCACAAAGGCAATTAGATTCAACTATAACATTGTTGGGAAACACGCAGATTAAAAAAAAGGAGATGGATATCCGCACACTGGATCACATGTTCCCAATACTTTAGTGATTAAACTTGCAGATACCAGGTGCATGTTTACTGCTGATTGTGACATACGAGACATGCACTTTGCACGATTTTACCTGGTTTGCATTTCAAACCTTGGAACAATGACAGACCTGGAATAAGCAAGCAATTTATTCTCCCTCCTGGCTGCTCTATTTATTTATTTTTCTTGTAATAATGCCCACACTATTTGTGAAAGACAAAAATGGCTCCACTGTTTGCGTGTGTAAATGATTTAAGCAACAATTTGTTCATCTCACGTCTAAGTCGCGTGCCAGCAACATTTCAAACAGTTTCTTCCTGGGAAGTTATCTATATGAAAATATGATAATGGCCAGATTATACAGGAGTCATATCTCCTCCAAAAATAAGCCACACTGTTTATGTCGAGTGAAAAAGTAATTCAGATGTAATCTTCACAGCACCAACCACACGATACAATCCTGAGTG
The DNA here is from genome assembly GCF_963924005.1 of Protomyctophum bolini. Taxonomy (NCBI): domain Eukaryota; kingdom Metazoa; phylum Chordata; class Actinopteri; order Myctophiformes; family Myctophidae; genus Protomyctophum; species Protomyctophum bolini. The sequence continues at coordinate 13,239,634 of NC_137876.1, forward strand.
CCAACGGGTCCATTTGGACACCGTCTGAGTTGAATTGGCACTGAGGATTTTACTGTGGAGAGATGCAGAGAGATAGTTAAATTCCTCCATGCCTTTACCCTGATAAAGAGTGACTGTGCTGGCGTGTTAGAGACGTCCCTGTCCCTCTAAACTTAATGCCTCACTTCGGAAATGTTTTAGAGCCTTCAATTAGGGTCATTACCTCCCTGCGAAAATAAACCTCCCAGTTGGTGGGAGAACAAGACACACACATTTTGTCTTTGGCACAGGGGAGGATAAAACGTTTCGCCTCACGAACTAAAATGAAGGCATTTAAATCAAAAGGTTAATAGAATCAAGGGGGAAGCTGTGATTTCCATAAGGAATACACTGTGCTTTGTGGTCTGAGCCAAGAACGTGGTTCAAGTCGACCATGCCAGAGGTACAAATGTATCTCTCCCCCCCCCCCCTCTCTCTCTCTGCAACACTGATTAATATTCTGTGGGAAACTCACAGAATATGATGTGAAATGCTGCTTTGATACTTTTCCTGAGATAGATAGATAGATAGATAGATAGATAGATAGATAGATAGATAGATAGATAGATAGATAGATAGATAGATAGATAGATAGATAGATAGATAGATCCATATATATCTGTGTTGGTAGCCAGGTCTTTATGGTAAACTAGTGTGTAGCTTTTCACCATTTGTCAAATTAATTAATTAGTTATGATCCATTAATTATGTGTTGATTAAAATGTAGGCTTTTCAGAATCAGGTCTGAAACTCATCTGCAATGCACATGGTAGAGGACATGCACATGCACATTGATTTTATTTCTGAAAACATATTTTCATTTAAGGCTATGAAATTAACATCATTTGGATTCAATTGAAACATTGTAAAATTACAGTCACGAAATTGAGGTTGCTTCCTTAGCCAACTCAAAGGCTATAAGCTTTATCAGCTATCAGCTTCACCATAGTCTATTAAACTCAAACACCCCATCAAATTAAACTTAAGTAGGCCTACAATGCATCAGTTAGCCTACACCATAATATTTTATTGCTAATTTAACGATGTTAATTTGAAACAAATTATGTTTGGTTTGGTAGATTAACTTTGGTTCCATTCGGAGCGAAGTGCGCAACTTCGCTTAACTTAAATTCACTGTAAACGAAAATACAAAAGAACACTGAACATCGGATATGATGCACTGACTAGTGGGAGATAATGGACACATTAGTCGATACTACATTAAACATAAAGCGGATTGTATTTTTAAAAACACACTTTAAGAGCGTGCAGCGTTTGTTTGAGAATGGGACATCTGCAGGGAAATCCACCATGCGCATGGGAATTTAAGAATAATCGAGGTGTATCCGTTAGCTCACTGTTAACGAAACTGAACACTTGTTTTTAATTGTGGCGGCGGCGGGTAACTTTTACCATAAGGAGACAATGTATTTGTCTGTAACACCGCGTTTTATATAGAAATGGCATCTCCAGATGTGCCAAAACAAGATTTACGCGGATCAAAGTCATCGCTCTACTGCTGCAAACATAAGTAGCCTAAATAATATTACCGTAGACCTACAGTTAAACACATATAAGTCAAATGTGCAAAACCGATTTCGCAACGTCACCGCGTATAAACTAAATCTGTAATTAGAACCAACCGTATATTCACAAAGCTTTTCTAGTCAAAGCTGCTCCCACGGAATCTTCTGTAAAGCTACAAAGAAACCGCAACAAAAATATAAAAGATTATAGGCTACTTGTGCAATGTCCAAGTATTGCCAGTCTTCAAATGAGGTTACAAATTGCCTCGACAAGTTTCCTACTGAATCAATGTGTCACCATGCAGAATCTCTGAATCTTTCCTCCGTGCGTGCAGACAGACAGACAGCGCGTCGTTCATGCCGCGCGTTCACGAGCGCCGGAATGAATGAGTCTATCTCACAACTAAGTGCGCGCCTCGACAAAGTCCGACAGCAGAAAGATAATATAGTGGGGTCTCCAGTGCAGTGCTACCACAATGGGAGGAGTATGAAAGTTACACCGAGCCCTGCCCACCTCCTGCAAACATATAAGACGCTGCAGTGAAGCAAAACCGGGCACTAAAGTCTTAAATCTAGCTGAAAAGACTGACTTAAAAGGACACAACTTGGCCTTAATTCACCAAGCTTAATTATTACATTCATAAATTATTTTGCAATGATCATTATTATGGCCAACAACAAGGCATTCTAGGTGCTCATTTGAAATGTTCTTATTTTATATGGATACCCAAAACCACTGTTGAAAGTTTTTACAGTTTGCCACTGAATAGTTTAGCTGATCTTGTTTTTCTTCTATTTTTTTCCTTTCTTTTTTGAGGGACAATCTGTGCAGACAATCTGTTAGTGTTCCATAATGGCACTGGACACTGAGTTTGGTGTGCAGGGGAGCAGCATCATCAGAGAGTGGAGTGGACAGGTCCAGCCTGCTCTGGTCGCCTCCTTCGTGTTCCTCTTCTGCCTGGAAGCCTGTCTGTGGGTCAGGAACATCCGGCTCAAGAGAAGACTGCCGGGACCCTTCGCCTGGCCAGTCGTGGGCAATGCCATGCAGCTCGGCCAAATGCCTCACATCTCCTTTGCCCGGCTGGCAAAGAAATACGGCAACGTGTATCAGATACGACTGGGCTGCAATGACATAGTGGTCCTCAATGGTGACAGGGCGATACGGGAGGCGCTAATACAGCACAGTGCCGAGTTTGCGGGCAGACCCAACTTTGTGTCCTTCCAGATGGTCTCCGGAGGCAGGAGCATGGCGTTTGGTAATTACAGTAAACAGTGGAAAATGCATAGGAGGGTTGCTCAATCCAGCATCAGAGCCTTCTCCTCTGCGAACAGTCAGACCAAGAGAGTCTTCGAGCAGCACGTTACAGCCGAGGCAATGGAGCTGGTGCAGGTACTACTGAGAAAGAGCACAGACGGACGGTATTTCAACCCCTCTCCAGAACTCACAGTAGCTGCTGCCAACGTGATGTGCGCGCTGTGCTTTGGGAAGCGATACGAACACAATGACCTGGAGTTCAGGACCCTTTTAACAGGGGTGCACAAGTTCGGGGAGACGGTAGGCGCCGGCAGCTTAGTGGACGTCATGCCTTGGCTTCAGTCCTTCCCCAATCCGGTCCGCAGCGTCTATGAGAACTTCAAGCACATCAATGAGGAATTCTTCGCCTTCGTGAAAGGCAAAGTGGTGCAGCACCGGGAGACCTTTGACCCCGCCGTGACCCGGGACATGAGCGACGCCATCATCAACGTGATTGAGCACGGGAAGGACAGTGGACTGACAAAAGAGCACGTGGAGGGCACGGTCGCAGACCTCATCGGGGCCGGTCAAGACACAACGTCCACAGCGCTGCACTGGATTATACTGCTCCTGGTTAAACACACAGACATCCAAGTCCGGCTGCAGGGCCTCATAGACAAAGTGGTGGGCCGGGACAGACTGCCATGCATCGAAGACAGAAGCAGCCTGGCCTACCTGGACGCCTTCATCTACGAGACCATGCGCTTCACCAGCTTCGTCCCCGTCACCATCCCCCACTCCACCACCTCAGACGTCACCATCGAGGGCCTCCACATCCCCAAAGACACGGTGGTGTTCATCAACCAGTGGTCCGTCAACCATGACCCTCTAAAGTGGAAGGACCCACAAGTGTTTGACCCCTCGCGCTTCCTCGATGACAGCGGGTCCATAGACAAAGACCTGACTGGCAACGTCATGATCTTCTCCGCGGGGAAGAGACGATGTATTGGCGACCAGATCGCGAAAGTGGAGATCTTTTTATTCACAGCGCTGCTGCTGCATCAGTGCAGCCTCGAGAATAACCCCTCTGAGCCCGTCTCTCTTGACTGTACCTACGGGCTCACACTCAAGCCTTTTCACAGCAGCATCCGTGCCAAGCTCAGGGGCAAGCTGCTTGGCTTGGTCTCCCCAGCGTGAGCACTCTAATCTCAATACTGTGACTTAAGGCCAGCAAAGACAATAACCCTTTCTCATCAGTGATGTTTTAGCAGTAAGTATTATCAAACTTGCACTGAATGCTGTTGTTGTAACTTTTTTCCATATTTAATATTTAATGAATATCTAAACACAGTCTATTATGTTTGCATTGTTGTTGATGCAGGGTTGAGAATTATTTCAAACATGTATGGTTGGTTGTAGATGGAAATGAATATACATTTTGGAAGTTTGAATATAAAGCTCTTGTGGGAAAGTTCTCAAAATATACTTGAGTCGTTTGTTTTTTACATTTTGAATTGCGTGCTTATATTTTACATCCATTATTCAGCATGTACATATATGATATGTGCAGGGAACAGCAACATCCCTGAGAAGACAATATAAACTAATATCACACTACAGTATATGAAATGCTTGTGAACATGTGTGAATGTTATGCCACTTGAAGACTTATTTTTGTTGTTGCTCTCTTCTCTAATGGTATAAGAAGTTATTTAGCCATTGTCATGTAAAGCATTACAAAGTATTTTTATAGCTATATATTTCAGGTATGACAATAGTTTTAAATAAATTTTAATCCAAGTATCTACTGTACTCAATGTATATGAACACATTGAATATACTGTTGGAAGGATGCACAGGGGGCGCTGAACAAAATGAAGAGGAAGTCTCTCCTAGAAAGACTAAAAAGATGTGATGAAGGAGAGATTGCATTGGAGTCTGGGAGAGCGCAACACTTGTGCTTGTGCTGATGAAAAAAAGAAAACATGAACACATGACAAAATGTGTTATATCTAAGGGTCAGCTTTACTGTAGAAGCACTGCCGCTATCTTACTAGCAGATAAGAAAGAGCACACAAAGGCTGTGCAAGATAATCCTTTTCTCAGTCTCTAGACTCAAAAGGCAAATTTGTTTACACGACACTCCTCTCAAAGCTACATGGATATAATTCACTTCTATCAAATACTTTTTGTGTTCAGGAACTTGTGCCAGCAACAACCCTAACTATACAGTATGCCTCGACTGCTTAGGGAGGGAATTCTTTATAATGGAGTATGTTGTTAATTTAAGATGGTTGCTCTATGTGATTGGAGAAAATAAGCTACATCTGAAATGAATAAAGTGATTAAAAAATATATATCTGTCAATCGTCTGTTTTAATTGTGAGTCTGTCTGAGTCTCTGGGTTATATTCCAATGACATGTATTTCCACACCAATCACACCATTCTAAACATTTGCTGCACATTGTTTATGTGTGATTTGGAGTGCGCCCAAAACAATACATTATGTCATGAGGTGGTCACAGCTCAAATCAATGCAGTATTGATTAAGGTCTGACAGCACAATGTGACTGTCATTAAAATGATTTCACATAAATTATTAAGAAGGCTGTTGTAGACAGATATTGAAAATCTATCACCGTATTACCATACAGTACTGTGAGTGGTCAAGTACAAAAAGCAGCTTTTAACCACTTTCTTCTGGTGTGAAGCTACAGTATACAGTAACATTTGATGACCCCTCTCAAGCCACAGAGCTGTGTGGTCATCACTGGTTATGATGCAAAACGGGTTTCTCAATCTTAACTCTGGCCCACATAGTTTCCCAATAGTCAGAACTGGCTGATACAGTATCTGAACTGTCTGAACTGGACTGCGTTTGGCAACACTTTGGTTCGCAGGCTGTTCGTGCCATGCATTATTATCATTGAAGGCGATGCATGCACAGTTCTACAGTGCTGAAATAGTATCTGAATATCACTTTGAAAGTCATTTTTTCATTGCACAAACAACCACACGAGCAGAGGAATTAATTCACAAAGTATGGCAATTTGAATTATTCTTCAAAAAGTGTCTTGATACCGCCGCAAGCCAAACAGCTGCATTATCTCATTTACTTTGTTTAAAAGGCAATTATGCCGACAATATAAATACATTCTTTTATAGAGCATAATAAAGTGCTGACTGTATAACTTTTGTGTTCTAATCTGGAACGCAGAGCTTTTAGGGTCAAATCTTAGCGTCTGATTCTATATGTTAATAGTTATCAGCTTTGATGGAAATAACCAAATCATGTTTTATAATGACTAAGGAAAGTTTATATATGAAAATCTTAACAAGCCCGATATTGATTTAAATGTACAGTATTAAGAAACAGTTGCTGGGCCAGAGTCCATATACACTACGTGCTCAATAGGCATGAGGGGGTGTGTACCATTTAAAGGTGTCAAAAGGGTCATCTCTCTGTCCTATTATTTAGCCTTAATTTTGTCTTTGTAAACAAGACCTATATGGACTAGCTATCTGCACTCCCCCCTCTCCCTCATTCTACAAACTGACACAGGACTGGAACGAGGCCTGAATGGGACTCTGAGGTCTATAAGCTGTGGTCACAATGGGAGGAGAGAGATAATAAAAAACCTGAGTTGCTGACCCCTCCCACCAAGGAGATACTTATAAGCGAGAGTGTTAAGGCTGAAATCTGCATTCCTCTGAAGTGGTCAACTGAAGACGCACCGCTCCACCTCATCATCAAGACATCCTGCGTGCGAGTGAGACAGCGTATGAGGGGTGCTGAAGAGTCTTATCTTGGATTTTTACGTTTAATGTTTGAACAAAATATTGGACTACATTTTTTTATATTTGTATTTAGAAATATTCAACATTATGTACAGAAGTGATACTTGAAATATTCTGACTTTTGTAACAGCCCTGGTAAAAATCAACTAACATTTTCTTTGCATTGGACGCAGTGGGGGAAACACAGCAATGGCTCAGCTGGACGCAGAGTTTGGTGTGAAGGGCAGTAGCAACATCAGGGAGTGGAGTGGACAGGTCCAGCCTGCTCTGGTCGCCTCCTTGGTTTTCCTCTTCTGCCTGGAAGCCTGTCTGTGGGTCAGGAACCTCAGGCTCAAGAGAAGACTGCCAGGACCCTTCGCCTGGCCAGTCGTGGGCAATGCTATGCAGCTTGGCCAAATGCCTCATATCAGCTTTGCCAAATTGGCAAAGAAATATGGAAATGTGTATCAGATACGACTGGGCTGCAGTGATATTGTTGTTCTTAATGGATACACGGCAATTCGCCAAGCTCTGGTACAGCACAGTACAGAGTTTGCAGGCAGACCCGACTTTGTGTCTTTCAAGTCTGTCTCAGGTGGAAACGGCATGACCTTTACCAATTATAGCAACCAATGGAAGATCCACAGGAAAATTGCTCAATCAACCATCAGAGCCTTCTCGTCTGCCAACAGTCAAACCAAAAAAGCCTTTGAGCAGCACGTTGTGGCTGAGGCCAATGAACTAGTTGAGGTTTTCCTTCAACTCAGCGCTGAAGGGCAGTATTTCAACCCAGCACATGAGCTGACAGTAGCTGCTGCAAATGTGATTTGCGCCTTGTGCTTTGGAAAACGCTATGCACACAATGAGCTTGAGTTCAGAGCCCTGTTGAAGAGGCTGGACAAGTTTGGGGAAACCGTGGGGGCCGGCAGCTTGGTGGACGTCATGCCCTGGCTTCAGTCATTCCCCAATCCGGTGCGCAGCATCTTCAACAACTTCAAAGACATCAATGAGGAGTTCTTTGACTTTGTGCGGGGCAAGGTGGTGGAGCACAGGGAGACCTTTGACCCGCAAGTCACCCGTGACATGAGCGATGCATTCATCGGGGTGATGGACAACGCAGACAGTGACATCGGCCTAAACGAAGCCCACACGGAGGGAACCATGGCCGACTTAATCGGCGCGGGCATGGACACCGTTTCTACTTGCCTTCAGTGGATACTCCTTTTGCTGGCGAAACACCACGACATACAAATCAAACTTCAGGAGCTGATCGACACAGAGGTGGGCCGTGACAGACTGCCATGCATCGAAGACAGAAGCAGCCTGGCCTACCTGGACGCCTTCATCTACGAGACCATGCGCTTCACCAGCTTCGTCCCCGTCACCATCCCCCACTCCACCACCTCAGACGTCACCATCGAGGGCCTCCACATCCCCAAAGACACCGTGGTGTTCATCAACCAGTGGTCCGTCAACCATGACCCTCTAAAGTGGAAGGACCCACACGTTTTTGACCCCTCGCGCTTCCTGGACGAAAGCGGGTCCATAGACAAAGACCTTACCAGCAATGTCATGATCTTCTCCGCGGGGAAGAGGCGTTGTATTGGCGACCAGATCGCGAAAGTGGAGATATTTCTGTTCTTTGCTATTCTGGTCCACCAGTGTTGCGTTGAAAAGAATCCCAATCAGGAACTGTCTTTAAACTGCTCTTATGGATTAACACTGAAACCTCTGGACTACAAGATTTCTGTCAAACCCAGAGGAGAATTACTCATACACCGATAAAAGCCCATGGACTTGTACTGTGAACTCACACAGTAGTAATACAGTGCACTATTAGGTATGTACCAGTGGTGGAAAAAGTACTCTAGAAAGTCTAGAATTCAAAACATAAAAGTACAAAAGTATTGGTATCAAAATGTAGTTTTCAAATGTATGAAATGTATCAAAAAATGGAAAATAATGCAACGCGACGCATTGTGAGGGCTGGAGTGGTTAATGTATGTTTTGCAATAATAATAAAAATCTAAAAAGGTATCTATAGTGACTAAAGTACAAGTAAAAGTATTGAAAAATGGAAATGCTCCAGTGAAGTAAAAGCACCTCAAAATTGTACAGTGCCTGAGTAAATGTATGTACATAGTTACTTTACACCACTGGTATGTACTCATAACAAATATTTATGCCTTTATAGCACCATACTATTTTATTTAATACGCTATTTTATTACTTCTGGAATTATATTTAAATTGTCACTTAACAATCCAAAGGATAAGCTTTTTCACTTCTGACAAATCGCTGTGATATTTTTGGAACTAAATCACTGTATCTCTGTGGGACCCACTCAGTCTGCTATATAGAGAAACTGAAGGAATGTGCATTATATCTGAATCAACAGAGCAGTTTCAGCCTCTGAAAGTGCCGTCGCAGAAGAATCTGCTATTTCAATCTAAATGGCCGAGGCAATCCAAGTATAATATGCAAAGCTTGCTCCAGAAGTATATTTTAAGGCAGCAATAAAATATATATATATCTGTGATGTGGTGACAAAAACCACAGTTCACAATAAATGTTAAGTATGTATTGTCATTTAGATGATTGTATAAGTTTCAATGACCTCAAATTGCCGTATAAACTTGCGGTCAGGAATTCACTGTAAATGCTTTGCTTTGTTCACTGATAGAGGGATTATGTGTTAGACGTTTTGTCCCAAGAGAATAATCGGAATACTTAATCATCTTACCACTCACATGGCTTTATGCACTGAAATATGTTTAAATAAATGAACTAATTTGTATATGCAAATTCATATCAAGGTATGTTATTGGTTATAAATTACACTTTTAATGAAGACAACATTAACCATGACCTGGCATGATATTACCGTGTTCTGATATTCATTATAATACATGCAATATAATTACATACAGTATGTGACTGCTACATTTCACATGTAATATTCACACGTTCACAAAGTATTTGGAAGGAAAAAAACACACTGCTGTCATACAGATTATTCAGTTGTGTTCTGTACTTTGAACTCCATGTCCACTGTAAACACTCCATGTTTGACTAAAGCCACCGATGTACAATAAACATTCTATATTGATTTCTTTGTCTGCATCAAAGTGTTTAGAAGTCAGGCAGTGGTGGAAAAACTACTCAATTGTTTTACTAAATGTAAAAGTATCAATACTGCAATTTAGAAGTTTTAAAAATGTATAAAACCCTTTTGAAAATAGTAGATCTACGCATTGTGAGCTTGTAGATCGGCTATTTTCAAATGGCCGAAATGCATATATGTAGCGCTGAAGTGGTTACTGTATGTTTTGTAATAATAATCACAATCTACAAAGTAACTAAAGTTTTCAAATAAATGTAGGGCAGTGAAAGTACAATATTTACTGAGTAGAAGTAAAAGTACTGGAAATTGGAAATACTCAAGTAAAGTAAAGTAGCCTACAAATAACACAAAATTGTACTCTAATGAGAACACTCAATCAATATTTCACATGGACCACACACACAGTACCGGACTGTCCTGTGTCCTGTGTCCAGTGGTGGAACCTAATCTGATTTTTGAGGGCTCCTATACACGTTTAATGTTTGTTTTTAGTTCAATGTTTGTTTTAGTTCAGGTTTTTGGACTGTAGAAAATACCATTAATATAGTGGTTGCATTAAAGGTATTAATTGATTGTGGTGGGAGTCCTGGTCCAGTTTTGGTGAATATTAAAGGACCACCAATTATATGAAAATAGGTTGAAAAGTGGTCTTTTAAGTAGTTCCAGTCATTTGGTGGGGGTCTGGGGGCCACGCATAAAAAATAAATGAATCCACAAAACTAGCATAATTTGTATTGTTTTTGAACTTTGACCCCCCCCTGTCACATTTTATGTGTCCTGTATCATAAAACCATAGTTCCATGTGACAGAGGGGTCAAAGTTGAACGAATGTTGCTCTATATGGTAGAAATAGGTCAACAATACAACTGACGCTAGCTTTGTGGCTTCATTTATTTTTAATGCGTGGACCCCATGTACCCCCCACCAAATGTCGCGAATAATATAATAATATTCACCAAAAGTCAAAGTAAAGTAAAAGCAGCTAAAAAGTGTACTGCTCAGCTTCAGCTGAGTAAACAGCCAGCTCACATAGAGCAGTATGCCATGGCATGCGTCTCACCCAGTGGTGGTAAAAGTACTCACATTTTATTGAAAATAAAAGTATCAATACAGCAATGTAGAAAATACTCTGTTGCAAGTAAAAGATGGACGGCAAATGAGTAATCAGCTAAATTGTGAAATGTTAACATTGTGCCCTGGGAAATATTTCTGTATCAACTCAGGGCTTTTAAATGGCATTCATGTGGCATCTGTTTCTTGAAATCAAAATGAAAGCAATCCCTGATGACAGCCCTTACTGACCACGGTGATAATGATAACACTGTGCACCCACTCCTTCTATTCTAAACACAGATAGGTCAGTACAGCATGTCTGCCTGCTTGCATGTCTATCTGCCTGCTTGCAAGGAACCGGCAGAGATCGAACTCTGAGGGAGGCTTGTTTTCACATGGGTTAATGCAGAGCAGGTTGGAGAGGTTCCGTTCTGTTTCACTTTGCTTGAGTCTCTCTCTCTCTCTCTCTCTGCCCTGACACCATGGTCTCTCTCTCTCTCTGCCCTGACACCATGGTCTCTCTCCCTCTGCCCTGACACCATGGTCTCTCTCTCTCTGCCCTGACACCATGGTCTCTCTCTCTCTGCCCTGACACCATGGTCTCTCTCTCTCTCTGCCCTGACACCATGGTCTCTCTCTCTCTGCCCTGACACCATGGTCTCTCTCCCTCTGCCCTGACACCATGGTCTCTCTTCTCTCTCTCTCTCTCTCTCTCTCTCTCTCTCTCTCTCTCTCTCTCTCTCTCTCTCTCTCTCTCTCTCTCTCTCTCTCTCTCTCTCTCTGCCCTGACACCATGGTCTCTCTCTCTCTCTGCCCTGACACCATGGTCTGTCTCTCTGCCCTGACACCATGGTCTCTCTCTCTCTCTCTGCCCTGACACCATGGTCTCTCTCTCTCTCTGCCCTGACACCATGGTCTGTCTCTCTGCCCTGACACCATGGTCTCTCTCTCTCTCTCTCTCTGCCCTGACACCATGGTGTCTCTCTCTCTCTCTCTGCCCTGACACCATGGTCTCTCTCCCTCTGCCCTGACACCATGGTCTCTCTCTCTCTCTCTCTCTCTCTGCCCTGACACCATGGTCTCTCTCTCTCTCTCTCTCTCTGCCCTGACACCATGGTCTCTCTCTCTCTCTCTCTCTCTCTCTCTCTCTGCCCTGACACCATGGTCTCTCTCTCTCTCTGCCCTGACACCATGGTCTGTCTCTCTGCCCTGACACCATGGTCTCTCTCTCTCTCTCTGCCCTGACACCATGGTCTCTCTCTCTCTCTGCCCTGACACCATGGTCTCTCTCCCTCTGCCCTGACACCATGGTCTCTTTCTCTCTCTCTCTCTCTCTGCCCTGACACCATGGTCTCTCTCCCTCTGGCCTGACACCATGGTCTCTCTCTCTCTCTGCCCTGACACCATGGTCTCTCTCTCTCTGCCCTGACACCATGGTCTCTCTCTCTCTGCCCTGACACCATGGTCTCTCTCTCTCTGCCCTGACACCATGGTCTCTCTCTCTCTCTGCCCTGACACCATGGTCTCTCTCTCTCTGCCCTGACACCATGGTCTCTCTCTCTCTCTCTCTCTCTCTCTCTCTCTCTCTCTCTCTCTCTCTCTCTCTCTCTCTCTCTGCCCTGACACCATGGTCTCTCTCTCTCTCTGCCCTGACACCATGGTCTGTCTCTCTGCCCTGACACCATGGTCTCTCTCTCTCTCTCTGCCCTGACACCATGGTCTCTCTCTCTCTCTGCCCTGACACCATGGTCTGTCTCTCTGCCCTGACACCATGGTCTCTCTCTCTCTCTCTCTCTGCCCTGACACCATGGTGTCTCTCTCTCTCTCTCTGCCCTGACACCATGGTCTCTCTCCCTCTGCCCTGACACCATGGTCTCTCTCTCTCTCTCTCTCTGCCCTGACACCATGGTCTCTCTCTCTCTCTCTCTGCCCTGACACCATGGTCTCTCTCTCTCTCTCTCTCTCTCTCTCTCTCTCTCTCTCTCTCTCTCTCTCTCTCTCTCTCTCTGCCCTGACACCATGGTCTCTCTCTCTCTCTGCCCTGACACCATGGTCTGTCTCTCTGCCCTGACACCATGGTCTCTCTCTCTCTCTCTGCCCTGACACCATGGTCTCTCTCTCTCTCTGCCCTGACACCATGGTCTCTCTCCCTCTGCCCTGACACCATGGTCTCTCTCTCTCTCTCTCTCTCTGCCCTGACACCATGGTCTCTCTCCCTCTGGCCTGACACCATGGTCTCTCTCTCTCTCTGCCCTGACACCATGGTCTCTCTCTCTCTGCCCTGACACCATGGTCTCTCTCTCTCTGCCCTGACACCATGGTCTCTCTCTCTCTGCCCTGACACCATGGTCTCTCTCTCTCTCTGCCCTGACACCATGGTCTCTCTCTCTCTGCCCTGACACCATGGTCTCTCTCTCTCTGCCCTGACACCATGGTCTCTCTCTCTCTGCCCTGACACCATGGTCTCTCTCTCTCTCTGCCCTGACACCATGGTCTCTCTCTCTCTCTCTCTCTCTCTGCCCTGACACCATGGTCTCTCTCTCTCTGCCCTGACACCATGGTCTCTCTCTCTCTCTCTCTCTCTCTCTCTCTGCCCTGACACCATGGTCTCTCTCTCTCTGCCCTGACACCATGGTCTCTCTCTCTCGCAGTAAGTGTCTCTGCTCCAGCAGAACAAGCTGCTTGACCTTGTCCACTTTGCCCCCCCCCCCCCCTTCTGAAGCACACCCAAGAAATCACCCTGCTGAAAGACTCCCTTTCACCCTTAATTTTAAATCCCCCCAACCCCCCCCCCAACCCTGAAGGCCCTGGCCTGGACCTGCTGAGTTTTACTTCTGACAGGGAAAACAAAAAAGTGCACTGGTCGGCTTTTTCCCCCTCAATGTGGGGTTTCCTCACATGTTTGCACGTATGCAGAGTGACCCCATGCCCCTCAGTACCGGACCTACCCCCCTTCTGCTACCAACCAGTCACAGCGCAGTGCAGCGCAGTTGACCAGATTCCCAAGACAAGAGGTAGTACTGTAGGTAACCATAGTGAGGTTGTAATGCTTACATCCATACAGCCAAACATTGTGTCTGAGTATTGGCTGGAGATGATATTGCTGTTGTTCAATTCAGCTGGTGTTTAACCATCATGAATGTCACCACAACAGCCACAGCTCCAGACCAAATGAAACAGTCAACCAACATTGCTAAACTGTACGTCGTATCCTGATACACAAACACTGAGCATCTTAATAAGTCATCTGATTGCGGTGTAGTTGGATCCAAAGAGGAAAATGACAGTTTCTGACAGTCACTTCCACAAAAGCCAGTTCCTCGTCTAATAGATCTTCCATGTCTTCAAGCCAGACTCTCTGTCAGAACACTTTGCAGCATAAAAATAACTTAATTGTGTCCGGTACAAAGTGGAGAGAGTCCTTATTTGCATTCTAATTCAATATAAATTATATTCCAGAGTTGCTCTGTGATGTTCCATTGGTTCCCTTGGTTAACCTAAAAATATGTTTCCTTTCTTTTGTTTGCATGTCTGGAATTATGTCATGGTCATAAACACTGTGCAGGACTTACTGTATTGTTCCACATGACATTACAATCAAACGTTGTGTAAGTCTGAGATGCTCTGCTGAAGATTGTATTTATTCAGACAACTCACTGACGTGCATCCCAACTATTAGTGAACCTTAACAGTGTTCTTGAATGTCACCTCATGCAAGACCCATAAGGCAACGAGAGGTGACCTTTTTCAATAAACAATTACCTAACTCATTATTGTAGGGTGGAACGTTTACTTGTTTTGTCATTTCTGGGAATGCGTTATGGATGAGCGGCAAGTCGCGTGACGTTTGCTACAAAGTAACAAAATTCCATTACCAACATTTCTTTCCATAATAACAAACAATTATTTTCAGGAAATAGAATATGGGATGTGATTTATTTGCCATTATAAGCAAACTGCAAGCATGTGGTCCTTGTCCATTTTTTATTAATCGATCGACAGAATCACGCTCAGCCGTAAATAATAAATAAATACGGTTAGAGCAACCTGTATTTGTAGAGTGACTACAAAGTCACTCACAGGTCACCTTTGAGCTTTCATTTCTTTCACCATGACTGGACGATCTACAGCAGTGATTCTCAACCTGTGGGTTGGGGTCCCCACGCCTTTGCGTGTGTGTGTGTGCTATTTATAGCAGGTTTTATAAAATCTGCTATTTTCACAATATTTATTTAGAGTGGGTATTCAGAGTGAAACTAAATGTAATGCTTCAGCAATTGCAAGTGCTTGTCAGGGTGGGGTGTCTCCAGTTTAAATATGATTATTTTGGTTTCGGCCTGAAAAGGTTGAGAATAAGTGATCTATTGTATAGTTCTCCTGAGTCCTGAAGCCTTTTGTGCATGCTGCCATTACGTGGTTCTTTTTTATTTCAATCACATCAGCGTTACAGACCTGTAAGGGTCGGCTCCATTTGGCTCCTAACTGTCAATCATTTAACTGGGGAGCCCCATCAAGGACCTCTGGTTGTCCCCAGACCCCACTTTGAGAAGCACTGCCTTGCGTCACCGTGATGACCTGCAGTCAATACAGAGGGCAGAGATCATCAGGCCTTATCGTACATGTAATCCGTAGTTTCCTGTATGCAGCGAGGCATGACAACGTGGCCGAGAGAACTGACAAGGTTACACCAGACCAGTTGGCCAGAGAACCAGACCAGTAGACCAGAGAACTGACAAGGTTACACCAGACCAGAGAACCAGACCAGTAGACCAGAGAACTGACAAGGTTACACCAGACCAGTTGGCCAGAGAACCAGACCAGTAGACCAGAGAACTGACAAGTTACACCAGACCAGAGAACCAGAGACCAGACCAGTAGACCAGATAACTGACAAGGTTACACCAGACCAGTTGGCCAGAGAACCAGACCAGTAGACCAGAGAACTGACAAGGTTACACCAGACCAGAGAACCAGAGACCAGACCAGTAGACCAGAGAACTGACAAGCTAGGTTACACCAGACCAGTTGGCCACTTTGGAACCACTGTCATTCTTTAGTGACTTTATGTACAGGCATTAATAGTTAATACTGTACATAATTATACTTTTAAGAAAAAGAAACATCTGACCAGGTCCAGACAGAAGGAACACAAAACACCCTCTTCCATTGGCCACATGAACCCCATGCAGCGTCCTTATTTCCTGGGGTGCAATGCAATGTTGTAAGCTTGTAGATCGGCTATTTTGATGTAGAGGGAATAAAGGAGCTGGGGACCAGTGGTGGAAAGTAACTAAGTACATGTACTCAAGTATTGTACAAGTTTACAGGAGTATTTTAAATTTTCAATACTTTTACTTCTACTCCACTACATCTCAAAAGACGCATTAACAAATGTATCCCTAGATACTTTGGCTATTTGCGGATCGACAAGCTCACAATGCGTCGCTCTCTGCGGCACGCTGTGAGCTGGTAAATCTGCTATTTTCAAAAGATTTTAATACATTTTCCAACCTGAAATGGGACTGTCTGAATCCTGAGTATTTTTTACTTTTAGTACTTTAAGTACAAATTGATGCCAATACTTTTGTACTTTTACCTTTAACAGAGTATTTCTATATTGTGCTATGGGTGCTTTTACTTAAGTTAAAAATGTCTATACTAGGCCCACTCCACCACTGGAGGGGGCCTAGTATAGACCCCTGCGGGAGTCTGGTCTGCCATGGATATAGGATTTAGACATCCAGCTTAATGAGATCACTCCCTGCCAAGAGAGGAAGAAAATGACACTTCTATCTGGCTGCGACCGTGGCGTTTCATGATAAATCTTCTTTGGTGTGCACTGTGTGCTCCCCATTGGGCAAGGTCAGATTCTTCCTTGTTCTTCCTTGTAGGTCAGATGCCCTCAAGAGACTATAAAATGAATGCCGTGTCAAGTCTGTCAGAGATAATGGTGTCAAAAAGTCTCCAAGGACCACTACTGCCCAGACAAAACACTCTACTGGCACCAGCCTTAAAGAATCCAGATGGGATCATCTTTGACAAGTTAAAGAGCAGTGTCTTCAGGGAAGGAGACACACAGCATGTGTGGAAGCGCATTTCCGCCACGGAATAAAAATAATTATAAAAGGTCTGAGTTGTGAAATATATTTTTCTAATAACTGTGACATAGGCCTACTGTATTATAGTATAATTGTGAGTTATACCTCTAAGAATTCTGAGGTGCAATTGCCTATTGGAGTTCTGATATGTGAAGCTGGAATAGTGAGGATGAAACCTTCACGATTCAGGCCTTTTTATTTTTATTCTGTGGCGGAAATGAGCTTCCAAAGTTTTGGGAGGAAAGACGGAAAATAAATTGCATTATAGCTTTGTGTATTTTTTCAAGTAACCAGAGACGGTTGGAAATGTTGGGCCGTGCGCTATCCCACGTAGGAGTGAGATAGAGAGACGAAAATAAAGCTTCTTGAAAACAACTGCTACGCATAACAAGGGTGCAATCTTTTCATACACAGAAACCAGTAGCATAAAAACGGCTGGGACAAAATACATGTATAATCAAATTAAATACTTTCCAGAGTGTACTTCTATTTATGCGTTGCTGCATAATGAGAAAAATAGCAGTCTTTGACTGGTATGTTTGGATTCGACAAAACAAGTTGAAAACAAACGCACGCACAACATGCACACACACTCACTCACAACATGCACACACAATTCAATTCAATTCAATGTAATGTCATTAAAGTGTCAAATCAGTCAAGAAGTGGGAACTGAAAATAATTGGGAAGGTCTTGGGAACACTGATAAATCTACCAGTAAATATCTATATAGTCCACTCAACAAAATCACATTTTAGGCTGACCTCTCTGGCTATGGGATTGATGGAGTCTACACAGGTGGGGGGTGCTCAAGAGTATCTCCGAGTTCATAATGGATCCGGTGCGTGTGAGCTACATTCAAAGTGGGGTCTGGACAGCCCCAGGAGTCCTTGGAGGGGTTCCAGTGGGTCCCCAGCAAAATGTTTTACTTTGGCTATTTAAAAATAGCAGATATACAAGCTCACAGTGCGTCATTTCGTGCTGCGAGCTTGAATACATCTTTTAGATTTAGTTATTTATTTAATCTTGAAAGTATTAGAAAAATGTTGAATATATATATTTTTTTTAACATAAATATTCTCTTCTGGCACAAAACCTTCTCAGATAGGGGTCTGTGCATGGTCAAATTATGTACATATAATTTTGGGCGTCCTTGACAAAGTTTGAAACCCACTGAGCTACAGTATGGGAATCACGTGGTGAATGAAATAATGATTCAAAATGATTCATTAGGGCTTGCCTCTTGCTCGTTTTCGTTTGACAGGAAGTAATTAAGATGCACTTTTAGGGACATTTCCCATAAAAATACACAAAAAAATGTGTGTATTTTTCTTTGGCATCTATTGTTCATTATATCCCCCATTATAACTGTGGGTTTCATAACTCCCTTGCATATTTTCTTTTCACAAGAAAATGAAGAATTTTATTTGGCATCTATTGTTAATTATAATGCCCATTATGACTGCGGGTTTCATAAGTCCGCTGCATGTTTTCTTTTCACAAGAAAGCAAGTCCATCCGGCTAGAGGTGTTGTGGATTAAAACCATATTACAACAAAGGTACACTTTTGGCCAGATTTAATAGAGGGAATATATGGTCTCACCAACCCTGGATGAATAGAAACAAAGAACAACCACACTAATAATATTTATAATATGGATACAGATACAGTAATGATGAGTTTGCAATCCCGGCCATGTTTGGGAATGATTGACATCAATGTATGTGACCTGTTGTGTTGGATTTGTTTAACTTTTAACATTCAGTATATTTTCTGTGGTCTGGGGTTTTCTGGCTCAAACAAGTGCTCTGATTTGCCTGTGGACTGTAAGGTAAGAGTCCACAAATCCCATATACCGGCATGACATCTGACCTGGGGCAGACCAACGCTCCCTCTGGCCTGGGGCAGACCAACGCTCCCTCTGGCCTGGGGCAGAACAACGCTCCCTCTGGCCTGGGGCAGACCAACGCTCCCTCTGGCCTGGGGCAGACCAACGCTCCCTCTGGCCTGGGGCAGAACAACGCTCCCTCTGGCCTGGGGCAGACCAACGCTCCCTCTGGCCTGGGGCAGAACAACGCTCCCTCTGGCCTGGGGCAGACCAACGCTCCCTCTGACCTGGGGCAGAACAACGCTCCCTCTGGCCTGGGGAAGAACAACGCTCCCTCTGGTCTGGGGCAGAACAACGCTCCCTCTGGCCTGGGGCAGACCAACGCTCCATCTGGCCTGGGGCAGACCAACGCTCCATCTGGCCTGGGGCAGACCAACGCTCCCTCTGGCCTGGGGCAGACCAACGCTCCCTCTGGCCTGGGGCAGACCAAGCCCTGCAACGCTCCCTCTTGGCAGGGCATCCTGTTCAGTGTGGATGCACACATCAGCGCAGGACAGCTCATTCTAGCATTATGAGCTCGGCGAGAGAAAACTAGCCCGTTACCATGGCGATGCAAAGCCCCAGCTGTCAAAGAGAAGGCCACGGGGTAACTCCTTGGTAAGCATGGCAAAACATAACAACAATATAAACACTGAGGCATCGGGGGGAACTTGTTGGAACCGAAGGGAAACCATTGGACTATTTAAGAGTTATGTGTGCTTTTCCAGCCGAGCGTGCCACGCATGTGTTTGGAGCGGCCGTCCTCTACAGCTTTTCTTGGTAATTGAAAACATTTTCAGAAATTGAGATGTGCCTATTTTCACTTGTCATGCTTCGTTCCGTCAAGAAAACGCGAGCCCAATATTGTCTGTCCTCGAAAAGGATCAACATTTCAGGATGGAAAAGAAGCAATTTGTCCCATGATGCTGCAACAGCTATTTTTGAAATGTCTCGTTAAAAGACATGCATGCAGTGAGTCACGGGAGATGCAGACCACACAGGTTAAAACTCAGGCCCAATTCATCTCCCAACTTTGTCTGTGGCAGCCGTTGTAAAGTAACGGAGTACATTTACTCAAGTTCACATTTTGAGGTATTTTTTTGTTTTGTTTACTGGAGTGTTTCCAAATCCCAATACTTTCACTTCTACTCCACTACATCTCAGAGGCAGATATTGTACCACTACAATTATTTGAAAACTTTAGTTACTAGTTATTTTGTAGATTTTGATAAATACATACATAAACTACTTCAGCCCTATATACATTTGGTCATTTGAAAATAGCCAATAGTAGATCTGTTATTTTCAAGAGTTTTATACATTTAAAAACTTTAAACTACTACTACTTTCAAAGGGCCTGTGGCATCGTTAACGGTGGCCAAAGGGCATCGGTCTGTTAACCGTGGCCAAAGGGCATCGGTCTGTTAACCGTGGCCAAAGGGCATCGGTCTGTTTACGGTGGCCAAAGGGCATCGGTCTGTTAACCGTGGCCAAAGGGCCCTGAAGCGTGCACTGAATCCACTTTATGTGAATCCACGTAATGTTTTATAACCACTGGTACGAATGAAAAGGCAACATGTCATCATTGTATACAGTGGAGCCAGTTGATCTCCCTGCCTTCACAGGGCCGTGTGAAGCAGAATTGTTTGTCACTGAGAACGCTGATGAACAATGGTAGGTGAAAGGGGAGTAATTATGCTTCTCCAGCTTTATAGTGTCTATATTTGAAGTCCGGGCCAATACGTTATTTTTTTTTATCTCCTTTTGCCATGGAACATGGTGTAATCGTGTCCAGTACTGTTGTCATGGCCACTTATTATAAGCGACTTCAGGCTCCTATTTCTGTAAAGTTGCTCGTCGTAAATATTGGTAGTTGCAGGTTCTTTGTGGGGTTGTTGAACTGGTTTCTAAAGCTGCTTTTGGGCTTGCTTCCAAAATGTTTTACCGTAATTATTTAAACCTGTGGTTTTCCCACGTCATGAACCCCCAAATGTTTGTCCCAGGGAGCTCTAGCTGTACCAGATTTATGTTGTTTCAGCTCGCGATGCGTTGTGAGCTTGTAGATAGTCTATTTTCCAATAGTCGATGTATGCAGGTTTAACATGCTCATGTGGCCTACAGTATAGTCACTTCCTGTTTGTTTTCCTAGACCTGGTTGCTTATTTCTGTCACAAAATCTGGCAACACTGATCCAACACAACGATATCACACAGTCAAACAAAATGGCCCACCAACCGCAGCACCACACACACCGTCTCTAATGCCTAATTTATGCTCCGTTCCAGGCCTAACATAGCAGATCTACAAGCTCACCACGTGTTGCGGAACGCAACGCATTGGGATCTTGCAGATCGGCTATTTCCGGCGTATAAACGACGTATAAATCAGGGTTTAAGCCCCCCCTGCCCCTGCCCCCATCCCACTTCAAGCTCTCCTGTTGGCCACGCTTGAAGCCAGACCAAAACAATTTAGCAATAAGCTATTTGTGTTCGCAGGGATTCATTTACAGTTGTTTTTACATTCTCCTTTTGTAGTGGGCTGTGATTGCCCATGTCAAGAGTCCCTCGCTTGCTTAGGGAATAACGTTTTGCATGAAGCTGCACGACCAGGCTCTGAACATACTCCCCCTCTCTGTAAAGGTTTCTGGAACACGCTTGGCGTGCTAGCAACGTGTGACATGCGATACTCCCAGTCCCGCTCTCCTAGATCATGACATAGCACCACAATGTGCTTACATTGTGTTCATCTTATGGTTTAGTTCTTCTTGTGTATAGGGGGTGGTGTGTGTGAGAGCGTGTGTGGGGGATTCACTCTCACGAGAAAAAAAAAGTAAACACGCGATAACTTTTCACGCAAGACCAAATTTTGGCGGGATACAGAAAAACACAATTTAGTTTAAATTACCCCTTTGAAGCTCCAGCACTGCACAAAGTTAAAATCCTATCCCAAACTGTCAAGCACGCTCACGAGTCTTTCGTTCATTTCATTTTCTCCCACTCTTACTTAGCCATTGCCAATTCCCCATCATGTCTGCTGTGGTTCTCCGGTGTCGCTGCCAGCCCCCCTGCCGTTGGCCTGGGGAGGTGCAGACAACCGCATGCCTCCTCCGATACACACGCAGTCACAACCAGACACGACTGTTCTCTCATGTCTTGCAGATGGTTAGTGCTGACTTAGACACGGTGGCGTCACACTGACTGAAAATAGCAGATCTACAAACGTACAACGCTGCAACGCGTTGCGGATCAACGCAACACATGCAACTATAAGTGTAAATCAATCAGCCTTTAGTCCATATACATTTGTGGCCTGACTCAAGTCAGCTGGAATCCCGCCAGCATTATGTGCCCAAATCAAGAAAAATGCGTTCTTCAGGGTGCTTCAAATCAAACACTGCTGAGCAACTTTCATTGACATGAATAGCTGGGGGGAGGGCAGTCCGTCCTATGAATCAGTGGTTCTCCAGCTGGGGGAGGGCAGTCCGTCCTATGAATCAGTGGTTCTCCAGCTGGGGGGAGGGCAGTCCGTCCTATGAATCAGTGCTTCTCCAGCTGGGGGGAGGGCAGTCCGTCCTATGAATCAGTGCTTCTCCAGCTGGGGGGAGGGCAGTCCGTCCTATGAATCAGTGGTTCTCCAGCTGGGGGGAGGGCAGTCCGTCCTATGAATCAGTGCTTCTCCAGCTGGGGGGAGGGCAGTCCGTCCTATGAATCAGTGCTTCTCCAGCTGGGGGGAGGGCAGTCCGTCCTATGAATCAGTGCTTCTCCAGCTGGGGGGAGGGCAGTCCGTCCTATGAATCAGTGCTTCTCCAGCTGGGGGGAGGGCAGTCCGTCCTATGAATCAGTGCTTCTCCAGCTGGGGGGAGGGCAGTCCGTCCTATGAATCAGTGCTTCTCCAATCTCAACCCTTTTCATACCAAGGTCCATTATTTATTCTGCATTCGAGCCACGGACTTTATCCAATGATTATCCAATATTTTTTGTCATCATTGGATAATATTTTGTCCACAATTTCATGCTGTATTGATGTGGTACCATAGGAGAGATAACAGGCAAACGTTAACCAAAATAATTATTCTGCATTCTCTAATTGGGTATAATTTAACTCTTGAGATTTGGTTTCATTTTACACTCTCAAGAGTTAAAGATCGATAAGGGTCCATTCGGTTTCATGTTACGCTCTCAAGAGTTAAAGATCTTATAAGGGTCCATTTGGTTTAATGTCATGCTCTCAAGAGTTAACAATCTAATAAGGGTCCGTTTGGTTACCAACACTCCGTTATTTAGCTGGTGGACCACCTGGAATCCCATCAAGGACCAATGGTGGTCCCCCGGACCACTGGTTGAGAAGTAACCACTGCTGTAGATATACATTATAACTCTATGAGTGACCCTGCAGCTCAGCCAGCTGCAGGGGTTAAAGGTACAGGGTATCTGTGTGCTCTGACACAGTGAACGGGGCTTGCGAGTAAGCGCAGGGCACCGCCTGGGGACAGCGAGAGGCCCCGGAAGACGGCCTGAGCCGGAGAGGAGGTGCGGATCACTAAGAATAACACAATGGGGATGAAGGGCGCTTAGCAGAACGCTGGAGCTAACACAGGGTTCTGGAGACACCGTTTACTCAGCCTGCCGGCATTAGAGGACTTGGCCGAAGGTTCCTCTCTCTCTCTCTCTCTCTCTCTCTCTATTGTATTATGAAATAGGGTTTATCAACAACACTCTCTCTCTCTCTCTCTCTCTCTCTGTATAGAGCTGTGCCCAAATGACCTGCTATATGTGATATATGCATTATACATTGTGGGGAAATAAATACAGTATATATGACTTCCAAAATCTCTTTTCTACTAGATGATTTTAAAGATTTGGTGTAAAGGAGCATCGGACTCTATACTCCCATGTACTACAGTATAAAGATCCACACATAGCATCTACTGTATTTAGAGGATTGTATTCAAATAGTGACAAAACACTTCCTCAGACGGTATAAACAACAAGTCCTATACTGTATATAGGACTATACTGTACTGTAAAACCATGTGACAAAAAACACACACATCTGTTGCCTATTGCCATCAGTCAAGCTGTAGCAAATGCATACATTTCACATACACACAGATTCTATACACACAGGGCTACATACTGTATATGCACAAGGTACACCAAGAAATCACAGTACAGTAAATACAACTCATAAACCCCCCATAGTGTGTGCTCCAAACAGACTGAAGCTAACTAGCCGGCATAAACACTGTCAAATAGAGGTGCCACTGTCTAATTATGCATAATGTAGTATTTTGACAAAACATATACAACATAATTATGAAATATAAAGTATAATTTGTATCTAGTCACGTGGCTGTAAACCTTGCCAAGGCAAAACGCATCACTTCCACTGTCAGCAAAACAGCAAACAAAGGGAGAGAATATAGTGCAAAAATAGAGAGTAGAAACATTTTATCATGTGCATGTGCATTAAACCAATGTATAGGAGGGGCTAGCGCCCCTAAAAAAAGGCAAAGAAGTTTAGGCATAAGGCGTAAGGCACTGGCGAAAATAGGGCCCATTGTCCCCTAAAGGCCTTTGATGTTAGACCATATTCTTATGAATGAATTCGCTGGGTCATATAACACTTTTTACTTTACAATTCTTAGTTGAAGGAGAATGAGTAAAGCCATGCAATGACACTGATGACAACACACACACACACACACACACACACACACACACACACACACACACACACACACACACACACACACAAACGCACGCAAACGCACGCAGCATTATTACTTTGGTCCCGCTGCCAAGTGAGCTCATATCGTAGCATTACATAAGAGAAGAGTGTGCTGTGCAGAAGACATGCGGGTGCATCCCACCACCTACGTCTGCTCCACCATGCATGCTAAACTTCACTGCTCTGAAAAGCTCTGTATTCGTTGGGCGTAATTAAAGAAAGTACTATACAAATAAGCCGCCCGGCAGTGCGTTTTTGCCTTCATGCCTACAGTGTGATATATGCGTAATTAAAGAACCAAAGGAGTTGGTACGCTAAAAAGTGTAAGAAGACTTTGAGTTTATAGCTCATGGTGATGATTACATAATCCGCCAGTTGGTGCCAGCAGGGGGAGGAGTCAACACATCTGCAGTATACCCCTCTCTCTCTGAACCATAGAGACTACATGTGGACCCCCTCACATGTGGAGCCTTCAAATACAATTACGGGTTCGTGCGAATCTTCTGTCTTGCCCAAACTCTTACACACTAAAATCACTTTAACAATATCAGACCCCGACCGTTTTTAGATGAAGATAAATGACTCGATGGCGAGTCACAATACCCGTAGTGTAAAGCGGGGATGAATTATAGATTTTCCTCTCATTACTGTGGTGGTCCCACGATGAGAACTACAAATAAATAGAAAAGGGATAGTTTATGAAAATAAAGTCAGGTATCTGGTGACGCAGGGAAACTGGACACGCAACTGGGCACGGAAAGGCCATGCGGCCAAGAGTGGAAACCGTTGATGGGAAATTTACGATCAAAACAATTTGACCATGTTTCCATTTCCACAAGTACGGTGAACATTGTGGCATCTCTTTGTCCAGGAGCCGAAAAGTAGTTAATCACTTGAAACGTACAGTACATACAGTACAGTACTTCATTGACCCCAGGGTGGGGGGGGGGGGGGTCATGAGCTTAACCGATTACATGTTGCCATCTGGTGGCTAAACTCGGTGGTGTTGCCAGACAACTCCAATAGAAGGGGAGTCTTTAGCAGATGCTCTTTGAGTCTAGTTGAACCGGAAGTAATTGTGTGGTGCAGGGAGCCTCAGTCCACAGTGTCATCTCAAGATGCAAACAATGGTTTTCCACTCGCGAGGTCGGATTAAAGTGTTATTAAGCTGTAAACATAGCCATTTATCTCAATCTGAATCTGTTTTCATATATTCGAACGGGTAAGGACTACTTAAGGAAACATGATATTTCTCGGGTTGGCAAAGGAGGGTAGAAGGATTAAAACCAGAGAAATCGTGGGTTCGGCATGGACAGGGTTAATGAGAAAACCTGGAGACCGCAAAGGACAGGGAATGGCCTAGACCCGTAGAGTCACATTTTAGCTATGTCACGAAAGGTCCTCTTCCCTGATCGGGAGAATGACACATATGGTGGAGCTTAACTTCAAGTGCATGCGGGTTTTCTTTTGTCGGAGGTGCCGCTTTATAAAGCCTGCGAACAGTTATGATTCGATGACTCAAGAGGAAGAGGGAGCTCTGCGAACGTGCGACGCGGCGCGTGACTCAATATCCTCCAAAGTGTATACATGACACAGGTGGCTGTGGTTTGGTTCCACCATCACCTCTCCTGTCGAGCAGGAGACACCAGAAGCCATAAGAGATGCCTCCATCCGCCGCCGCCAACCCCCCGACCCCCCCCCCCCCCCCCCCCCCCCACAGACACCCCCCCCCGTTGCGGCAGGCAGAGCGGGGGAGACAGGAGTCTGGGTGTCTGCTCCAATTCTCCGAACTGGGATCACATAGCAGTGGAGAACCCATTAAGGGAGGCCTGCACTTTGGCTGACTCCCGAGCAGTGTAGGCCCCCCTTTTCCCCTTCATCAGTACCCCCCCCCCCCCCCCCCCTCACTCTCTATCTCCTCCCACGTGGACGAGGACACCCACCACCCGCTGGCCACTTTGCCAGGAGGTAAGATATATCGGTCCCTGCCTGCAGCCCACCACCTCCAAGGTAGCGCTTCTCTCCACTCTGCCAGTACAAATAAGACATATATAACCCCCCCTCTAACACAAGTTGCTCTGCATCACCGTGCTCATGCACGGAGCTGCCAGAAGCATCTGCCAACAGCTACACTCTGTTTTGCCTCCCCCCCCCCCCCCCCTCTCCTCTTTTTCTCTCTGGTTCAGAAAGAGATTTACTTTGCCCAAGAAAAATTTATGTGGATAGGGGCCTGCCAGTGTGAGAGGAAACGTGTGTTCTGTGAGATAGGTTACTGTGTACACACTGGAACGGACCACTTGTTGCGTTTATTGTTCTTACGTTGGAAATTGGGAATTACATGGGCTGTAGAGCATCTGAGCCGGGCCACAGAAAAGGCCAGTCCAAGAGAGCACTTGGAATGTACCAACCAATTATCCTTAGCACAGTTCAAAGACCTGGATGAAACCTGTATGCTTATGAGAGTTTGCGCACACGCACACGCACACGCGCACACACACACACACACACACACACACACACACAGGTTTTGCTAAACAAACTACTCTTAATTCTAATAATTCTAATGAAATACAAACCTATAGCCCAATCTTAATTCTAACCCCGTCCGTCAACAGTCAACACCTACACCCCCCCCCCCCAATAACCTCTGTGCCCTCTCAAAAATGTACTTTTCAAGCACTTTCTATTCGTCCTCGCAAGGATACAAGCACTAGAACAACACGCACACATCATCAGGGGCTGGCCCATGGTTTATGGTACAGAGAAACCCGGACATTCTCCAAGCCCAACAGTTTATCAGCCTAGCCTTTAATCTCAACATGAGTTTAACCACCAATCCTAACCTATCATTAGTTCAACATCATGTCTTTTAAGGGCTGCAAATTTTATAGACTTTTCTATCCAGTGAGTAACTTTTCCTATTAAAGCACTCAAAGCACTTACAAATCTGGCAATTTCCAGCTCAGAACAAACTATAAAGCAAATCAGTTCCGACTAGCCAGCATGTACCATATAAGAGTTTGACTTCTGCCATTGTGCTCGAGTTAGGTAAACATCGTGCGGGGAGGCCAACTTGGATTCAGCCAGGCGTTGGTATCGTTGCTGTTCGGGTGGAAACCTTGTATGTCAAAATAAATTGGAAAAAAATAACCGGTGGCCAAATGGATCCATTCGTTATCACAAGCTCTCGTTGGTACTAAATATTTATAAAACCCACAGACAGACGTAACTATACTTCCAACCTAGAGTCCCTATTTTGGACATGTCATTACAGTCCAACACCTTTCAAAATTGTTCAAAACTTTGTTGGTGCTGTAGGCGTGCTATTTATTTATTTAAGGATTTTTCAAAACTACCCACACGCACTTTTGCATGATGTTGTCATATTCCAAAGTAGAAAATAGGCAATTCGTTTATAAAGAAAACCCATAAAAACACGAGATGGAAGGTTTCTGCCCGACATGTCAGCAACGATATGCACTGTCACAAAGGACCATGCACCTATAATAATAGCTGCATTTCAGGGACAGAGTGAACATGTGGGTCTTAAGCAACCATTGCTGCCTCCCTCCCTCCTCCTCCAATTGGACCAGCTGAGAAAACAGCGCTTGCTACGCACACTGCAATGTGGCGAACTCCGCAGAGCAGCATTCCCAAACATGGAGTCCCACGGCTCACATCCCATGACTCCTATTTGGTCTGGCTTGGCCCAAAGCTGACATCACCCCCCCACCCCCCAATCCCCCCCCCCCCCCCCCTGTCCAAGGAACCACTTCATACCGCAGGGAAGCGTATTGACTCTTTGCAGATCACTGGCCAATTTATCGCAAGTCATCATCTGTCATGCATCAATCATCAAGCATCTATATCATGCATGTCTGGCGTAGCATTGCAAACCTTTGGCAGGTAACAGTGAGTGGGAATAAGATGAAGGAAATGTTGTAATATCACAATAAGGGTTCAACTTAATTCACGGCAAGACGATGCCCTAAGAAACAAAGGTCACAATTAGCCAGCTCTGCGGTGTCTCTAGTCTAGGAAATCGTTGGTAAAAAAATCAACAAAAAACAGGGTATTCGTAGTGAACACCGAAGGTAAATATATCTAGAGAATCATAGGATTAAACGGGTGAGCTTTCGGTTCTCACACAGATTCTAGTAGTACCTGTATCTACTGTATCATATCTATCAGCCACTCTACCACCAGTCGTTTGTGCGGTTAAATTGCTGTTGAAATTATTACCGTATTTGAACTTTGTTGATAACACGAGTCGACAGAAAGTCTGAAGGTTAAACCTTTACCAAAAACGGTGCCAATGGCAAATGCCCATCCAAGTGGTTCATATAATTGATATACTGCATATATCATTTGCGGCAGTGAGGTGAAACAATTTGTCGTCCAAGTGGATTACCAACAGCAGTATTTTCGACCGTCATCAATGCAATGGAGAGCGCAGCATGATAACTACATTTATTTCTCCATTCTCTCCCGCTCCCCGGCCCTCCACTCCTGTTGTCTGTCAGTCCCAACAGGAGTGGAGGGAGAGAGACAAGAGCCAATGACCACCAAATGACCCATGTTGCTTCAAGACCCTACGTGGAGTAACATGGGTGTTAAGAATCGGAATATGTGTCCCACAGCGCTTGTGCAAAGACACCTCCCCTGCCCCCAGTAGGCCAGTGATGTCATGTGTTCTAATTCACAGTTGCTTAAGCACAAAGTACAGCCAGCTGCTGTCCCAGGCCAGAGAGAGAGAGGGGGGGGGGGGGGAGTGAAGGGGCGTGTAACTCACCGTGATGGCTATTACACAATCTGGCACCTTCAGAAGTCGATCAGGTATCATGACATCAGCACTGAGCTGCACGTACTGCATGTGCCTCCTCGCTCTTTCTTGGACGCGTGTATAGAGAGCTGATCCGAAGACCTCCTCCTTCCTGCACTGGCCTCTCAGCGCAGTTTCTCCTGAGAACCATAAGGGAGAGCAGAGTGAGAGAGATCTACTGAACGTTAAGCAGCAGTTAAGAAATCAAAGAGGACTGTTTCCTTGTTTATTGGGCGCAGAGATGAAACGATTGGCGAAGACCGAAGAGTGTTGTACAAAAAGAGAGAAACCAGAGAAGGAGATGGAGAAACAAAAAATAGAATCATGTGGAACTAGGGGTCCACGTGGGAACGGCGTGGCTCCCATGTGGATCTGGGTCTTCATCTTCACTAGCCTGTGACGTCAGTCATCTCCCAGTGGTTCCCAAACGAGAGAGAGAGACCCAAAAGTAAAGTGAGACGTTAAGCCTGCATGGGAACCAAGCTATAATGAAAATAAAAATCACACCCCGTGTGAAAAGAGGGGCGCTCTTATCATTATACAACATCGTCATACATCATCTCATGAACAACTGCATTTATGTGATTGGTTAGCCGATTTGCTCATCTACATGACGTACATATTCCCTTCATCGTCAATGGCATTTAATGTTTGTGTTGCCACAAATTTACGTCATATTTGGTGGACATTTTGACCTAATTTCCCCTTTCATTGTCAATGGCAAATATGAGACGTGTGTGGACAAAAGCTGTATAGGAGGGGCTACAAAAATCGAACTTGTGTGAAGTGAGCGGCGCTCTTAGCCTCTTATTATCATACATCATCATACATCACATTCCGTGCTCAGCCAATCAGCTGAGCACATTCCGTACTCAAACAGACACAGATACTGTACACACAAAGCTGTGCATAGGAGTGGTTCAATGATTTTGAAAAATGTCTGAATTTGTTTTCTTTAATTAATGAAAAATCACACTGCCACATGACCCCCCCCTGAAAACAGGGGGGGGGGTCTTAAAATGGACTTGGCTGCCACATGACGTCACAAGTAAAAGCCAGAAGTTGGAGGGGATAGTGCCCTTCAAAAATGGGGGGGTTTTGGGGGAAAAGATTAGAAAATGAAAAGAATAAAATCAGCCGGGGCGCCTGATGGAGGGGAAAGGAACTGGTTGGAATAACGTGTTCCTTCCACGCGCTATGTCCAACCAGGGAAACTCCCCCCTGTCAGGTGTAAAGGAGCAACTTGGACACTCAGGCATGAGTTCAAGTCCGTTGCTCTCCCCTTGTCCCCCATATAATTATGGGGACTAGGTTGGTGGAGGGTGTGTAGAGCCCAGGATCACATTAGATGACCCATCTAATAAAAATGGACCTGCAACCAACAAATGGGTCCTGAATGATCTACTGTTTGGGAAACGGTTATCTATGCCATATTTATGCTAATATCTCCATATATTGGCAAGGTCTCAGCCCAATCTGAGCCCCATTGACTTCCATAAAATGTACGTAAAATAAATCTAAAATATATCGTTGCTGTCGGGAGGAAACCACCTAATTCCATTTTTGACTTTTTATTTTGCATAAATCAGTGCTTATATCGAACGAATGGAAAGTATTAAAAAGCGCTTTGGACAAAACCTCTTAAGGTTTGAGGCATGTATTGCTTTAATACTTAAAAATATAAGGTTTTCTTCCATTCCTGAAAAAAACATTTTCTGAAAAAGAACATTTGGGAGTTAGGTGGTTTCTTCCAGACGTCAGCAGAGATGTATGTGAGAGGTACTTCTCTGGCTTCCTGCCTGGCAGTGTGTATACGAAGTTTAGCGCCGATCTGTCCAGTACGTGGTTTGCGAGATCAAGTCCAGACACACACACACAGACCGACCCTCTTACAGACAGCTAGCGTCCTGCAGAGCCACACACGCAGTAAGGATTTTATGGCGAGTCAGCAACAATCCTGGCTAACATATTACCAGGAAGTATATACAGTACACTGCACGTTCACTTTCACTTATCCTGTGATTGGAAACAAAGCAGACATATTGTTTAGCAAAACGAGTGCTAATTTGTCAAGAGTGCTAATCAGAGGTAAGCAGAACTTGTTGCCTGCCTCGCCAACTACAACACACGTAGGAAACGATATATGCACACGTTGCGGAAATGCCCCGGCTGGATTGATGTGACTCCACAAAGGCCAAGGACATTCATCATTGGAGGTAGCAGTAACGGAACACTGAGCGCCAGTGTGCTGCCAGTGCCAGAATGTATGCAGCCAAAGCCACTAAGAAGGCTGGGGTTTGTGGCAACAGCTTTAACTTGCAACGGGAGGTATGGGGAATGAAGGAAGACATTTTTTGGTCGTGTCTTGGTAGGGTAAAAATGTTGGACCAGAGGAAGAAGCTGGCAGTCAGGCTAATGATTGGTTTGTACATTCCTGGCAATCTATCTCAATCACCTATACAGTATGTGCCCTCGGTCTTTGAACACAAATTCAGCAGGTCTTGGATGCGGAATATGGATTCGCGGAATTCCATCCCATGTAATCTCAGTTATTTATGTGTTTGATCATATGAAATTTGTTAGCATGTACTAGGATATTCTGGCGCACATGTGAAGAAAGAACCATATCTGACAGTATACAAAAACATATAGATAGGCCTAGTAACAAAAGTTGTACACCAGGTCGAACACCATCGAGCACTTATGAACAGTGTTCGGCAGTAACGAGTTACTAGTTACATATAACTGTAATATTATTATTACTTTTCCGAATAACGAGTAAAGTAAGTTATTACTCTGCCAAAACAGTAATATTATTACTATTTACTTAAAAATGTACGTAAAAAATAGCACATATTACATATTACTTTTTTGTTTTTGTTTTGTTGGCTGCCATTTGAAAACATTTCATTTAAAAGGTAGAGAGAGATAGCCTTTTTGGCTGATTGGAGACTCTTCTTCTGAATATTAGTATTCAAAACAATTGGATTCAGTTCTAAAAGAAGCTGACATAACAGATTGTGTTGTTGTAGATTCCCTTTTTTGTGGGTGGGTGTGTGTGTGGGGGGTGGGGGGGACTAATATGTAATATTATATAATATCAACAGTCTGTCTGTTTGTTATTTATGTATACAAATATAGACTGTCCGTTTTGAGATGCTGCAGCCAGTTGTGTGAAGTTCAGATTGTTGATGTTGAATTCCAAATGTGGAATATGCAGCAGAAAAAGACTGATGAGACTGTTTTTTGTTTTATATCCTGCAATAAGAGACTTCTTATTCAAATGAATTGAATTAAGTTGTAAAAGGAGCTGGCTAAACAGATTGTGTTCTTTTGTGGGTGGAAGGGGCCCGGCCGCCCGGGTGAAAAGTAATATGTAACTATATTACTCTTGATTCCAAGTTATAATTAAGGAGTAATAAGTAAACATATTACTCTCCTAAGTAATATTGCAGAACACTGCTTATGAACTCCTAATATACTTTGTCGTATGCAAGTAGTGAAAATAGCAATCTACAAGCTCACAACGTGTCGCATTGACTCGCATACTGACACGTTGTGAGCTTGTAGATTTCATATTTACTATTTCTGAAAACATATTTGAAAAATGTAGTAGAAGTTTGAAAGTTTGCCCAAATCAGGCACACCGGGGTTAATGTGGATAAAAGAAAACTAAAGCTAAGCTAAAGCTGCACTCCCGAGTCGGAGGCAGACGGCAGGGACTTAAATTAACTCATGACATCGTCACTTTGAGATAAAGTGTTGGGAGGAAACGGATAAAGCTCTCCGATCTGCTGTGTTCTTTCTCTCGACCGTCTCTGCTTGTCCCGCCCAGCCGCCAAAAATCCTCCATGTCACGAGAGGGAGGAAGCGGGGGAGCCGAATGTTGGTGGAGAACATGCATGAAGGAAAACACAAGGCTTCCCAAGTGACCCTGATGGCTACGGGACAGAGGGCGCAGTGGTCTGGGCGGGCTGCCAAGACAAACAACCCTGGGGGAGGGCAATTCTTAGCTGGGCACGGGGGAGTTCACAAGTATATAAATGGAGGGGGACGAGGTGAGACGGGGGCCGTTATGGCACAGCAACGAAGTCTGAGAAGCAGAAGTATTTGTACTCAAGTACTGTACAATTTTGATAAAATGTCCAGTCTTTCATACTATACACTTCTATTCAAATGTTGTATTTGTGTCCGTCAGTCGGTAGAGCGCTCGCCTTTGAACCACCAACTCAGTGTATAGATTATATCGGCAAGGCATGTGGTACGTACTGGGAATTTATGGCAGGTGTTGCCCTCAGTCAGCAATCAATCTCACAGTGGCCTTCTCGTCTGATACAGACAATAATAATAAGCCTCTCTGACCATACTTTTTTTGCTCTACTGCAATTATTTGGCAGCTTTAGCTATAGTAATTAGTTTGCAGATTTAGAATATGAATACAAATCTCGCCATCCGACTGCATTAGGGCCTATTGTGGGGCTATTTGTGGTAGCCTGGTTAAATTTGTGGTATGCACGAGGTCATCGGCGCCCCGAATACAGGATTTTTACTTCCTACTTCCTGCAACAAAGTATAGTGTCTATTGTGGTATTGCTACAGTATACTTTTACTGCCGAGAAGCCGAGGGGGAAACTGAGACTTGTAGCAATTGTTTCTCTTAAGAGAGGGATTTATTTAGGGTCTGGAATCTGGATCCACAGCGATAAGGAGGAGCCACCTGTGCAATAGACCGTAGAATACAAACATTTACAAAGTGTGCACTGCCCATAGTACAATACTGGCCTGGGTACACCCAGGGGTCACTCGAAGGGGTTCTGGGGGAGTCCCCTGGGGGTAACTCTCCAAGTCAATTTAACACAGAGGAATTAACAGTGTAGATTGGGGTATCGAATGGCCTAATGCATTTCAAAGTGGGGGTCCTTGAAATTAAAAGGGTTAAGAATGACAGCTGTGAAACCTGTTTCTTCCCTGCTCCAACACACTGTGTCGCGCACACACACACACACACACACACACACACACACACACACACACACGATATCCAGGCTTCTGTGTACAGTGCAGCGGTGTGCACTGCCAAGTCACACAGCTTGAACGGCAGGGAGGTCCTGACCCAGAGGGAGATGGTACGTGACAGAGAGCAGGCTCTCTAATGTGTGTGTGTGTGTGTGTGTGTGTGTGTGTGTGTGTGTGTGTGTGTGTGTGTGTGTGTGTGTGTGTGTGTGTGTGTGTGTAGCAAGGCAGGCAAGGTGAATAATTTGCAAATGTTCTCAGGAAAATGTTTGTGTGCATGAACATATGCAAGTGCACAGTGAGTGCGTTTCCAAACAATATGCGCTTAAGTTGTTTGCGTGTAAAGGGAGGGCAGTGAATGAGCTAGAGGAAGAGGAAGAAGGGGAGAGAGAGCGAGAGGGCAGAACATCTGACATCGATATGCTCATTTGGCTAAAACTATTTTAATCAAGTTTGTGGCTTTATGAAGCCTATTCAGCCTAAGTAGCTTACGGTAAGATACAAAATACAGCTAAAAGCACACATTAGTTTTTCTCTCTCTTTCTGTGTGTGTGTGGGTGTGTGCGTGAGAGCATGTGCACACACAGTATACAAAACTGTGCAATCCATTTAAGCTTGGCTCATCCGCAGAGGCAGGAAGGCAAGGAGAAGAGAGGAGAGATCTTCACGCTGCATCAGTCCCTTAACTCCAAACTCTGAAAGTGATTTTCTCACCGTATGCTGAGAGGAAATGATTCATTAGTGCCAAGGCCCAGTTGGGGTGGCTATTATCCCAGATAAGAACCAGCCGTTTATACCCTAGGCTGCTGCATGTGGAGCCGAGCGTGCACTGTGACGGAGGGACGGGTTGGCGGGGTATCGGTGCGATGGAGACAAATAGGGAGGGGGACAAGGAGGAATGACAAGGAGAGATGCAAGTGGAGAGACTGAGCGCAGGGGTTGGGACTGGAGGCCGGGAGGCTGGGAAGAGGTCGGGGGTGCTGGTGGGGGGAGGGGGCCCCCCGAGGGGAAGGGAGGGGAGTCTCTGTGGCTTTGAGTCAAATAGCGCAACTGCTCTAAGACGAGTTTCTGAGGTCACCTCCTTCTCAGTGCTGTGCATCTGTATCCACGCAGTCCACCTCCTTCTCAGTGCAGTGCATCTGTATCCACACAGTCCACCTCCTTCTCAGTGCAGTGCATCTGTATCCACACAGTCCACCTCCTTCTCAGTGCAGTGCATCTGTATCCACGCAGTCCACGTCCTTCTCAGTGCAGTGCATCTGTATCCACACAGTCCACCTCCTTCTCAGTGCAGTGCATCTGTATCCACACAGTCCACCTCCTTCTCAGTGCAGTGCATCTGTATCCACACAGTCCACCTCCTTCTCAGTGCAGTGCATCTGTATCCACGCAGTCCACCTTCTCAGTGCAGTGCATCTGTATCCACACAGTCCACCTCCTTCTCAGTGCAGTGCATCTGTATCCACACAGTCCACCTCCTTCTCAGTGCAGTGCATCTGTATCCACACAGTCCACCTCCTTCTCAGTGCAGTGCATCTGTATCCACACAGTCCACCTCCTTCTCAGTGCAGTGCATCTGTATCCACACAGTCCACCTCTTTCTCACTGCAGTGCATCATCTGAATCCAGATCGGACATTTGTCTTACAACGGGGAGGCAGTGGCTCTGGGGGTAGAGTGGCCATTTGGGAACTGGAAGGTTCGTAGTTCGATCCTGGGCTCCCTGAGAGTGAGTTGTTGAAGTGTCCTTGAGCAAGACGGGGAATCCCAAATTGCTCCCAATGAGCAGGTTGGTGCCTTGCATGGTTTCCTCCACCATTGGTTTGTGAATGTAATGCACAATCATTGTAAAGCGCCTTGGATAAAGGCGCTATATAAATGCACCATTTACAACGAGAACCTATATAGATCCTTGGTCTGCAGGGGTTCACCTCCCAGTGAGACGTGCACCAAGGACCCTCCCTATAGGGAGACGCTCAGGACGCATCCGTACTTATGCCACCTTGCCCGAAAGTTAAATATCAAAGTAAGTATAAAACATTTCAATCTAGAAATTTGAAAAATCTGAAAAGTTGATCTGGGGTGTAGGCATGCGTAAACTACAGACAGACAGACAGACAGACAGACTCGTCGTATTATTCTTAATATAGATTAATTAATGGCTCCACCTTTTAGCATGCATTAGGTTAAAGCAAACATGCTTGACATTACACAGAGAACACATACAGAACAGACCCTCGTAGGTGAGTGCCAGTGTGGGTTAGATAAAGTGTTGAGATAAAGCAGCAGGAAACTGTGGTCATTGAACTGTGGCATCGTCCGATGCCAAAGTAAACAGTGTCTGAACTGCACCGCTATAACCTGAACTTAAAAAGAGTTCCATGTACGAGTATGAAACAACCTCACGTAACCTTCCAAACGTGTCCATCTATTCTCACCTCAAGTGGTCCAAAGGACTGGCACGCTCACTGAGCTACTTAGGACGGTTCTTAAACATACATAATCACAATGGGAACATCCGCACTCACGAAATACGCTTCAAAGCTTTGATGCATCGCAGCAGCAATCACAATCATGAAGGCGTTTCGGCCCTTCTGGACTTTGTCAGCCTCAAAATGCTGACGAAGTCCAGAAGAGGCGAAACGCGTTCGTTATTGCAATTGCTGCTGCGATGCATTAAAGCTTTGAAACCTATTATCTCTGCCAGGCCAAAGGCCGGGGACGGAGATTTCGTTTTTGCCCCGGTGTGTGTGTGTGTGTGTGTGTGTGTGTGTATGTGTACAGTATGTGTGTGTGTGTGTGTGTGTGTGTGAGAGAGATTCAGGAGCTATAATATCACAAACCGCTGGACTCATCAGTCTCAAACTGTTTGTGTCCTTCTAGTATTGGCTACATGGTGACGCTATACAAACGCTTTACGTTTTGGTCTGTTAACTCCTGAACCATATAGGTTGGATAATCATGATGCGCCTCCCAATTTATACCTCGCCCATTTCAACTAGATTTTATGCTAAATCCTTAAAAACACACTTTAGACCCCAAATTCTTATCACAAATTGAGGGGCCTCTTAACAATGCAGAAACAATTTCTCTCAGACCCATAGTGGGTGCCACAAACTTGACAAATATGACAGTTATATATACTGTATATATAAACGATCGTGTGAGTCATGCGACAATGAGTGTAAAACATATTTTTATTCCATACCTGTGGTTTGCCTCTTGGCTGTGTGTGTGTGTGTGTGTGTGTGTGTGTGTGTGTGTGTGTGTGTGTGTGTGTGTGTGTGTGTGTGTGTGTGTGTGTGTGTGTGTGTGTGTGTGCGTGTGACGTGTGACGTGTGTGTGTGTAGGGGGGCTATTTTTGACAGAAAACTGCATACGGTGTGTCATGAATACAACATCCAATCAACGAACTTGGAGTGGAATGCTGATGGGAGATATAAACCCTCCAACTCATCCTTGGTCTGCCCCGGGATCTCCTTCCAGCGGGACATGCACCTCCCTAGGGAGACGCTCGAGAGGCATCCTAACCAGATGCCTGAGCCACCTAAACTGGCTGCTTTCCAAGCGAAGAAGCAGCGACTCTACTCCGATAGAAACTATATTTCCCCCTGACGCTTCCTTGAGTCCCTCAACCCATCCTGGCAGAGATATGTGCTCTTTTTTGTGCAGATGTTCATGTTGTGATCTATCTCACATCTGACGGGAAGGGGCATCTGATTTACTACTATATGTGGAATGCAGTGTTGTTTAGCCTAAAGAGAGAGAGAGAGAGAGAGAGAGAGAGAGAGAGAGAGAGAGAGAGAGGTGCTGTGTGTTTAACGATAAAACGGTCACTTCCCAGAAAGGGCAGAAAGCCTGGAGGGAAGAACAAGAGGGTAAGAGAAGATAAGACTAGAGGGCTTGGATACCGGTATATATGTTTTCCTCCCACCAACTGTGTGTGTGTGTGTGTGTGTGTGTGTGTGTGTGTGTGTGTGTGTGTGTGTGTGTGTGTGTGTGCACGCGCGCGCATCCGTGTGTTGGCGGGTGAGAATGAGAGAGAGAGTGAGATCAAGATAGAGAGCAAGAGTCACTGATGAAAGTGTACAGGAGTGAGTGGGTGTTTACCCAAAACAGTGCTGTTTAGTATAATGTCACATGACATGATGTAACCATATATTGCAGCAAGATATATTTAGCAGCACTAGCAGGGTACAAAGTGCTTGGATGTCAGTTTCAGCCCAAGGCATCTTTACTAAAAGTATATTAAAGGATTGGATATTCTTTTAACCTCATTACTCAACCTCCCACCGACTTCAGTGAAGTGCTCTCTCTGTGTGTGTGTGTGTGTGTGTGTGTGTGTGTGTGTGTGTGTGTGTGTGTGTGTGTGTGACAGTGTGTATGAGGGAGAGAGAGAGAGTCAGACAGACAGAGAGAGGGTATGTACCCATGTTTCCATTGTGACCTTACACCTCAGTTGGAGCTTGTAAATGTGCAGCAAATTACAAATTAGATAAGTGTTTGTGAGCTATAGGTCTGGGAACACAGCACCCTGCACTTCCATGTCATGAAATTGTTACTTTGAGTCCCCGACAACATGCATGGACTGCCTTGTAAAACCACGAGAGCTGTGTGTGTGTGTGTGTGTGTGTGTGTGTGTGTGTGTGTGTGCGCGTGTGCCTGCGTGTGCGTGGTGTACTGTAAAGTAACTATAAAGTACATGTATACTTAACTTACATTGAGGTATTTCTTTAACTTTCTTATGTATTTACAATTTTAAATACGGTACTTTTACAGTTTACTCCACCACAGTTACATGAAAACTTTAGTTATTTTGTATTATTGTATTATTTTGATTATCATGACAAAACATACATTACTCGCACTGCAGGACCCATTCTCCTGTAATAAAGTCAAATGTGAGTGTATGAAATATACTTCTGTTCAGTGCCCAAGATTGGACGCCTCCCAATTGGAGAATTGTGAAGCATTATCTGAACATAACTACTTCAACCCTATACAGTGTATATATTTTGGCTATTTGAAAATAGCCAATTTACATGTACAAGTTCACAGTGCATCGCCATGTGAGCTTGTAGATCTGCCATTTTCAAAATATTTGTATTTTTAACTTGTGCAATGGGACATTCTGCAAAGTGACTACTTTTACTTTTGGTATACTTTTGTACTTTTACTGCAAGTACATTTTTAATACAGGACTTCAACTTAGGCCTACATACTGTACTATACTACAGACTAGATACCGGTACATTGCAGTATTGATTACGACTGTAGGTCCCAGTTTACTATGAAAACCTGCAAAACCTGTCAGTCACGCTTAAACATGTCAGTCAGCTCGTCCGTCAGTCACGCCTCGTGACACGCTCCATATAC
This sequence comes from Protomyctophum bolini, assembly GCF_963924005.1. Lineage (NCBI taxonomy): Eukaryota > Metazoa > Chordata > Actinopteri > Myctophiformes > Myctophidae > Protomyctophum > Protomyctophum bolini. The sequence goes on from NC_137876.1 coordinate 13,279,273, forward strand.
AGTATGGCCAATACAGAATTCATTCCACATGTTGATCTGACCTCATCAAACTCTGTACACTCAAGACACTGTCCCCGCTGCCACCCTTAGATCTATGTGCCAATCGCCCGGCGAAAACTACAGTTCTCAACAGGCCCGAAAATTAAGGCCCGGCCGTACCTGGGCCCTAAAGGGGCGGGCCAGAGGCCCCGTCCAGTCTTACTAATTAGCACACATGTTATGCCCTACAGCACGAAAACGTCAATTAAAAAAAAAAACTCCATATATGGGCATTCCCAGACGATGCCCTGTTAGGGCACCCATCGTAATACAATCCCCTTTATGCACAAATATTGATGTCATCAATATCAATGTGGAGCTGACTATCATCACCTGGATCTCCATATATGAAGATCACCACACTGACTTCATCAAACCCTGGATAGCCATACAGTGTGACTATCATCACCTAGATCTGCATATATGGAGCCGGCCAGCAACTCTACCTCTGACCTCACTGCAGACACCAGATTATTATTTAACTCCTGCTTCTCAACTGTGCCCTATAAGAAGCTCTGTTTTTTCAGCATGACCTCGCCCTCAGGGCCTCTTACTGGTACTTTTAGTAATGCACTCTCTGTGCGTGCGTGCGTGCATTACCATGCCACCCACTTCAGTCAGGACAGCATGACGTACAGTATGAATGCCACACATGTGGATTGTCACCTCGTGTTTGTTTGTGAGAGCGACCACAATGCAAATAAGTCCTGGACTTTATTGTACTTTATCCCGGGTTGTTTTTACACCAACATATGTTGTATGATTTGTGGGCTGTGTGCAATCCAAACAAACTAAGGCTAAACTAAAGTACATTTTGAAAGAGGGAAATAGGGAGCGCTGGCTGGATACACTGTATATATCATTCAGTGACATGAAAGATGGATGGATGGAACTGAAGGAGCTCTTTGGTAGGGGGAAATAATCAAATGACTTAACCACATTAACCCATGGGAGGGGGAGGGGGTCATTTAAAAAGGAGAAGAGAGCCAGATAATACATGTTATGCTTGGTCGTCACAGGCAAACACGACTCATGTGCTTGTAGATCTGCTATTTTCACGTTAAAACAATCTTTTGATATTTCAATATTTACTAAAACTATGAATTGAGCTGCAATGAGTTTTCTCAGGGTGCGTAGCATCTCCGTTAGCAATAAGAAGCTCAGTCAACCAGGACTCAGGAGAGAGTCGGAGCAGAGCTGCTCCAGATGGGGGGGGGGGGGATTATATAATCTCCATCCTGGCCCTGGAACGCCACGGGAAACCCCAATTTAGAGGTAGTTATGTGGTCCGGGAAAGGGAAGTCTGGGACTCTCTGTTGGAACCGTTACCTTGGTGACCTGACATCCGGATACGCGGATGAAGATGGATGGGTGATTAATAAAACAAAAAGCCCAAGGAACTCTTCCAGTGCCTAAATGCACAGATTGCGGATGTGTTCTCTTCGGGGATATACAAATGCAAGACGGCAATTTATGGGTTATTTGCCATGAAGAGACAGTGAATCGCATTGAATCACTGCAATTTATTGTCCCCTCGAACCCAAAGTGGTGTCTTGCAGTAATTTCACAATACATAGCATAGAATGTAAAATCTAAACTGGATTATTGCTCATGTATGATTTAAACAGCACAGTACATGTCCGGTTGTTTACAGGGATCAGCTGTCTTCGGTTGTGCGGTGCCATAACTGCAGACAGCTGATCTTCGTCTCATTTCACGCTGTCACAGAGGCCAGTGTTCCTGATGTGAAGGGCACGGGGTGAGCGCACGGCAAGGGAACCCCCGACGACATATGGACTTCATCAGAACCAGTAGTTCTATGACATCATTGTCACATAATTGACTCTCCTCCTCTCAACGGTCCGTCGCTCTATTTCCTCATAAGTGGCGAGGGCAAGTTAAGGCTGAGGCGTAATTCCGAAACATTTTCCTATTTCACATCATGGCCCTCTAAGCTTGCAAATCTGCCACAGCTTTTAGTACTACTGTGTTGTCTGGATATCGAGAGGATATTCCATTCGTAGGGAGTTCTTTCCTAAGCGGGTATCAAACAGACAGTTTGGACTCCCCATTTCAGTGGTCTAGTCCAGATTGCGGTGATTTATTAACGGAAAATGAAGCTGAGCCTTAAGTGTGACCATTATTATGTAAGCTTGCTTAGCCGGCACACACGTACTCCACGTTTTTTGGTCTTTATAAATCATAAACACTTTCGACCCTCACGCACGGCATGGTTTATCATCAGATACAAACGTATAGCCATGGCAACGAGCGATAGGGTGAAGTCATCGGCTGTAAGTGCATCGAGACAAAGATGGGTGTCCTCCTTGTGGAATTAGTGTGATCCATGTCTGCTGCTGCGTGCCGTGACGCACGCGAGCAGTTCGGGGTCACAGCTGCTGTTCAAAATGGCATCACAAAAAAGCACCTCGCATAACCCGCAACTGCCAGAGCTGACCACAGTGGCAAGCAACGTTTAATTGTGAGCCATCGGGAACTTGTCCGCGCTTCCTGTGCAATTAAGTGTTAAGTGTCAGGGTAACTATTTTGCTGTCTCGCTGTTGTTATGCGTTTAACAAAGTCAAGCTGTTGCCCTTATGTTCTTGCCAAGCTTGTTGTCGTGGTTGTTGTGCACTTTTTTTTTTTTTTTCTCGGAAGAGAAACCATTTCCTATTCGGTAATGATGCACAGCGATGACGAACTGTGTTGGACTTGTCCACAAAACAAAAACCGCCCACTGCAACATATCATTAAAAGTCAAACATGACAACACAAAGCCTTATGGGAGTCATCATGTGACTCAGTCATTCTGTTACTCTACTGTACATGCGTCTGTCCTCACGTCTGTCCTCTCTTGTCTACTCATTTTGTTTTTTGATGTCTGATGGTGTTCGTCAACGGACGTCTTACACATCTTAATTAAGGCCTCAGGCCTTGCTCTAATAATGCTTTAAGAGTAAGTAAGGAATAGGTATGTAATCTTAGGTGTTTGAGTGCAAGGGGTACTTAGCTTGGTGTGCGTGTATGTGTGTTTCCGATTCGCTGGAAGGTATGCAATACAAGTGTTTTATGCACACACCTCGTTGAATATTCAATATGCACCAAGTTGTAACTTTTTGGTGATAGTTGTTTAACAACTTTGAAACTGTAACATTCATTGGTTTTACATACTGTTTTGGCAGTCCTCCTAAAGGTTTGGCAAGTTGGGCACCCTGGTGGTTCACTGGTAAGAGAGCATGCCACATGAATGAATAAATAGTCCTTCCCGCAGCTTGAATCCCCCCCACCTTTCCCCCGTCTCTCAGCAGAAATACAGACAAAGAATAAATAAAGGTTTGGCTAGTGGTACATGTGGTCACAATAATCAGTTTGATTATTTGGCAATTCCAACATTCTCATTCTCCTTTACGAAAAACTAATGAATGACTTGAAGTTAATGACCAAGCCCAGGTGCTTCCAGTTTTTATTGATCAGGAATTAAATTCCCATTCAATTCATTTAGGAAGCATGAATAACCAAATGTTGCATCAAAACCAAGTCTAAGTCTGTAATTGGAAATAGTTTGGGATCCGTTAAAACCGGGAAAGCATCCATTAGTCCCACTGAAATCAAAACAGAGCTGTGGTCTAACAGTGTGTCAAGCCGCAACCAGACCAGAGATGTGCTCACAAGCTAGAGTACAAAGCACTGGGGCCCTGGGGCAACAGTTAACATCTTCAAGCTGACCTTTTAATATTGCCTTATGTGCATTATGTGGTTTTCCCATTATCTGGCAGCGTAAATATGGATACGACAAAATGATGCTCTCAAGCAAAGGAACAAGAGGAAAGACAGTGAACAAGATGGTGATCTTGGGGTGCATACGTTGGTTGCACAGGGAAGCCATACCGCTGTCCAAGGGAGAGGGGCTGTACGTACAGTGAAGCCATACCGCTGTCCAAGGGAGAGGGGCTGTACTCAATTGCTGTGGGAATCCCATTGGCAAAACAAGAGGGTGTGAATTGAACATTTATAATGAATGGAAAAACAATGTTTAAATGTTCAATTGACACACCCTCTTGTTCTGCCAATGGGATTTGGGAGAACACCATTACTTCCTTACAATGGTATGGCTTCCCTGTGCAATCTGTAACTATGTTACAGTAGCTATACAGTATGCTTCTTCATGTGGGCTTCGCAGAATGAGCCGAGCTGTAATTGGCGTAGCAGCATTCGCTGAGTAGCAGTGATATACATCTTGAACAACACCACCAATTATATGTGAACACACGACAACTTGAGCTTCAGCAGACGTCTTAAAATGTCAATTAAAAACATTTCTTCAGTCTTGCTATAGTGGTCTTTGCGTCATATAAAACTATTTGATGACCCCATGCCTTTTTGGCTGTCCCCAAAGTGATCCAAATACATTTTTATTTCAGACCCTGCAGGAAGATCCATTATCACAATTAAAAACACAATAAAATAACAGGAGGAAAAGAAAATGCAAATAGCCCACATTGTTGAAAAAGTGTAGGTATAGTGCCAGAAGACATAGGCAGTGGAGTCTTACATTTTCAAGCACTCACCTATTTTCTTGTGTGGCGCTTATCATTTCCAAATGTGCCGAGTAACTCTCACGAGAGCAGCACTGTAATGCTCTTTCAGCGCCAGGTGTGTACTGTAGGCAGTTGATGGCCGGCTGCATGCTATGTGCACCTACGAAAGCACACAGAAAGGAAATGTAGTTACTGTACCACTAGTTATTCGTGCAGTGATTGACTTACTGAATTAGATAGCGTTTGACCAATGACCAAATTGAGATGCCAGATGTCATTCAATATAAGCAAAAAGACCTAGATCAAGTGTTTCCACTGCAAGGCACGATCGTACGACGAAGAGTAAAATAGGCCTCAATTGGTTTCCAACGTTAGTCTCTTTATGTATCTCATTTAGGCCTACAGTAGATTAGTGACCAAGATTTGTAAAATCTTATACCAGTAGAATGAATTACAATTTACAATTTAGGCATTTAGCAGAACATGAATGAGAAGTACATTTTTAATTGGATTTGTAACACAAACGAACGCTGTGAAATGTAATAAAATATGACTCTCCCACTATTGGAGAAGTCAGGTAATAAAGATGGCTGAATATAGTTTTGTGTGCTGTGTCATTGGCTGCCCGGGTCAGCCCAGCCGGGCGCTGGACCAGGAGAGAATGTGTTCCCAGGTTGCCTGTGTCATCTGGAGAGCAGGGTCAGGTGGCCAGGTCAGTACGCAAGGCAGGGTTATACTCCATAATTGCATGACGGTGTTGCATGTAGACGAGAACTGAAAATCGCTGGCATGTGTCACGGTTGTACGTACGGACTATAAATTAGGTTTAAGGACGGTGAGAAAGTACTAGGGATGCACCGAAAGGGAAATTCTTGGCCGAAACCGAATATAGGAAACCGAATATCCGAATATGATTAATATTCTAGCCTATATCTTTTTTCCTACCATTGCCGTCATGGCCGTACTATAAAGCTACCTGATTTTTTGCAAAATAAATGGTTATGGCAAAACTTAACTTAAATAATAATCACTATTATGGGTCCATAAAACATGTATTCAGCTCTTTTGAATGCATTAATTGCATACATTATTCAGTGATATATTTTCTGCCTATTCAGGCCGAAACCGAATAGGCCGAAATTTTTAGCCATTTTCTGCCGAATATGTTCTGCAGACGAATATTTGGTGCATCACTAGAAAGTACGTGAGAGGAGAGTTGAGGTAAGGTGAGCTGAAGACTGGAGCAGAGAGGAGACAGAGCTTCATCTGCTCCGAGTCTGGGCAGTAATATATGCTGCATGGGGATAGTTATTGTATGCGAGATGCTGGACGTAATTTTCTCATTTTGAAAATAATCAAGGTGGTCGAGGAGGTCAGGGATGCACTCTCCTTCCAGAACAACTTCAAATGCCAGGGACATGGATGGAGGCTGTGCAGCTCCCCTCAAAGGAACTCTACCAAAATGTTATCTCATACAACACAGGTTCCCAAGCTTCTCCGCAAAAAGAAAAGAAGAGATAATTTGAGTAGCCGATCTTTTTTTACCCCTTTATTTTCTTGGAGAAACCAAAATACCCAAATACTCCCACAATGCAGAATCGTTACAGTAGGTTGCACTGCCAAAGAGTACAATGAAGCAAAAGCAAAGCAATCACTCAGTAATGTCCTTTTTATTTGTCTCTCCAGAACACACAACGGACCCGTTTCAACCTATAGTAGTCGTCTCCATCAATGCTCAACATTTAGGAAAGCTGAAGAAGACTGACATCCATTAATTGTATGTCCCAGTGAGGCAAATAGATCAGTGACAGGACATTACCGAGTAATGGCTTCTCTCGTTTCACCACTTTCTTTTCTTCCCAATGTAGTCGTTATGCTACTGGCTCACCTGACAGTGAGTAGCCCCCACTGGGAGGATGTAGCACCTCCGTCCCACCACTTCTCCCGTTGAACAGCCCCCCAGCCTCCCCACTGGATTCCCTCACGACCAATTGTGTTCAGATGGTCTGTTCTGTTGGATGCACAGCTGTGGATTCTAAGTTAACCACTATAGATTCCACGGTGGTGGGCAGGTATTTTCGCCCTGCGCTACCGAGCTCAAGCTTTTCCATGCTAAATAAGCTACCCACAAATAAGTGTCACACACTGGCTCCATATTTATTTGTATTGACATTTCAGTCATCCAGCCTTCATCATACTAGAAAGTGTGCCAAACACTGGTCTGTTATATAGGACACACCTGATGGGGATCAGATAATCATGACCAAGTGGGGAGGAGCAATCAAGGGGACTTTTAAATCCCTGAATACATTGAATTTGCATAGATTTCCCCTCTCTGGTGCACCCCGGCAGCCACTCTGGGGTCCGTGGACCATAGCCTGCACCTGTTATCTATAACAATGCACATGCTATCACACACGCAATCACAGTCATGGATTATAAACATGCACGCAAAGCATGTGACACAATGCACACTCTTTCTCACTCTCTCACTCTCTCTCTCCCCCTCAAAAAAGTACATCTCAGGAAGAAATAGATGTTCTTCACATAGTTCAACAGCGCAGCAATTTATCACAATTAGGGGGATGTAAACCTATATGGAAAGTACACCTAACACCCAATCTATCAGTGCAGGACTGGAGACCTGCCTGTTCTCCATACACCCCCACCGTTAAAACCTTGTCTGTCTGCTCAATATTTAAATGCAAGTCCGACACGCACTTATAGTAAATCATCATACACACATCGCTGCGTTTATGCTGTAATTCATCCAGGCCCAGTTTGGCCTCATGATTTAAACAGATTGCTTTAACAGTAATGCTGCTATCCCAGGCTTTCAGCCCACTCATATTCGCAGCAAATAAATTCCCTTGTACATATAGGATGCTCGATGGTCTGCATGGGGCGTGTGAGACACCGAACAAAGCCCCCCTTCGTGTAACAGACGTTAAAGTGGACAAGCTTCAACGCTACTGTGATATTCATTTCAGAAAGTAATTGTTTCTGGTTCCGGTGGGAGGTAGGGTTGTCTTGTATGACTCCTACAGCAAAATAAAGTACCGTAGGCTACATTAAATCAGTGATTTTCTACCCTCATTTCGAGGACCCCCCCAATTGGATACGCATTAGGTGACACACAGACCCACATTTGATACAGTTGTTTTTAAGGAGTCTGAGAGACCAGTAAGATGACATTTGACCACCACCAGACCCCACTTTGAGAGAATCAGTGTTTATCATAAAAACACAGTTCAGTCAGATAACTCACAAATAGAATTAACCAATATTATAGAATGAAAATACAAGTGTGCATATAATATTTTATCTTGGCATTCGGCTCTGCTACATTGTCTCCCTGCTCGGCACAATTAAACACCACCATTAAACATTAAGAGCAGGGAGATAGACATACAGTACAATAACAACCCCCCGCATGGGGAACAGAAATAGCAGTGATGGTGCTGGGGTGGCGGTGGGAGCAAACATCGCATAACAACAACAACCAGGAACCATATGCAGAAGGAAGGCAGGAAGAATGCATGCAGTCTAGGTGAGCTTAAATACCCAATTGGTCAGCTTATGACATGTGGGTCTTGCAAACTCTGTATACATACACCCACATAGTAACGCAGTGTATTAACCCCTAGAGTAGCCTATACAGTATGTATGCGCCCTTGAGCATAACATGAAGCCGCTCAAGTATATCTGACTGAATTAACTCCGCAAGCTACGTATAATTTATACAGAAAGTTCCTTATGGCCATTTTGACTACATGACTAGCCTTGCAACACCCCCCACCCCACACTACCCAGTACCCACCGACATTCTACTCTCTCAGCGAGAAGGTAAAGAAGAGGATCTCATCAAAGCATCAAACTGCGCTTCCTGTGGCACCACAGGAGGGGGGGGTGCTCCGGTGTCACCTCAGGTCACGGGAAAGGTGACCCCGGCACACCAGTAACCAGCAGCAGATGAGCACGGTGCAGGAACGTCACAGTGGGGAGCAGAGGAAGTGGCCCGCGTGCAACCCCGTTTGGACAGTGTTTTTTGGCAGCAGGGGGGGTTGGGTTGTTTTTGGACCTCCATGAATGCCTTGTTTTTCTTTCCTGAGGCAGGTTTCAGGTCAGTGGAAACACCAGGAATAACTTTTCTTCTTTTCTATGGCTCCCACCATATCCACCCATTAAGACCTGAGTCCTGAATCAGTAGTTCTCACACTTTCAAGATTTTTCTAAACATGTTCAAAAATACCAGATGTACAAGCTCGCAGCGTGGCACAAAGTGACGCACTGTGCAGCTTGTGTGCTATTTTTGAAAAGCCAATACTAAAATCAAAAATGACAGTTGGTTTCCTGGTTTTGATGGATTAAACCTCCATATCATTCAGAAAGTGGGTCTGAATCTAACAGAACTGAAGGTACATTTAGGTTTATGTCATTATTTGAGACAATTTCTGGCCACATAAATCTCCTTTCACACAAAACAAAAGGCCATCAGAAGCTGACATAGAGCCTCAAAGCCAGTAGGGGGCAATCATCTCACCACTGTCTTATACCTCTCAATGTAACAGAGAATCAGATCAGACTGATTAATTGAATATGAAGAGCTCAATGGAAACAGGCCATAAGCTTCCTTGGGTTTTAAATCCTCTTAGCAGACCTTGTATTGAACTTTCCTGTGCCTCTTTCTGCAAACTGTTAATAAAGTATTTAAAATAAACTGGGGCTGTAATTACATTCTGTATATTTGTCCTGAGCATTAACCTAAGTTTAATTATTACATTTACAAGTATCCTTATAATTGTAGGCTACTGTATGTCTCATTATTGACTGCCTAAAGTAGGCTATTACAAATAGGGTAAGAATCCCTCTTACCAGTCCGATTCCTTAACGGTTCCCTTTAACGATTCCAAATGGACACTGGTCCATTTGGGTCCATATGGTTCCAATTGGTACACTCGGGGCCCCTTTTCCACCGGGGAACCAGTTCAGTTCAAATATTGAACCAGTTCAGAGCGTTTCCACTGAAAATGAATTGGTTCAGAACTCTAAAAGTTGGCAAGTAAGGCATTAAAGTTTCAAGAATCTAGAACGGAACCAGTTCTAGAACCAAAGTTATTTTGGTGGAAAAGGGGCCTCAGAGTGAAATTAATGTTTGAGAACGTAGCCTCGGTAACCCAGACGTCTTTATTTCCAGGAAGAAATACTGGTTATATAGTAACTGTATATAGCAGACGTTAAGTCCACATCAGCTCTGACAGTGTGATAAAAACCAGTTCCAGAAACGGTTCCAAATATGATGGAACCGATTCCATGGTTCTTCAATCTCGGAACCGGGTCTGAAAAAGAACTGGTTCTGCGTCCCAAACAAAATGACAAATAATGATGCTGCACATGAGTTGGTTGGTCCACTGCTTCTGCTTTCCATGTTATTAACCCATTTAGACCTGAGGTTCATTCTAAAAACGCCTTCTAAAACTTAACCTAAGGTTTTCTAAAAACCTTCAAAGAAGCAAAAAGAATGTTGCTACACAGGTGTATGCAGACACAGAGCGCGCATCCGGCATGAAAGGTAAAACAATGTACAGTATAGACTAAAACACAACCCTGAATGATAGTTTTGTCGGCAATCGAAATGAACCAACAATTCAGTAATCACATTATCATAAATTGCAGGTTTTCATTAAAAAAGATAATTGAGCAAGTTGCAAGAAAAAAGAACAAGAAATAATGCAGGCAAGTAGACCGACATGAAAATACCATACTTTTGCCACTTTTTATGCATTGGTCGCCCACCTTTTGTCATAGGCCAAGTTATCCCACCAACATCCAGTTCTCTGCCAGGCCCAGTTCTCCTGTCCTGACACCGCCTGGTTAACTGTTCTCCCACCAACATGCAGTTCTCTGCCAGGCCCAGTTCTCCTGTCCTGACACCGCCTGGTTAACTGTGAATGAAAGTCATGGCAGGCCTCGATCAAAAGCCAGCACTATGAAACATTTATTGCACATTTAGTGTCTAGCCTACCAAACGCAATCACATGTGCTGCACAGAACATAAAACCCAACATATGAAAAAGTTCTACATGCCTTTTTCATGCTAAACCACATCAAATTATCCGCTGAGCCTTATACGAGTTCATGGATTGATTGTGGAGGCCGGGCAATGACAGCATGAGTTGTGGTTTGCGGCAATTCATGTCTCCTCATCCTCACACAATACCAAGCCTTTGAATTACGCTTCCCTCTGAGCACGACATGCCAAGCCAAGCTGAATATGGCTGTCAAGCCCCCGAAGGCATCAATAGGACATTACATTCACATTGCTGATTTTATCACCGTCATTGTTGTTTGGTTTGGTTTGGTTTGGTTTATGTCTTTCATTTCCCTCCCAGTTCGACAAATCCAAATTTGTTATTGCTGCACGGAGAGGAAATTAATAAATCTCCGTAAAGGAAATTTGAGTTCTGGTTAAGTTCAATAGGCATAGGCTATTGGCTATGTGCACAACTTGTATCCTTAAGTAGTTGCTGTGATGTCATCTGATCCAAAGATGTCATCACAATTACTTGAGCAGTTTGAAAAACGCTTAAACCGGGTTTTTGAGCAATTTGCATGAAACGTTCTACACGCAATCTATAGATGATTATCTGAAATCCCAGTTTGTAAAATAAAAAACAAATGTGTAAAATAAATATTGCTCCAAACAGCGATAAGAGAGCACTTTAAACAGGCATACTGTAACTCATGCCAAAAGCCATGGAACTTGTTTAGTCATGTCACATGTGCCTTGACTCATGAACACATCTGTCACTTTGTACATGAAGAGACAATGTCATGCTGCCCCTCGGTAAGATGGCCGCCACGTAGCGACTTCGCTCTCCATTGGCCAGCAGCGCGGGTGAGCCATCTAACCTTTCTTATTATCTATGCAAGCAGCGATAAGAGGGGTCAAGGAATGCAGGCAGCAATAAGAAAAAGCCTACCTATATGCACAATAAGCAGGTCTGTTTGGGGTATGAACAGCTGCAATACCACTGGGTGACCACAGGCACTGACCATGCAAAAATATCTACACTTTGACTCAAAATGCCGGGTTTCTACGCTTATTGTTCAGTTGTCCACCACTTATGGCAATAATGGCTACATTGGGCTAAATACTGTATAGCCTACACTGCTCATTATGATTAGCAACATTTGCTTTCAAAATCATGACGCAAATGAAATAACTTTATTTAGCCCAATTGAATGAGGTACAATGCCTCGCCTATATTACTATTATTGGTAATATTACTTATTAGGCTAAAACATTTTCTAAAGCCTAAAGCAGCTCTTAGCATACAAGCAATAACGATTGCTTCACATCTGTGTTGGCTAAAAACACAGGACAAAATGTACAACTTCCAAGCCACAGAATTAAAAGGGAAACCTGAGCTGTAGTGAGAAACACATTTCAGACCTCAACAAAGGAGAGGGGGGGGGGGGGTGTTTTCCTCTGATGGTGACAGGCATGCATAATTGCTCAATTATAGTCATCACCAGCCACTAAGACTAATTAAGTATTAGTTAAATCGACTGAGTGACAAATACTGTCAATGAGTTGTGCAAATTGTTTCTCTGTCTCAATAGGCTACTCATTTTTAAGTGGTGCAACCACTTCATTACTGCGTCTCTGGCTGGGTCTGTCCCTGGCTGGCTGGCTGGGTCTGTCTGAGCACGAAAATAGAGTTTGGTTGGTTTTCACAACCAAGTGTCACTGTTGCGCGCACGCACACACACACACACACACACACACACACACACACACACACACACACACACACTCCTGTGGGAACTCCTGTGGGTCTGGAAGTTCCGGGGACCCCCTGGGGACGCCCAGTCTCCCACACGGAGTTGCACCACTTACATCACAAGGGTGTATTTTATTTCAACAATCCACAAATCCAAGTATCAATTTATGCCAATTTATTGCACATTGGTAATTGTCTAGACCTAGATAATCAGTGGTGGAAAAGGTACTCACATTTTCCACTTAAGTAAAAGTACAAATGTTTTCAAATGTATAACAATCTTTTGAAAATGGCTGCCGAGTTTTCTCCACGGTTTGCCGACTTATCTTGAGAGGTCGGCAAAAAGGGTAAATCTGCCGAGTCTTCTTGTTACCCTCACAACAATGCGTGGCTGAAGTGGAATGTATGTTTTGTAATAGGCCTAATAATCAAAATCTACAAAGTAGCTAGCAGGCTACAGTAACTAAAGTTAGCAAATAATTGTACAGGAATAAAAGTACAATATTTGCCTCTGAGATGTAGTAGAGTAGAGTTAATACTAATACAAAATTGTATTAAAGTACAGTACTTGAGTAAATGTACTTACCGGTAGTTACATTACACCACTGGTTATAATGAATCAGGATTATTTTTTGTGCCACTCAGTGCTGAGCAACCACTGCCAGTGTTTGTTGACATGACAGATGCTGTAGTAGGGGAGAGCTGTGATTGGCTCAGGGCGGTGGGTGTTTCCGCATTCCGCTCAGAGGGAGCTGTCAGCAGAGAGAGCGCTTGTTGGACAACAGGAGGAGAGTGTGAGGCAACTGTCTGCAGAGCCAGCGTCACCAACCAACGTCCTCGTTTAAACCGTCTATGGTTTAAACACCCAGGGGAATAACAACCACTTGATTGAACGCCTCGCGGGCAAGAAGAACGATGCCGTACATGCTCATCAGCACGCAGATCCGACTGGTTTGTAGGCTATCCTGCATGTGCAAATAATAATAGGCTATACCCTGCTGTCCGTCTCTGTGTGGTGTTGTTGTATAAAGATGCGCTCGGTTTGGAGATTTGGGGATTATTAAGGCTATTTATCTTGCTTCTCATCAATCAGGCAAGGATATCCACGTCCGTTCCATATGGTTGCGTTGTTGTGCGGCTGTGCCCATTGCACATTATATTTTTGCATGCTGGAAAGCCAACATAAAAAATCCCAGACTGTTGTTTGCCATGTTGTGTTAAATTAAAACCACATGTAGCAGGCAGCCTACTCGCAGGAACCAAGTTATAGGCCTGTTGATGTGCGCATGTTCCTTTTGTCATCTATTCATCAGTGGTTGTCAACCTGGGTCGGCGGCCCCCCCACTGTCCCCAGGGGGGTCCCCACATGATTTATGTTTTTATATTAATGTATTATTTTAAGACGTTCATTGCCTTTTAATAAAAAATAAAGAAAGAAAATAAAATCACACCTGTGTGAACTGAGCGGTGCAACTACACATAAAATAAAAAAGTACGTAATTTATTCTAATTGTTATTGCAATTTATGAGCTGCGTTCGCAACTTCGCACGTCTTACTTGTAGTTACTGTTATGTACTGTGCTCTGTACTGTATTGTTGTGTATTGTGCTCTGTACTGTACTTTGATTATTTGTGGATAAAATCTTTGAGAAATGACAGTTTCATACCATTAAACCGGGTCCCCAGACCCCCATGGAACAGGCCCAGGGGGCCGGCCCTGTTCCGGCGAGCCTTCCTGCATCCGAAACGGTCTAGAAATGAGTTAACGCGTTGCACCTGTAGCATTACTGCATCAAAAGTAACGGGACTGTGACACTCTATAGATACATTTTTACTGGCTATTAGACAGAAAGTATCTCTAAAGTTTCTGTGGTGTACTTTTACTTGAACTACTCCACTACATCTTAGAGGCAAATATTGTACTTCTTACTCAACAGATATGTCTACATTCCAGTATTTACACTTTTACTTTCCATTTGGTTTTCTCTCTTTGCAGGAGAGCGGCCCAACCAATGTTGGAGATGAGTACTCTGATCCAGCTGTAATGAACTACTTGGGAGCCAGGAAAACAACGATGCTGGGAAACAATTTGTGAGTATTGGAAATCAATAGTCAGTTGAGTTAATGTGCGGGGACTTCACAAGACATGAGTGTGTTTTTATCATTTATCCCAGGATGCTCCTGTCCTCATCTGCAGGATGTACTGTAATTGGTCACTGAATTGAGTCGAAAGAAAAGAATGTGGGAAAAAATGCCAACCATACCGATCATTCAACCATAACCGTCTCAGTTGCCAGAAATTACCTCACGTTTGTGCATGTGAAAGACACGCATAATGCATAATCTGAGATCGCAATCACTTAAGCCCTATATGACTTTGTCGTGCAACAAATGCGAAAATACTGTAGCTGATCTACATAATGTGTTGTGAGCTTGTAGGCTATTATTGTCTATTTTGCTATCTTTTACAAAGAAAAAAATAAAACCATCACAGTTGGCATCACTCCAATACAAAGTTGTAGCCTGTGTCACTTCATTCACATGCACTGAGGTATAGACCACGGTGGCCCGTTGCCTTAAGTGGGCCACTTTGTGTTGGGGCTGCCTTCACACTGTGCATGTTTACGGCAGAACTAAGCGTGCTTAGGACAGATGGAAGAACCATTCAGCTGTTAGTCGCCGAAGGGAAGGATGCCGCCACGGCCGCTGCTTTGCCGATGTGGAGTTAACCATTCGTGCTGATGCAGTACAGATCAGGGCAGTGTTGTCATTGGCAATCTGACTCAAATGCTGCTGGGAAATGAAGCGAGGTGTGGAAGGAAGTGAACGAGCACACGAACAATTAGCAGCCTTCTGCTTTCCAGGCAAAGTTTACAGACAGAGACTGAAAATCCCCCCACATCTGTGAGAAATACAATTCCTCTTGTGTTTATGCTCGTTTAGCTCCGAGTACCATGTGGACGACCCGCCGCGCCTGGTGTTGGACAAACTGGATAAGATTGGCTTCCGCGTGGTGACGATGACGGGGGTGGGACAGACGCTGGTCTGGTGCCTGCACAAAGAGACAGAGTGACCCCCTTCCTGGATTGAGTTTAACGTATCTCAAGTATGCATCCCATGGCAAGAGAGGTTTCCCATCACTTGCTCTGGTTGCAACAGTCTCTGGAGTTGCACCATACAAATACATTTTTGTTTAAAAGATTGTGGCTCCTGAAATGGTACCAATGAATGCCTATCTTATGAAAGTTTGAGGTCTCACAATCTCATTGGCTAAACCGCAGCACTTACCGTGGCCTCAATCACACAAAAGCCAAACTTAAAAACATCCCAGCCCTAAGCCCTAACCACACCAAAGGGTCACCATGCAACTCCTTGGGTCCAAACGGTTGCAAGGAGTTAACACCGTCAGCTAAAACTGTCTTGACCCTTTGGTGTGGTTTGGTCCATTGATCCATGCATTGAATCACTAGGGACCACGCGCGGCAACAGGACATATCACACCGCACGGACAACGCTAAAACCGTCTCAACCCTTTGGTGTGGTTTGGTCCATTGAATCGCACCAGGACATATCACACCGCAGCGACAACGCTACAACCGTCTCGACCCTTTGGTGTGGTTAGGGCTTAATGCCTCAACACATTCATTTTAACGATATTTCTGAAAGTAGATCGTCATGCTCGGTCCTGGCCGTTTGCACAGTACATTGTGGGTATGATACCGTTGGTTAAGGAGCCACTACCTAAAGAAAAGCTGTGTTGTTTTGTCAATTTGGTTCATTTCTCTGATCTTATTTGTTGATAATTTGACCTCTCTCGCACTAGCAACTCCTATACTGTAGGTTCACCAGTGAGAGGAACTGGGAGGGAATAGCGTAGTCTTACACCTCCCCAGACCAAACAGTTGGCCGGGATTAGCAGTGACGGTAACAGGGTCTATACAAACATATGGGAGAATTGGCAATGACTACACTGGGGAAGGAAAATTAAAATAGTTAAACGGTTAGAATAGACTCAATCACATGCACCATCAATTCCAATTCAAAGTAAAAAATGTCCTGGAGGATTTAAAACAAATATTTACCATTACCATCTGCTCACATACAGTACAGCAAGTCAACAGTACAAGAACCAGTGCTCTCCTGTGTCCAATCAAATTAAATATAGCATTCTGCCAGAGCAGTTGGTTTTCAAACTGGGGCCCGAGGGCGCCCAGAGACCATCGAGGAGGTTCCAGGGGGACTCCAGCCAAATGAAGAGTAGATTATTATTCAATTCACTTTAAATTGTTACAATTTATTAAGGCTGGGTCCATACAAACGGAATGGGGATTCATGGCTTGAAAGAAAATGTTTGTAAACCCCTAGATACTGTAACATTTTGTACCGGCATGTCTGTTCAATGTGTTGTTTTTGTAAGTGTATATTTGATATATTCAAAATAAAAGGATTTGTAAAAAATAATAATAAAGAAAATAAGTTTGTAACTCAATATTTAATGCAAAGATGAGAGCATTGCCAACACAACACCTACAGTAACCTACAGGTTATGCACAAAGTCACAAATGTTCAATTTCAGCCCTTAAAGGGACATTTCTCAGTGGAAAGAAACTGCAGTCACTCAATGTCAATAGTATTTGTAGTAGATGAAAAATAATGTAATTTGGTGCTTTGGTGCACTAACTAAACATCATTAAAACATTTTCTTTTGCAAAGGGGTGTCGCCTTAAGGCCTTCTCACACAGGGAGCGACACTGGACCTGCATACCCGCTTGGATCTGCAGTCACACTGACGCTTTACTATGTGTTGCATATAGGAAGAAATTCCAACACATTTCACACATCCACGCACCCACTTGCCTCTCTGCCTGTCAGTCCGCGGCTCCATACTTGCCTGTGTAACTCTCAGTGAAAATGAATTACTACGCACTGAAGTGCTGGGCAATTAATCGTAACCGAAACCGTTATTTAGAACTAATAGCTTATAACTAAATAATCAAGAAGCATCGATTTATATATTATATCAATTAATCGTTAAAAATAAGTGTGTGTATGTATATATATATATATATATATATATATATATATATATATATATAAATCGATTAGTCTTATTAACCACTGAAATACTTCGCTGTAGAATGGTGGTGTACAAAAATAGTGAAAGTGAGCTTGTAGAGATGCTATTTTCAACAATGGTGATATTGATTTGAAGTCATATCACCCAGCCGAGGCATGCCGGATGCATGAGAAAAGCCCTTCGTACTGTCAGTCTGTAGGGCCTCAAAGGGATGTTTGTATACCCCACCATGATGACAGCACAACGGACCTGCGGACTGGATGTGTTCGCCCACGAGAGCCAGCCACGCTGGGTGGTTCCATTACAGCCTGCTTTACAGCCCCGGGTCTGCCAACGCGTGTCTGGGGCCAGCCCGGATCACCAACCCACAAACCAGATAGATCCCTTAGCCAGTCATCTCCCAACTAAAACCTCGCCAGACAACCGTTACTTCAGACATGACTTGGCACTCCACCGACCACTATAAAGATCAAACACGTCTGGTAATTTCCCAGCAGTGACTGCGGAGATTCCAGACTTTTGCCGGCATCCTCCAACCTGCCAGCTTTCGTGTGAGGGATACCGGGGAGAGAGAGAGGCTTTCGTGTGAGGGATACCGGGGAGAGAGAGAGGCGAGGAAGATAGCGCCGTGAGGGTTTTCTGAGGGCTCATTTGCACTTCATCGAACAACCACATCTTACAACAAGAAATTCACGTATTTACAACTGAAAAACAAAAAGCCATCTTTGTCGCACGCCAGGACATGGTCGTTTGACGAAGTATAAATCAGCCTCGCTCGCAGGGTACGCTGCAGCGGTGGATCAGAACGGGCCGCTATCCCATCACGCTTTGCATGCAGTACAAGCCATCGTGGTCTCGGGGCAGAGGCTTTGGCGGCGAATGTGTTTCGTGTAATTGTATTTCCTCTGTTGTCATTTTGGACACAGTTTGTGTGTTTCAGAGGGTTTTTTTCCCTCCTTTCACATTGCCGGGATATGAAGAGAGGCCCTATGCATAAACAAAACCATCTGATGAGGGGATTTTGCAGGAGAGGAGCAGATGTCTCCCACCACACCACCGCCGCCACACAGCTGGCCGTTGTGTAACGGGCCACGGCGAGGCAGCGGCAGGAGTGGCGGGGAGATGGATGACTGGGTTGGATGCTGCAGAGTTGCCATGAGGCTCCTAAATAACTCGATGACAGGAGGAAGCTCAGCTGAGCACTAGGCCCATGAATAGAGACGCGCCATCACACCATAGCAACCCACCCCCAAGGGACAGGCAAATAAGTCTATTTGGAATGGGTAGATGTTCTGCAGAAAGAGGGCAAAACTCTTGCAAAACTGGCGAGACCGCAGCGGTCTGGTGCGGGCACTGCGGGGTCTGACTTAATGTGGGTTCACGACGAGAACAATTTGCAGCAGCCTGTTGGTCGCCCCGGAGGGAACATCCGCCGGGGAATACACAGAGCATCTTGTAGGAATAATAGGAGAGAACAGCACGTTTCAAAGGATATTCCTAAAAAGGTTGATTAGGAAGGACTGCACAGACCAGAACTGCTAAGGGTAGTCAATTCAGTTAACTCCCCCAAAAATCATGATTTATTTGGTATGGTTAAAGCCTCACTAACTTTATTATTTACATTTAAATTTGATCCAATCTGTATCAAGAGATACAATATAACTTATACGATAGAGGGTATGCACATGACAAGTTATGCGGGAATGCCTACTGAGTGGCAAAAAACTACTTTCTGGCCTTGACAGCCCATATATTCAAACAGGAAAGTCCTATCGGATTGCATTAAACAACATTAAACTCACTTGGTCACTCACTTTGCCACTCATGATTTCACCTATGTGTGCAGCCTCATCTGTAAGGTCAGTGGGCCATAGCCAGGGTGCCTTCTCCCTATACAGCCTCATCTGTAAGGTCAGTGGGCCATAGCCAGGGTGCCTTCTCCCTATACAGCCTCATCTGTAAGGTCAGTGGGCCATAGCCAGGGTGCCTTCTCCCTATACACTACAGCCTCATCTGTAAGGTCAGTGGGCCATAGCCAGGGTGCCTTCTCCCTACACAGCCTCATCTGTAAGGTCAGTGGGCCATAGCCAGGGTGCCTTCTCCCAGCCTCATCTGTAAGGTCAGTGGGCTATAGCCAGGGTGCCTTCTCCCTATACAACAGCAATGGCAAGTCTGTTCTGCTGCTGTATGGTTCTGAGAGCTGGTCAAAACAGACACTATAGGAGAATGGAAGTGTTCAGCCCAAGACACAATGCCGTGCGTCAAAACAGCCGCCTCCATTATTTTCAATTAACCTATCCCACACCGCCGGCGTCAGACGCACGTTCACGCCTCGCCTGACGCTCCGATACGCCGCTGTTCTATTTTCCAGGTGTTGCCACGCGGCCTCCATTCTAGAATCCGTCGGCAGGGCTGGCCAGCCGCACGGTAGCGTGCCGCGTCCTGTGGGTGTTGCTGTGCGGCTATGACGCGCGCTTGCGCACCCGCTTCACAGACGGTGTGTGTTGGGCTTTCCACAACAGTCAACAGATGCCTCAGACATACTGTATACATGCCAGATCTTTTGGCCCAATACAATCTCCAACAATGAACTCAAACAACAAACAAACAGGGTAGCCGGAGCATCACCAAGGAGATTACACAAACACAGGCGGCTGAGATGATTGGAACATGTACTGAGGACGGAGCAGGGCCGCATCGCAAAGGTGGCCTTAAATTAACACCAGGCAAAAGAAAATCTGGGACTGGAAGGCCCAAAACTACCTGGTGCAGAACTGCAAACTTTAAAAGAGGACACTGGCTTGTTTTGGTCCTGGTGCATTTGGTTTACATACTCTTATTATATACTCTCATAATTCATAGGATAAGGATATATAATACATTTTTGAACAGATTATTTTTCATAGGATTTTAACGACACTATACACCAGGGAACATACAGTATGAGGGACTTCCAACACTTTCAACCTGGCGTCCCTACTTTGGGCATGTCATAATTGTCAAAAATATATTCAACCTCACAATGCATCGCATCATGTGAGATATAACGAATTGCATAGGGCTTAGGCAGTTAACACATACTGTACATTAGTCCAGAAGGGAGTTTCTTTGCACGTGAGAGTACACAATCCTCTCGCCCCTTTGAGCGTAATAAAACTAGTGGTTCAGTGTTGGCATTATGTGTTGTTGGAAACACAGATGTTATATATGGGTGATTTGCATCGGGGAGATTTGAGTTTCAAACGTGCCATACCACAGAGCAGAACACAGTCCAGTACAGCTCTGGGTTTTCGGCCCCCACCCCCCACCCCCACCCAGGGGCCTCTGCAATTTGGAGCAGAGCTTCAGATATACTGTACACAAAGCCCAAGGAACAATCACCATAACCACCAAGCACTATAATGGCCGGGCCTCCGGAGTCTATTCACTTTTCATCACGTGAGCCCACAGGAATTCCCATAAAAACCTACCTAGTGTTCCAATCGAGGCCTGATTGCTGGTTTAACATGGAGCAGACATGATTTCCTCACAGTCACATCACATCGCACGGTCTGCGGCTTGGACCGTTACAGTACTCGACTCATTTCACAGGATCTACCGGACCTCTGGTATAGAGACATCAGAAAATGAATGATTTTATATTTCTCCCTCTTGGCTGCAATAAGGAGGTAATGAATATTGTCAAAAGTTTAAAACTGAATGTTAACTGACAGATGCAAATTACATGATTATAGTATTTAGATTACGCGGTAGTGTTGCATGGCCAATCTCCCCTGGCTCCGTTGCAACAGGCAGAACAGGGATTAACGCCCACTGATAAGTCAACAGTCTGAATGATTTTAGAGAAATGATTCAGGCCAATACTCAGAGGGGGAATAATATGATAACTCACACCCACCTCCATGAACAGACGGCTCCATACTGAATTCCACACAGGTCTTCTCCAGTCTCCTAGAAAAACCAGTGACTATGAGTGATTGAGGAAACAATTACAATTTGAAGCCATACACTTGGTTCAACATGTTTATTTTTCCTACTGTACAAGAAAATGATATACTATATAAAAAAAAATTCCCAACAAATGCACACCTAAGAGGCTTCACGAAACTATAAAGCCATGTTTTTGTAAACCCGGTACAAATTTTGGCAGGGGGGGTTGGGTTGTATCGAGTCGGGTTCAGCGCTGGGTGGTTCCTGCTGGTGCTCGCCGTTACGATTCCTCCTCATCCTGTCGCTGCATCTCCTCTATGAGTCTCTGTCGCTCTGCGGCCTGCCTCACCCGCATCAGCACCACGCTCTCGTAGTCTCGCTCGCTGCCCAGAGCGCCCTGCGGGGGAAAGCGCCACAGCATCAGAAATGCCTCATTATGGATAACACTTCAGTCCTAGGCAAACCCTGCTGTTATTGGACAGTAGTCGCTGTGATTGACACTTCTCGTTTTTGCAACTATGCCTAAACCTAACCTTACTTTTAGTAGCACATTCTGGTTTAAGCTCAGTCTTTGAACACACCATTGCACTTTAGGCCTGGCTAGGCTACTTAAACTATTTTGTTTCAATCTAGTCTTAGCCCACTAAAACTTTATACTGACATAAAATAAACTAAAACATAATTTCCCAGACTCTTCTTCAACAAAGATGGTGAAAGCAAACATTCTTTGTTCTGTACAAAACACTGAAGTCCTTAAACCAGAAACCTAACCTCAGTAAACTATGCCTGCCCGGGAGCCAGTCAGACGCATGATAAGCCTGGTCTATCCTATAACGTTGTTGGGATTCATAAACACGCATCAGCAACACAAGCCAGTAGATATGTCAAGAATCAAGATGGCCACGTGAGCAGATGCAGTAAATTTTTTGCAATGCATTGACATTAGAGCATTTAATCCAAGTTAGCAGGCAGGTACCGGCCCGACAACAGGAGATGACGGGTAGATTTAAAGTGTTGCCATCATGAGATTACCGTCCTCGAATCGCTCTGATATTGTGTAATATTGTGTGTTGAGGGAAACGGGGAGGGCGAGTGTTCTCTCCATCTCTATTATTGCATAAAAACCAGGAGAACAGACAGTGGAAAAGTTAACAAATGGAAGAAAAATAAATGTAAATTACAGGATTTCACGGTATTGTAAGAGTCAAGCGGTCATGTGACGCATCTCATAACGTGGCGGAAGCAGGAATGTCAACACGGAGTGAATGACACCGCCGGTCGTCGGTCGCAGTCTGTGTGTGTATTTGCTTTTGCAACATCTGAATGACCGGCGGGGGGACGGCAGGCATGAGGCGGCAGGCATGGAGTGACTGTGTGTGACAGAATAATTCCTCTGCCTGAGATCACGAGCAGCAAAATAGATGCTCCTTCCGTGTGCGTGTGTGTGTGTGTGTGTGTGTGTGCTTTGCAGGGTCTGAGCCGAGAGTTATGGTGAATTACAGTGGCCACAGTTGGCCAACCACGTTGGAACAGAGACCAGACACACACACACACACACACACACCACTACTTGTCTGTCCATGCAGCATGCACACACACACAAGTGTTTATACAATTAACATATATGAACAAAACATCCTCCTGCATCAGCATGCATTCTCTCTCACACACACACAGAGTCCATAATCCCGTAGAATAGGGGTGAGCGGTTAAAGTGTCCACAGAGTAAACCATTGTTTTATGGGATTAGATGGAGGAAGGCTGCTGTGCTGTGCCAAGGAAGTGTCTCTTTAACAAGACAGTGAGCTGCAAAAGAGAGAGTGAGTGTGTGTGTGTGTGTGTGTGTGTGTGTGTGTGTGTGTGTGTGTGTGTGTGTGTGTGTGTGTGTGTGTGTGTGTGTGTGCATGGAGGACAGTGGGAGAGAGAGATCAGTGGAGGAGGAAGACGAGGAGGAGGAAAGCGGAGGTCTGGTGAGCGTGCACGGTGGAGTGAAGAGCATCTGGAAAAGATCACAGGGAACTCCAGCATATATGTGCTGAGAGAGAGAGAGGGAGAGAGAGAGGAGTGGAGGAGAAGAGAAGTGGGCTGGTGAGGGGAAGTATTCTTCTTGTCTTTTCTCTCTCTGGACTGCGGAGAGCTGCTATTATCATTCCAGTAATGTGAGCTCAAGCCCTCGTCTGACACGTAACTATGAAATATCACGCGAACGCCATTAGGTAAATAAACAACTCTTGCATCTTCAATTCAGCTAAACAGAAGGGTGCACCCACCACCCCCGCTCCCCCATACACCCAACACCTCTGCTATACTATTCCCTCTTCTGGCCACTCTCTGTAGTGCGCTGTCTACAGACAAGAGAAACCAATGACGTCTTTCAATGACGAAATGCATTTAAATGTGAACAAACAGGAACCTCTCGTGGTATGTAAAAAAAAAAAAAGCCTCCAAATGTATGCTGAATAACACCTCTAAGTATGCAGTGTGACCCGTTGTTAGCCTGTGTGGTCGGAGGGGAACTGTGCCAGGCTAATGTTCTGACCATTAACAGGTGCTTGATGGGCATTGTGACGCATCTCTTCTCAGACTGAGGAATGCTTCCTAGCCTAGGGTGGTAACACTGCGAGGAATGCTTCCTAGCCTAGGGTGCTAACACTGCGAGGAATGCTTCCTAGCCTAGGGTGCTAACACTGCATATACATGTTTTGTCTGTGCATCACTCTGTAAACTGCGTGTGTCTGTGCCTGTGCACACGCACTTTACAAACACACCGGATGCCAGGAAGAATAGGCGCACCACAAAACACAACAAAAAAAGGTTCTACACAGTAAAACCTGGAGTGTTAACTTAGCCCCCCCAACGTGTAAAATCGCAAGGGTCATTTTCAGGGTTAAATTAACCAATTATATTATATAGTACAAGGCCAAGGGCCATGTGCATCGAGGGAGTATCAGTATATATATATATATATATATATATATATATATATATGTGCATAAAAAAAGAAGATGACGCTGAGCAAACATCAACACAGATTGGTACATATGAAAAGAGAACTTCCAGGCAGTCGCAGAAACAGATTATACAGCAACAATAAAAGTCTGTGTTTTGACTTTTTCCACTGCAACATGTTCCTGCCTCTTAAATTAGTGTATTCAGATAATCAGATTTCTACTTTTACGGCCCATTGTATTTACATGAAAAGGAAATGTCTCTTTGGTTTAATGCTCTTCATTTTGAATGAATGGGCCGCTATTAAAAAAAACCCCATTGCCGTCAGCCTGGACAATGACACGTACGCTGGCTACCGAAGGAATGCCATAAACCATAAACATATTCTTGTTATGATATGTACATTGTTTTTTTATCATCATTCAGGTTAAATGCCTCTCACCCATTATTGTCTCTGACATTTATCCTACAGCACATTCATCTGAAGTTATATAAGGTATTATTGTGAGAGTGTATTGGACCATATCTGGGTAAAGATTACAGTGGACAAATGTGGAACATTGTGTATGTACTGTATGCATCCATTTACTGTGGAGGCTGCCAACATTTCCTATAGATATGGAGGACAGAGCCACCATGGTATTAGAGCGCGTACACACACACACACACACACACACACACACACACAGTAACAATGCTGAAGGCGTCACATGGCCAGGCCTCCCACCAACACACACTAGACTGACCCAATGCCAGCAATGACATCATGAACACCACCACCAATGGGTCTGTGAGTCAACACACACACACAGCAAGAGCCCGTCGCACAGGTGGCCACTGTGTTCTGGTAACATACTGTATGGAGTCAAATCAGCTGTGTATATTACTCCATTACACGGTGTGTGTGTGTGTGTGTGTGTGTGTGTGTGTGTGTGTGTGTGTGTGTGTGTGTGTGTGTGTGTGTGCGCTTGTGTGTAGATACACGCAACGCAAGCAATTACTTTTTGGACTTGCACAACTTGTAGCCATTTAAGATGAGATTACAAAGCCAATTTGAGCTAAAGGAACAAAGGAACAGAAACAGGGGAAATCTGATTTGGCAAATTATCACACAAAGACTGATAAAGTTAAAATATAGTCATCCGTACATGCACACTGCACAGACACACAGACACACATGACACGTTCCAGCTAAGAAACAGAAATACAATAAACTACAAATAAAACAGGAGTTTTAACAACAAGTCTAACAACAATCACACGGGTGCCACATATTGTACTGTACACATATACACATTATGCGTTGTTGCACAAACGCATACAAAAATAGCAGAGCTACAAGCTCAAAATATGCTGTGACTCACTGTGAGCTTGTATTGTAGATCTGCTATTTTTGGCTTTAAATTAAGCATTATCCAGGCGGTTCGGCCTCCTCAATATCCAAAGGTTTGGCATGCTCAACTCACAAAACTTTATTTAAAGTCGGGTTCAGATTCTTAAACATTATCAGTGAAAACATCCACAGAAAAACCAACGCATTTCAGACCTTCTGGCTTTTGTCAACGTCTGAAATTACCCATACATACAGTAGACAATCGCAGCTAATGATGCACCAACATATTCAAATACTGAGCAAAATACTATGATATCGCAGTAGTATATAATCACCATAAGTCCATAATGAACTAGAAAAAGTGCCCCTCGGGGCACAGGTCTCCACCAGGCCAGGTTAGGTTGTGGCCTCCTGGTGGCACTATAATGTGAAAAGGGTGCCATTTCTTCTTACGCCTTGAATAGCAATTGGGTGATTTGAGGCATTTTGTTCCAAAAATGTGTTTTGCAAATAACAGGCCAATGTGAAAAGGGTGGGATATATTCCTCAGCCTAGTAGGAAAGTCTGTGAAAGATTTCATGTAAGTTGCACGCTGCGTTCATGATTCGAGGCTTTTTGTTCAAAACGGGCCAATCCTGCAAACTTCGACCGTGTTAACGGTGCTGGAGATTATATACTTTTCTGTTTGGATGAATGGGCTGCTAATGGGAATTTGCACCGTCCTAGTTAGTTACTCTGTGACTTGGCGACTATTTCTATGTATTACCATGTGTTGTTCTTGCTTACTGTAAATCACTCTGGATTAAGAGCGTCTGCTAAATGTCTAAATTGTAGATTGTCAGTGATAAATAACATGAAGGGAGCGAGGGAAAAACAAGAGAGAATAAGCGAGCAGTGGTGGAAAAAGTATTCCCGTTTTTTTAAGTAAAAGTATCAATGTAGAAAAAGTTGGGAATTCAAAATGTACTTGAACAAAAGTATTGGTATCATAATGTACCAAAAGTAGAAAGTACTCATTATGCATTACTTGAGTAAATGTAGAGAGATGTAGAGAGAGAGAGAGAGAGAGAGAGAGAGAGAGAGAGAGAGAGAGAGAGAGAGAGAGAGAGAGAGAGAGAGAGAGAGAGAGAGAGAGAGAGAGTGATGAAAGCAGGACATGCAAACAGCAACATGTGCATATGTAGCAGCCTGATCAACATAAAGGCCTGTCAGTGGTTTGGACCCCTCCCCACTTACAGAAGGGGAAATGATCAACTCTCTCAGAAGAACACTGTCTCAGAACGTTTCTTTTCATTATGCATTAGCCTTTCATCCCAAATCCAAACGGCCTCGTCGCAACATTGAGGCAATTAGCCACTTAAGCCCTACGTATATACTCCGCTGTACGCCCGATAGTGAAAATGAGCAATCTGCTCACAACACGTACCTCACACTGAATCAATTGAATATGAAGGCCCACAATTAAATCCTCTTAGCAGACCTTGTATTGAACTGCACTTTCCACTTTTCCAGTGCTTTTCTTCTGCAATACCGTTAATATTATATAGTATTCAATGGATCAATCATACCGCAGATCTATAACCTATAATGACATGACGAAAATAGGAACGCCCACGTTGAAAGTGGTTACACAGGTAGGTGAAAATTACACTGAACGAAAGGTTTTTATTTAACCCATTCTGGGCGGGAACCCATTTTGGTGTTAGCATTGTCATGCTTTAGCTATTGAAAAATAGCAGATCTACAAGCTCATAGCGCGCCACCGAGTGGTGCGCTACGAGCTTGTAGGTCTGCTATTTTTGAAAAATCGAAGAATGACTGACATAGAAACATAGCTTTTTCAGAAAACTGTCAGGATGTAGAAGTAGAAGACATTTTTAGAATCTGATCTCAGGTCAGAATGGTTAAAGTTTGAGGCTAGTGTATTTTCTTTCTTTTTGTGATAACTGGTGATGATGAGGGTTTGACTGTGTGGGAGTTCTCCCACCCTGATGGTCACAGTGACACAACTCCACAGACATCAGAGCCAGAGAGAGAGAGCTGAAGAGCACACAAGGCCTTCCCTCTCTCCACGCTGGCTCTGTGGTTCAGGTTGACATCCCTCTTGCTTCTAATGCACTCCAGTGAAGTTAATCAAGGGGCTATTTATCTGGTGTGCGTGTGTGGTGTGGTGCGTGTGTGTACAGTATATGATGTCTGTGTGTGTCACTAAGCTATGGAGCGGGTGATTTATGAGAGGCAAACACTTATTTAGAGATCATTAGTGGGCCGAATATGTGAGAGTGTGCGAGTGCGAGAGCGTGTGTGTGTTTGTGTGTGTATGTGTACGTGTGTGAGTGTGCGTGAGAGAGCCCGGGCGCTCCTATAAGTCAAACAAACAGGCGGTCGGGGTAGGGCCACATGCCACACTGGAGCCAAGGTTGAATTCTTCTGCTGAAGAGAACCTGGGCTTTGTAAGCAGCGGCACAGGATTAATCGTGATTCATTAGAAAACCAGGCACACTTAAAAGCAAAACAAAAAAAAGGTCCGCTTTATCACACTGTTTTGGTTATAGGGGCAGGACAAATAACAACTCGATCTTCGTGCTATTGCAGCATGCCCAAAATGGACTTCCTGTGTTTTATCATTTACATAGACACATCCTGCGATGATGAACATCTGGTTTACGAAATGGAACTCAAAACACAGAACCTCCTTTCACTTCGCAGGAAAGTTGAACGTCTCAACAGGGGGAAAAAAGGGGGGGGAAAGAAAAGAACTCCACATGCAGACACACACACGGTCCTACTGTTACAACAATCCCACAGGTCGCTCGCTGATCAGGACAGAAGTACAGCCAGCGAGGGTCACTGTTTACTCGTGTTGTTTTTCCTTTTCCATCTTCTTTTAACCCAAACCGAAGCCTTGCAGCGGGGGTGTGACGGTGGTACCGTACGAGGTCTGCAGCCAGGGTACATGTGTGATTGCATAAGCTGTGTGCAGGTGGCAGGGTGCGTGTGGCCCACAGACAGTTTCCGTCACCACAGCGGGGTAGTGTAAAGTGTGAAGGAAAAAGCCGTCAGCGCGGCGTGTGAGGTGCAGCGGTGGTGAGCAAATGTTGTACGACGTGCGCACGTTTATCCCATTCTGACCTGAGATCAGATTCATACCAGGTTTCCACTGCGGACACACACTGGTCTGATTAACCCATTCTGACCTGAGATCAGAGTCTAAAAATGTCAGTCGTTCTTCGATTTTTCAAAAATAGCAGACCTACAAGCTCGTATCGCGCCACTCGGTGGCGCAATATGAGCTGGTAGATCTGCTATTTTTCAATAGCTAAAGCATAACATGATGCCAACACCAAAATGGGTGCCAGGTCAGAATGGGTTAAGCTTGTGTATGTGCGCGTGCGTGTGTGTGAGTGTGTGTGCGTGCAATGGTGGGAATGTTAGGTGGGATGTAAGTGGACCACTGGATGAAGAGGGAGAGAAACCGAGAGTGCATTTTGGAAGCCCTTAAAGAAAAGGAAATAAACAGTAAAAGAGAAATGGCATTGGAGACTTGAACTCTCCGTGGCCTGGCATTTCTCTTTATGATGGATGAGCTCGGGGGTTCCTAGAATAGAATGGTGTGGGGGGGGACTGGCCTCTTTAATATCCAACAATACATCTTTGTAAAAGCAGAATTATGTCTTTCACGTCGTTGCCTTCCGGGAAAAGCCCTCTGATTGCAACAGATTTGCTATTAAAACAGAGGGGCCACAGGACTGGTAAGAATGTGAGTCTGAACCTATGAAATGCCAGAAAGAGATCTACTGTAGCATTATGGGAGAGGAAAGAAAACGCTAAACGACGGTTCCAAATA
The DNA here is from genome assembly GCF_963924005.1 of Protomyctophum bolini. NCBI lineage: Eukaryota > Metazoa > Chordata > Actinopteri > Myctophiformes > Myctophidae > Protomyctophum > Protomyctophum bolini. The sequence goes on from NC_137876.1 coordinate 13,308,773, forward strand.
CACTAATTTGAGTTGTCTGCTCACTGTGTGCGCACGTGTGTGTGTGTGTGTGTGTGTGTGCACACCCGCATGTCTCTGCGCATTCCCCCTGATCTGGCCTGTTAACATGGTCCCTTATCTATTTAATGTGCTGAACAAACATTCTGTGGAATGCAGCCCTCCACATTTTGTTTACTCCAGAACTCCAGCCTTCAAAGCAATCTAAATATCACAACCCTGATTTAATAATTACTAATGATTGGGAGCCAGGACAGAGCAGTACAACATTCTCAGACTCACTGACCGCCCACCCTCACATACTGCACGTCGCCGCACGGGTTAAGCACACATACATTTAAAACATTAACATTTAAAATTCTGCAAAAAGCAAATGAAGCGTTCACTCGAAAAGTCCAGCAGAGCAAAAACATATGATAGACATTATGTGATTACAGGGAAAGAGAGATAAACTGTCCTTGTGCAAGCCTCAAAAACGTATAAGACCTCCCAGATTTTGAGATACACTGGGCAATGGTAAGTGCAGGACTAACGGAGAGTCACTGAATCAATGTCATGCTGCATTAGCGCAACTCATTGTCTGCATGTCACTCAGCACCTCTCTTTAAAGCCAGTTAGCCAGCCAGACAGAGAGTGAGTTAGGGTTTCTGTTAGAGCTCCCCCTTGAGGTCTCATCGTTGACTCATCCATACACACAGCGTAGAGAAACTGTGATGAGATTACCCGAGGCAATGACTGACGTAGACATCCATGTGTGTGAACAGTGGTGAACAACGTACTCTCAAACCCAGTACTTGGATCAAAGAATATAAAATACTTTATTACTTTCAATAGATAGGCTTTTAGAAATACTTGGGTATTCAATAGTACAGTACTCGATTACAGTACAGTACCGAATTAAAGTAGTGTAATTGAAACAAGACGGGCTGGAATAACGGCACGGCTTCCCTGAGGCGCTCTGATTTCATGCCGATGACATCATCATTGTGATGTCGCAAGTCTTGCCCAAAAATGTGAAACATATTCACTAAATAAATAAATATTTGCAATATGTGAAACATTACATGACACTGGGCTACTTACTGGCAGCACGCACAAGACACAGACAGAACATTTTGTAAACAGCTCGCCCCCCAACCCCCCCAAGCTTCCATGCTGTATCGACTGTGGATATTCAAGCGACAACCTGGGACTTATTTTGAATTAATCAAATGCTATTTTAAGCAACCTGTGTGAAGGGTCCCTGCATTCTAATGACACACACATCGGATACACTCTCTGGAACATACAGTTATAGATGATTGTGTTTTAATGTTAATTGTTTACAATGAGATAGTGTGAGACCATGCACGTGATCCAATCAATCAGTGTGAATTTGATCAGCCTTGCCACAATATACACACACACACACACACACACACACACACAAAGGCGATCCAGTTGTTTAGGACAATGGTTTTCAAACTTTTTGCGCCCAAGGCACGAGCAAGTCAAAATCTCAAGTCACACCTGTACTCCTATGCGTGCAAAATAGCCTTTACAACATGTGTTATCACTCCCACGTCTTATCACTCTGGAACTGATTATTTTGATTTACTAATAATGCCAAATACCAAGTTTAACCACATAAGCCCTATTTCATACTTAAAAAATTGCTCACAATGCTTTGCGATACCACATGCTGTGAGCATGTCTTGTCGATATTCTTTTTAAAAGAGTATAATGATTTAAATAAATAATATTATTACTACTACTACTAGCCTTTAATGCCTATGTCCATAAGATTGCATCCATTTTCATATAACTGGTACTCAATAATGCTCATTATAATAATTATATATATATATATTCATCATTATTGTGCAAGAACAATGGCTTATATTTCAGCATGCTCATTTTCCAGTAAGAGAAGGCTATAGTTTCTATTTAAAGGCAGGTTTCTGAACTGTCCACAGCCCAGCAATGACACGCACAGAGTGAGTAGACAGACATTGTGCCATCTTATATGAGCATTAGGTGAGGACCAACTATATTAAGATAATGTTGAAAATGGGTGACGTGTTCTTTTAAGATACCGGTACATGTTATTATTTTTTAAGTAACTATATTAGGGTACAGAATTTAACTATGTATTGAGAAATGAGCGTGCACAATGTACTGATATACTGTAGTAAATTAAAAGATAATTCAAGGCGCACACCCGGACGTGTCTCACACAGCACACAAACGTACCTCGGTACACCGAGAATCACTGGTTTAGGGTGCTATGAAGTCTCCATTTCACAAAGTAGTAGTGAAGTAAATGGTAAATGGTGTATACCATTTATATAGGCCTAGTGCCTTTATCTAAGGCAATTAGGGGTTCAGCATATTGCTCAAGGACACTTCGACACCAACTCTGGGGAGCCCGGCGGTCACTCTACCCCTGAGCCACTGCCGCCGAAGTAGTAAATACTTTGGAGACAAACCATCTTGTGCGGGTTTCATTTCCCAAAGTGGCCCGTGTCCTTGCACTTGTGACCGCTCTGGACTGGTGCTGACCCCTGCTGATTGGCTGTCGTACTGGTCCAGCGCAGATGGGAGATCATGTATACCTCGTCACATGCTTAGCTCTCTTTCAGGGGAATGAAGCGACCGGTGACTGTGCACAGGGAGTGAGTAATGACTGGTAATGACTCAATTTGCTGATAAAAAAAAACTGAGGGAGAATTCTTGTTTAGGGCCAGCCAGGCAGAGGACCGTGTGGAATGAATAGACTTCCAGCCTCATGTCTTACGCTCCACATTATGTGCAACTCCACATAAGTACGGTATTATATAGTCTACTTTTGTTACGACCAACAATGTTTTTCATACGAGGGGACAGAGACAATACCCGCTGTAAAAACTAGACTAGACACTGCTGACTTAGTGCCTCGAGACCAGGAAACGCTACAGAAAACACAACAAAGGCCCATAAGAATATCCACTAAAGCCTCAGTTTGGGCTTCTAGCGCCAGTCAAAGCAGTATCTGGAAACACTTTTTATCCTGCAACAACAATACACACACACACACAGGTTTGTATTACTAATACTTAAGAGGACATCAGCATTTTAGGGCGATGATTTTATGAATGCCATTTTTTTAATTCTTTGGCGGAGGGCATGTTTTAGCCGAAAAAAGCATACAAGCTCACGTTGTAAGCTTGCAGTTGAGCAATTTCAGTATAAATCTGGCAAAACTATCCTAACCCTCGGGCCCTTGGGCCACTATTGTCATTTTGGCCCTCAAAAGTATAGTAATACAAGTAGTCACACACACACACACACACACACACACACACACACACACGAAAGCCCTCAACTTGCCACATCCTAGGTTTCAGGCCCTGCATAGCAGCACTGACCACAGTACCCGCTCTGGTCAGGGCAGAGGGAAGAGCCAGGCGTACGGGCCCCGCGGCCATGTAGCATGACAGCGCAAACACGAGACCAACCCCAACTCCCTGCTCCGGTCAGACTGCAGGTCCCATGAGGTCGTTCCACAAGAACCGCAGATAACACTCGTTCACCCTGATTACCCCGCTAGCATGAAACCATGGATGCCTTAAGAAACAAAACAACAGCTTTGCGGTGGAAGGTTGGAAGGCGGGTGGGGGGGGATTAAATTAAATAGTTTAAGGGAGATGTAAAAAAAAAAAGCTCTGGTACAGTCTTGGATAAATGTTATGATAATTTCATTTGCGTGAGTAATTGCGTCTGGTATTGCAGGCCGCTCTGGTGCTGGAGTGCACGGAAGAAGTGCAGGAGAAGGCCAGGCGGCAGGCCTATTGTTTATTGGCTCCGTTTGAAAGCGCTGCAGCGGAGACGGATTCGTCCACTCCCGGGATGCTCAGCCTCGGAGGACCAAAGGGAGCCGTCTAGACTCAAGTCTGGAGACAGGGGGGGACACGACCTGTACCCCTTTCTGCTAGAACTCAATGTTCCTTGTAGAGAGAGAGAGACAGTCGCTGCTGCATTGCTGCTTGCAATGTGCTCTCATCAAGGCTTAAGATTTGAGATGAGGGATACAGGATAGATGCATAAAAAAAAAAGATCAAAGTACATTTCGGGTCATAGAATCAAGCATGCATCATCGTGCGAACGCAAGAATGCACATCATCGTTGCGTATCGCTCTGCAAACCCATTTCTGTACGGCAGAAAGGAATGCATCACTCCGAGACGAGTCCGTTTCCATTACAGTCGTGGTGTAGCATTCCAGCAGGAAAAGACAACATGCTGGAGGCGTGAGAATTGGAATGGCAGCAAGTCACCCGTCTCTTGAGCAACGCTTTTTGCCTGCTCACACATGTCTGTGGGCGACCGGGGGCGCCTCCATCGGATAGCGGACCCTATAGGCTTCCAGTCAGGCAGAAGGGCCTGTGGAGTGGGTCGGCCTACCGGTAGGGGGGCTTTAGACAAGTCAACAGAGGGCAGGAAATCAGGAAATCGGCAGAGTAGAGAGACAATGACATGGAGATTAGGGATTAGTTAACCCCCTGCTCCCCTCCATTCGTATACACACATGATCTCAAACGTACACACAGGCGCACGCACGCACTCTCAGACACAGACACAGCCAGTCAAACACCCCCTAAAGCCTTTTACTCTGAACATCTCTTTCCCTCTGTCTTCAACACGCACATCGGTCTATATCCATGGAATTTGGTTGCACATTCTAGGTTGTTGTGTCAGTTTCATCTTTCTTTGCATCACAAGGCTGTAAATCAGCGGGGGACGACAGCCCCTGTTCTGCCCCTCTCTCCCACAGCCAGCCAGCCAGCAGGACCGACTTTACCACCTATGACTCAAAGGGCAACTCGCACGGCAAGGAGGATGACATCATCTGATGGCAAACAAACACACTAGGTAACGCTGGAAATGAAAGGGGGAGGGGGGAGGATACTGCTCTACCTGGATGGTTTTGTCGTTCTGACAGCCCGACCTCACCTGGCCAACCTCTCAGTTCAACAAGACTGTCGCCTCCCCCACACACCTGCTGGAGGTTTGGCACCGCTAGCAGGATTACACGGCGAGAACAGGAAAACCTTGTTGCAATAGATGGAGATCAGAGATCATACGCAGAGGCTGCCCGTCTTCCAGGAATAACGGCTAAATAGTATGTCGTACACAACTCCTGGTGGCTGCGACAGCGTTGAAATTTAAGATCCGGTTTTCATCTGAGCAGAAGACGTAAGCCGAATAGACTCCATTTCTCTTTGTCAGGAATGACTGCGGAACAATCTCTGCTGGCGGTTGCTTGAACAAGTCCCATCATGTCAAGAGGAGCTTGTTAGGGTGTGCAGTCGCCAGTCCCAGCCTAGTTCTCTGTCACAGACGTGTGTTTATGTGTGGGGCCAACAACTTATATTTGCAGAGCAGGACAGGTAAGAACTAACTGATCAACCTTAATACATCCATTACTCATCAAAAAACTGCCTGGGAAAATACTACTGTCCACTACTTTGAAGGCGTTCTTCGTTGCTTAGGATTTGACAAGACAGGACAGGTAGGTTCTGTAACATGTTTGTCGAAAAGGTGGAAAGTTTGTCTTACAGATTTAGCCGTGTTTAGGAGGATTATTTAAAAACGAGGTTTCTTGGCTAAGCTCTTTTACTGAGTTTCTTTAATTCTGACTTGGGACATGAAGTGTTTCCTGAGCACGATCCTCGTGGATGAAATTCTAGCACTCCTCCCTGGCCAAACTGACATGTTTGGAAAGGAATGCTGTTGTGTCCACACTCTTCAATCTCCTGCTGTTACTAAAGTGCCGATAAAACCTTTACAAGCCAACAAAACATGTTTGCCGTAGTGCATTACAAATTTACAGAGTGAGTGTTTCAAGTCACGAACATAGATCTAATGTGGGCAACGCTGTTGTGGAGACTGTAAAATCACAGAGACCACGGAGATTGTCCAATTGACATGCCAATGTTGATGAATAGAGTTCTGTGTTACTCAATGAAATGATTACACCTCACGAAACGCAAACTTACCCCCCTTACTGGAACGACACTACACAGGGGGGGAAAAAATGACTTTGCTTCAAGCATGAAAATTGTATAGTGGGAAAGTACCAATTTCCTTCTACCTGTGTTTTCAAGATTCCTCAATAGTTTGGATAACAGTAAACTAAAATTATATATACACCTGGTACTGGTATGTATGTATGCACACACACACGAGAGAGAGAGAGCACAGAGACAGTACCCTATTGGCCTGAATATTTTTCCCAATGGAAAATCCTAAAGAAATATAATATAATCAGAGTTGTCTTATATTGGCACAATACGGTACATAAACATACACACACTGATATGTGTGCAAAATGCAATCAACATTGATTGCATTAAATATACCTGCTTTCAATTATTTATTTTATACAAAAAGGGTTAGGATAATTATAATGTATTATTATTAATCATTATAAATTGGGTGGACAAAAACATTTCTTCTCTCACTGTTACAGCAGTGTTCATTTAACTCTCATACTTAAAGCACTTAGGATTTGGTGGTGTACTGGAAGTTACAAGTTTGTTACATGACCAAACCTGCGTTTATGGGAAATAGTAGCGATTTGAAAATGGTTTAATTTAATGCTTCAGAGCACACATTGGAAAATCTCCCAGCAGCCATGTAATGCTGCATTACAAGCCAAAGGTCGAGCGGAGCAGGTGCATTCTCTAAACAATGGCTGCCTGTTCATGTTGACTTGACTGATATATCCTGAAAGATCTACATCTGGGTCGGAACACACTAGGAACAAATAAGAGCATTTTCCATCTCCTCGTCCTCTAGCACGATGAGAGTTGAACCTGAGTAAACAGTAAACAGATTTATGATGTGGTGTCGAAAGAGAAATTGCTTTCTATTAACTACTTTCACCCTGGGGTCCCTATTTTGTCATTTATATGCACATGTGAGGTTGTAGGTTGTCGATTGATTTTCTTTACGTTGTACAAAATATATAGTTGATTAACATGACCCAGAATTCAGATGTGATAATAACTTTTTCCTGTTCGTTTCTCTTCATTCCCAAACAGTTATTTCACTTTGGATGGGACTTATTTTTTAGACATCACCTCCTCCTGTGGGTTTCTCCCTAAACAAGAACCTTCTAAGGATTTCCAATAAGGACAATTGACCCGGGTCTGCCGAGATGCCACTGCGGACTTCATTGTATCGTAAATCGCCTTCAGGCCGATGGTCTGGGAGGAGCTCCAAGCGCAGGGAGGTTCTGTCCGTCAACATGATCAGCCTGCCGCTGGCCGACTTCCGCCACGTCTCGCACATCGGCAACGACGCGCACGCCGACAGCTTCGGCGACCTGTCCTTCCTGAAGATGGGCCACAGCCTGCTGCTGCAAAGTTCCCAGAGCGAGCAGAACCTCTTCCTCGCCTGCTCCCCGCCCCCCAAACCCCCCCGACTCAACCTGGACGAGGTCGAGGACCCAGACAGCCCCGACTGGGCGGCCGGCCGTCGGCACAGATCCAAGAAGCTGAGCCACTCCCTGCCTCTGCTGGACTGCGAGGACGCAGGCGACACAGTGGAGGTGGTTTTCCCTCGGAGGACCATCGCTGGCCCCCAACAGAGTCACAGCCCCGGCCGGGGGAGTCTGAGCTCAGGGAGGGACGGGGACTCCACGGCGACCTGCCCAGAGGATGCCACAAGCAGGCAGGAGGAGGACAGCAGCCTCTCCTTTAGCCTGGACCTGGGCCCGTCCATCCTGGATGACGTTCTACAGGTGATGGACCAGCTCCACCATTAGGACTAGGAGCCAAGCCTGGCGCCTAATAACTTATACTTTGTCATGTTACAGACAAAAAAAGTGTTTTCCAGTTGACGATATGTTGTTGTTGTTGTTGAGCGACTCGTTGGCCTTTACTACATGGCTTTAATAAGATTATGACATATTGCAAGTTGCAGATGTGATCCAGCATAAAGTTCTCTTACTCGCGCTCTGGGAAAAACAATACAGTGAGGTTATGGAAAACCTGATATCCCTGATTGGGAGCAACTGTTATTGTCAAAATAAATGTGGATATACTACAGTACAGTATATTTGCTGAGGATAAAGTGACTCCATCAACATGCTACCATCTGCAATGGATACCAAGCAGTAGCAAATGACACAACTGAATGACTAACAATTTTATGGAATTAGAATGTACTGTAAATCTCTGGGACTGGTAAAACCCGAGTTCTTAAGCTGTCATCTCCATTTTTCCAAAGTATAAGTCAAACAAAATGACTTGGGTCATCTCAGCAAACTTCTGTGCACGGTCTACACACTGTAACGCAACACTGTTGCTGTATAAAATCTTCTATCGTTGACGTGGTTCTATATCAGTGTGAATGAAATTAATGATTAATGATTCAACTCTGACATAATCCCGATGGAAGGGTTAAAGTGTAACTCTTCAAGGAGGAAATGTATGCTTACATTTTTACCGTTACACCATGTACGGACAAAGATGTAAAAGTTAATGTTCTTCTAGCATTACCTGTTCCACAGGTGATGAAATCACTGAAGTTAATCATTGACCTATGTCTTATATCACGGTCCAAACAACAGATTCTCAGCTCCTCTATCTTTCCTGTCTTTTCTACTGCTAAGACCCCCCGTCGCCCCCCCCAAGGAAATATCCTTTTCCTACAGCCCAAACCCCTCAGCAAAGCAATCAGGATGATTGTTAAGACGTAAGAGCATTATGTTCAAGAGAAGCTGTGACTAAACTCCAAGGTCCTTCAGCTGTGATGCCTCGGCTCCTAGCTGTTCCATTGTGTGCAAAAGGCAATTTCTCCTCCGCACGCATCCCAGAGGCCCCATGCGCTCAAAAGGTACACCAAGGTACCCCCCATCTCTCCTTCCCAACAACACAGTGAAAACAAACACTTAGCTCTGCTTCCAATAAAAGGCAGAGCAGTATAGTGGCAGGTCGGACTGCAACCCAAACCAGGCCGCAGGTCTTAAGACCTCAGGAATAAATAAAAAAAAGCCAGGCAAGGCTGTTTTCTTAGCTGTAAATCGGAGGCCAATGTTCTGGTGAGTGGCGCAAGAGAGGGAAAGTGGTAAGGTGTAATGTGATACTTCCACATGTGCAGGGGGGCTCTCTGTGTATGTGTGTGTGTGTGTGTGTGTGTGTGTGTGTGTGTGTGTGTGTGTGTGTGTGTGTGTGTGTGTGTGTGTGTGTGTGTGTGTGTGTGCGCGTGTGCGTGTCATCCATTACTATAGCAAGAACCTCTGATGAGGGTTTAAACACTACCTGCTGAATCAACACACCACTGACACACACGCATGAAAGATACATACACATGCCCACATACCAGACGGACCTGTGAGCCGTTACGCACACGCAAGTGCCTCTGCTCACGTACAGACCTGAGGTCGCCCCGGGGCTCTCTCACCCAGAACTAGACTGGGACCCGGGGCTGTGCCCGAGCAGGGGGAGAAGGGGGTGTCAGCAGAGGCTTACGGGGGTTAAAGCCAGAATCACTCTCATTCCTAAAGCTACTACACCACTGGTTCCCAAACTTTGCAGGTCAAGACCCAAAAGAGAGATTAGATCGCCCCCGAGACCCTAACTAGTGAAAATAGCACATCTACAGTACAAGCTCACAATGTGACGCATAATAATAATAATAAAAAAACACTATCTTTATTATAATAATTATTAGTATTTGTATTTATGGAATTTATTAGATTTGTTTGTGTTAAAATGTATACAATTCTTTAAAAAAAACAATTATTATGAAATATGTTTTAATGTGGAAAAATACATAATTATTTTTTACTTAAGTCGTGATCCATAAACAAATGGTCTGTGACCCACAAATGGGTCCCGACCCATAGTGTACTCCCCCCCCCCACCCCCCCCCCACCCCCAATCCACTGTACACACATGCTCGCACACATGTTCAGCAATAGATTTAGTACTCCGTTTGTGGGTACATCTGTACTGTATATCTGTTCTAGGCATCTCTCTTTCAAAACGTTGCTTGTCATTGCCTCAGTTTACTGTATGTTTTATGACAATAACACATTGTGAAACATTCTTCTGGGGAAATATGTACCGTTTAATATTTTTGGGAAGTAAAGGAAAGAAAAGAACGAAAGAAAGAAAGAAATTCCAATGTTGGTGGTTTTGGGGGATAGAATTGCTCGTGTCAACATTTTATGGAGTTTGTACAAAGAATTGTTTACACACACTGACGGACGGACGTTTGTTTGGTTTTCTGGCAGTCAGGAGCCACTGCGAGTGCCCTCGTCTGTCACTTACCGACCGCGTACCTAACAGTTTCTGCGAGAATTACAGTCATCTGGGAAGACAAGCGGCACACGATTACGTGCCAAGCCGAGAGGCATATATAAGCATAAATTAGTCAGGTATGTCTAGAGTAGCAAGGTTTCATTTTGAGGCTACAGGTATTTACAAGGTATTGAGGCTTGCAAGCACTGCTGGGGTAGTGAGTGAGGTCATATGCTGAGTCACAAGTCAACTGCACAGAAATGGAGCTGGCCAAATAGGTGGCCATTCAATGGCTAACTAGGTTTTGCCTGCTTTGTCAACAATGTAGTCTCTAGGACAGTGGTTCCCAAACATGGGGGTGTGACCCATTTAGGGTCAACAATGTCTTCTCTAGGACAGTGGTTCCCAAACATGGGGATGTGACCCATTTAGGGTCACCAGTAAATACTCTGTTTCTTTTTAAGCTTTCCTAAACAAGTATTTTAATTGAATTATAATAATAATTACTATTATTAGTATTATTACATTTTATTCTTAAAAAAAAGCTGATATACAACACACAGATATGATATATATGACGCTGATATACAACACATTGCAATGTACGCTGTGTTTTGAAATAGGGCATAACCCTTTAATTCATGAATGGGTTATTAAGGGTTATTGGGTTGTTATTATTATTAGGTTATTAATCGATTAATTCATGATATATATTTACCTAAGTTATGGGTCTCGAGCTGAAAATGTTTGGGAAACACTGCTCTAGCCCAGGGGTTCTCAACCCGTGGGTCGCGACCCCTCGGGGGGGGTCGCCAAATTATTTTGGGGGGTCCCCAAATTATTTTTCTTTCCCAAATGAATGGATGGAAAATCGAAAATGAAGAGTTTACACGGTACACATAGTACATGCATACACCTTCCTAATGATTATATCTGGTTGTTTCAGTATTTATTTATGGTGTATTGTCTCTATTATTAAGGTTATTGTAGCAGTCAATTTAAATTGGGGGTCGGGAGGGGGCGGGGGTCCCGAGACATTGCCAAAGCATTTACGGGGGTCCCCGGCCAAAAACGTTGAGAACCCCTGCTCTAGCCCATATGTCACACTGATAAGCAGAGAAACAAGTCATTCATCCATTATGCTTCCCAGGCCTGTCTGTGTAGATTAAAACACTATGATCTTTATGATCCAAGACTGGCTGACATCATTAAGATTCTAGTGCTCTTCTCACACAAACCACATCAGCATCAGCTAACCATATTTCTATCACATAATGTGAGCAGGGGTCAAGAAAACAAAAAGTTGTGGAAACATTTCCAGTTAATTGTCTTGCTAGCAAATACTGCAGCCTACAGTATCACTCCCAATTTTAGAATATATTTATATAACCTATCGCCTTCATGGGAGTACAAAAAATATTGGCATGATAATGAGCAACACTTATGGCTGGGAAACTCTTTTCCAAGTACTTAATTTAGTACATTGTTATTTGACACATACTGTTGCTACAGTGTCACAACTACGTTGTCTAAATGGTAGATTAATAAGCTGGCTCACTATGGTGAAAAGAGCAATCGACTTCTCAACTGGAAAATCGATTAACATATGGCCTAATTTTAGAAAAGATTATGTACAAACAAAACAATAATTGTCATGATAAAAATGGGGGGAAAATAACCAGATTCATTATATTAAGGCATTCAAAACATGTTACAAGAGAGCCATTGTATTAATATGCTGAAGACAAGATACAAAGAAATCATGCGCTTCCTCATTATTACCCATTTTATGACTAGCCACTTGTAACCTGGCTTCCGCATTTTGGGCATGGCATGTCATAAAAAAATATTTTCAGAAATGTCGAAACCTTTAAAAATAGAAGTTCTACAAGCTGGTGAACTTTTAGATTTGTTTTCTTTTTCCCTCCGCTATTCGTTGTACGACAGAGTATACCATAGTACCTAAAAGCTTCTAAAGTATTCAAGGTAGATCTCACACAACACGGGTCCTTGACCGTTGACATGAGTGATCTGCAGCGTGATGATGAGTCACATGACGTTAAGCTCAACAAGTGTCCAGCCTCACACAAACTGATGTGAGAAGAAAAAAGGCTGTAATTGGAGACAAATTATCTTGGCACTGCACAAACTGGCCAAGGATCTTAAACTGTGAAATGTTCCCCCACCACATCTGGTACCACTTGTCGTCACCAAAAATCTAAACTTGCTATCATTCAGAATACCAAGAAACCATGTCATCTCACAGAAGAAGTGGGTGGCTTTTCATGAGATTTTTTTTCCTTTTCTAGTTACAAAATGTTTCAGAAATCTGTGTTTTGACAACTGAGACATGCCTCGTCCTTACTCTTAACGACATCTGGCAGCTCAACCTGATGCTACCGAAATGTGCAACATGATTTCATAGGGGGGTGCTCCCACTCACACACGCATAGGGGGTCTTTTTGTGAAATGAATACTGTTTAGGCTTTCTGCAGAGCATCAGGTCTATGTTATGGAGCTATGATATTCATTCACACATTTCTTCTGCGTTTAAAGAGTGGTCTAGGGCCAAACCGAGTCACAATCGCTTCACCGCTTTGCATGGTACATATGTGAGGAATGAGGGGTACACTGAGACCTTGGGATGAAGTCAAAAACCACAAAAATATTGAAACGTCCGCTACGTGACATACTGTAATCACAATATGCATTTCATTCCATGTCTAATGAGAAAATGAAAACACGTCGAGGGGGTGCGCCACTTAAATCAGTCCCATATCCAAGTGTTTGTATTGAGTGTTTTCTTTCTATAAGGCGGTTCTCACGTAGACATCCAACCCAGTCTGTGGCTGGCTTTAAAAGTGCTTCGTCTCTGTCTACTCATCATACATCCAAGCTGCACTCAAGACTTTCAACTGTTTGACTGCTGCTATGCATTAAAAGAAGCGTTTAAAGTTATTTCGTGACTGCAGATGTTCCCTTTTTTTATTCTACATGTTTAACCACTTATGCCCTATTTTATACTTCACCCGATACGATGTTTGAAACATTTAAAGTTTTAGAAAATCTTTAGAAAATGTTCACCTATAATGGCCCAAAATAGGGACGTGACGACGTGACAAGCTTTAAGTGGCTGAGAATCTGCACGCGTTTTGAGTCGAGCGTGCCAATGCTTGACAACAGCAGGCAACCAGGACAATTTACTGATCTGCCGCCATGGGGTTCATTCGTTGCAACAACAACAAATATTCTCCAACTGATGTCTGCAAGTCACATCTCCACGTGGAAAAAGCTCAGCACAGCGTTCTTCCCTAACGAAGACTCTGTCTATTTTAGGGACGGGTTAAGAGCACTTTTTCTGCAAGGAGCAGAGCTCCTTTGCTGGAAAAACGATCCCGGAATATCCTGATCTGCTACATGTGGTTCATGTCGTGACAAGCCTGTGATGACTCTCTGCCTCTAGATGGGAGAAGCAGGCTTTCGACCCATATCTACTGGAAGAATGCACACAATATCCGCGACTTCAATATGAAGCGTAAATCAGGACGCTGTGTGATTCATGACGATATCACACTTCCAGAGACATGAGTGTTGCACTTGAACAGGGACAATGCAGATGGCTGGATATTGATTCCATGCTCTAGAGTCTACGGCGGTGTGGGAGGTGAGCTATGAATTATTAGTCATATTGTGGAATCTCTAAAGGCAGACGCAGATGTTCAATCTTCCTGGGATGCAGCAACTACTTACAGCTCATTGGGGACAGCCCTGACAAAGGCTCTGCACTTAAATGTGTTGGAGAGCTACATATTTTTCTATTGCCACACAAACCACAACTAATATTAAACTATTGTTTTGCGTTTTGACTTTGAGCTCATTCACTCTGACTCAACATGATTCATTCAAGGTTCCTGGAGATACAAAACCATATACTGTAGCACGGGGGGGGGGGGGGGGGGGGGGGCAGGGGGGAGGGGGGGAATGAAAAAATACACATGCATGACAATGATTTACTGCACGTATTTCATAAAACATTTCATAAACTCTCATTATGAGAATTTATTATGGAAAGGGGTAAAGACACACAACAAAGCACGCTCGGGAGGTGAAACTAAACCCTATCCAAATACGGGGGGTCCGAATGAAGTCGGGAGCACGGGGAGCGATCCCACGCGATCCCACGCACCCTGGAAGACCAGGCCCTCTCTCTGCGTTCTGAACATAAACATCCGAAAGACAGGGAAAAGTGGACCAGTGTTCGTTACGGATCACACCGCTGCACCACATCGACGTCCCGTTTTCAGGGGTTAAGCAGAGTAGAACCAGAGACCAGAACACGGAAGGCTGCATTTAGCAGGCCTCCCCAACGTCCCGTAGGCACGGTGTAAAGTCCATTACGCCATGGTGGAATGGGTGATATGGAAAGTTCTCTGGACGCCCAAATACATCGTCAAGTGCTCCTTGCTTCTGGGTGTCCCTGGATCTAAATATTTTTTAGATGGGGTTCTGCGGCCAAATACATTTTGGGTTTGAGCAACCACTGAATATCAACAGGTTTCTCCAACCTGATGCCAATTTGTAGAATCGGCATCAGGTCTTAATGGGTTAAACACAGGGTAGTTGTGTGTGTGCAGTGCACCTGCGCTCATGTGTGTGTCTCTGGACCTGTTGCGAGGCCCTAACGCCTTCAACACTACTAGGCCTGGATTGATGAGGTTAAAGGCCTATAGCCGCTCGTTATGTGATTGCAGCTGGCGTGAGGGACAGGGGAGCAATGGCGTCTGCTGCTTTTTTTGGATTCCAGGCAGACTCCCTGTGACGGGACCTCCAAGGCACTGTCCTGTCTATTCTCTTACGTCTCGCTCTATCCTGCGCGGTCTCCACTGACACTGGACCAGATGTGGGACAATATTGATGTCTACACAGGATCACCCATGATGTCATGTGGAGGTGGGGGTGAGGGGGGGGGAACCTTTTAAGAGAGGTGTGTTTTCGCTGACGGCTAATACAAAAATTACCCCACCATAATCATGTTTTCATTTTTGGTACCAAGAAAAAAAAAAAAGAAAGAAGAAGAGAAGGAGAAAAAAAAAAAAACAGCACCACACAAGCAATGAAGCAATCTGCGTGGGATATCTGTAAAGCAAACCCGGTTACCATAATAACATTAAAACAGATTAGTGTGACACGTCCCAGTGTGCCGGCTGTGAGCCTTGGCCGTGTGCTACAGCTGATGCATGATGGGGGGCCTGAGTCACCGGCACCATGCTCTCTGAGGTGAAACCCAGTTCACAGGCCGCTCTGCGGACACATGGCGGACAATGTACCGAGCCCACACACACGCGCACAGACACAGTAAAATCCTCATAAATGTTCATTTCAAGGAGTAGTTCACCCAACCTGTTACTTATTTTCTATCAATTACACCCCCTGTGGCCATGAAGTCTTGAATACATGGAGATCTTCTTGTTTTTGTCACATTCCTAAGCCAATGATTTGATGACCGGCAGAGTCAACTACTGACCGATGACCCGGTCATCAATGTGCTCAGGAATGTGACAAAAACAAGAAAAATGAATTCAAGGCTTCCTGGGGTGTGTAAATGTTAGGAAATAAGTAATTTTTGGGTGAAATACTACAATATCTTAACGGCTCGGGCTGTTAGCCGCACAAGTTTGTAAACGGTATTACATTTTAGAGCGTCCACATTACGGTTGTTGTCCAGACGAGAGCGGTAGAACGCTCCGGATTCCAGAGAAAGCTGTAGTACACATGCCCGGCCTGTAGATGGCCACCCAAAAAAGATTATGCACGGCTTGTAAAATGCATGTGAATGCATAATCAACTGTAGCTGATATTTTTCTCTCTTTTCATTACTCATTACAATTTTAATGATTTTAAATAGGCCTACTAATATTCTCATAACTACCCTCTTCTGCCAGAAGTATAGGCTACAAAGTATACATAAGCATGAGATTCATAGTTTGCAGATATTAAAGCTCACAACGAGGGGCGGCATGATGCATTGTGAATTTGAGTTTGACTTGAGATTATATTTGGGGCGCAACCTGGGCGCAACACTGCTGAATGTCAGATAATTGCTCGTCAGATAATTGCTCGCTAAACATTTTGCATAATCTGCCGCTAGTTAACAAGAGAAATTGCACATAGGCTACTATACAAAAGTATAAAAAAAGATTACCGGGAATTAGAAACAGCCGTTTATCGAGGAATATGGACACTTTGGACAGTAAACGGTCTCTCAATGCAAAGCCGTTTTGAAGTTACACAAAGACTTTGCTGTGACATTTTGGCTGCTTGCTTGCAAAGAATATAATTCAGAGAGCAAGTTGAAGCATGGATAGCACCTTCAGAATGTTTAATTTCCACCAAAGAAGACGAAGTACTTTGACGAGGTGAGTCCATGCTGCTGTGCACCTCACAGAGAGACCTGCCTGTGAGAGGGATGGACAGGGGCTGCGTGCTGCCTATCTTAGAGGTCTTTAGATATAGCCTATATATACACTAATCTATTCTACACTACACCATTATAGTAACAATAATGCAGATCATCCGTTTTTTCTTGTCTTTCCAGATTTGTAATAACCATCATTTATATCTGTTCTCCGAAAATAGCATGCATGGGCTGCAGATCGGCTATTTTCGGAAAAGAGATTTATAGACATGCAAATATAAAATAGCTGTGATACTTATGTAAGTGGTTATGGTGAAATAAAATAGCTGTGATACTTATGTAAGTGGTTATGGTCAAATAAAATAGCTGTGATACTTATGTAAGTGGTTATGGTGAAATTAACCATTAACACTTCATGAACAAATGGTTAGTTTGGAGGGGGCGAGGGGACTATGCTCAGGAAAGAGACGGCATCCACTGTACACACGGAGACGACAAAGTAAATAGTTGCCCGGGTAACAAGGAATATGTCCACCTAAGTTGCATGTCCTCTCCCGTCAGAGAACGGTGACGTGTACAGTAACACCTGAGATTCAAACATGTGACTCCTGCGTGGGAGACTAAACTAGTAAACTAGTCTACTGCTCAGCCGAGAGGGAATGGGCTATATTCACACATGCCATTTTGGAAAGAACTTGGGCCACTTCCATAATTCCTTCACAGGTGTTACCGATGATACTAATGAAGGTTCTGTTCTGGTCAAACAGAGTTAGGGTGCTGCTAGTGTGAATGTTGGCTCACTGGAAACACTGCTACACCAGTGGGTCTCAAAGTGTCCTTGAGTCGGTTCCAAATAGCCCCGTACGGGTGTGTAACTCCCGAGTTATATAACGTTTGAGAACCACTGCACACTAAATGGAACAGAGCCTTAATTAGTATCGTCGGTAACACCTGTGAAGTAAGGAAGCGGCCCGGTAAGTAGGAATAATTATTCTGTGTGCATATATCCCATTCCCACTTGTTCAGGAGGGATGTTTTGCCTATGAGCTTCAGGCAGGGCTAACCTATAAACCAGTAGGTGGCCTACGTGGTTCTCAACCTTCTCAGGCCAAGCACTGACAAGCACTTGGAATTGCAGGAGTTGAGGCATTACATTTATTTTGACTCGGTTCCACAGATAAATAATGTGAAAATAACCAATCTATAGCCAAGCTCACAAGGGCTCACGTTGCGGCGTTTCGTATCCACAACCGTCTACCACACAGAATGTTCGAATAGTGTTTAATTTATTGAAATGAGCTCCGGATTGCAGCTTTAACCGTCCTACAGCATTTGAGTGTGCAGAGTGCAGACTCCTCGCTGTACAGCTTTGAATGACTGCGGCACAGGTGAACTTGACACACACGAGGTGGAGTTGTATAAACAAGCCATCATAATAATTAATGACAAATGTGTGTGTGTGTGTGTGTGTGTGTGTGTGTGTGTGTGTGTGTGTGTGTGTGTGTGTGTGTGTGTGTGTGTGTGTCTGTGTCAGTAGCCAAGCAGATGGATGAAAATTAAGTGTGCACCATTAATAGAAAAGAAAAAATAATCGAAGCCAAGATTGCAATACTGACTACTGCAATTTTCAAATCACAAGAGGCAGTATAATTTCCGTTGGCAAGAGTGCCGTTTCAGACACGATGAGACATTCTTGTGCCGTGCACAGTCTCTCTCCTAAACCAATTATCAAAGCATTACGGCTACAAAAGAGGGTATGCGCATGCATAAAGTGAGTGGCAAATCGTGTGGCAAAGTGAGTTTAATGTCGTTTAATGCAATCAGGTAGGACTGTTCTGTTCAGTAGGCGTTCCCGCATAACGTCCGGGTATGATGAAGATGTCACGTGCATACCCGCTATACTGAACTTAAAGTTATTTGAATGAATAATGTCAATGGATTATTTTTGCCAATATTTATGTTAATGCAATATATAATCTAGCACATCTGCAGGTCTTTAGTCTTCTACTGAGACATTCCAACGCTGGAGTAGGACACCTATAGCCTGGTAATACACAGGTCGTTTCGAGGAAGCAATCTGATTGGTTGAAGTTAGTAGCCATCTAGCCGTGCTTAAACGAGCATGATGGAACACCTAATCAAAACATAAAAACCAGCTGTGCTGACCTCCCAGAGCGGAGCCGACTGGGTTGCTATGCTAGCGATTTTCTTGGAACACTTTTGGTCTAGTGGCTACGATGATTTTTTTAGCGAATATCTTAGTTATAATGAAATTGAGTTGACGTGATATTTTTTTAAAGGATAACCGTTATATAATTGCAATTATAATTGAGGGTCGTGCTTTACCGTCTTTAATGCACTTCCACGCAGCTTACTGCAGCAACGCAGGCGTGCATTAATGACGCTGAGGCAACGACCTCTGGCTGTCCTTCGAGCCACGAAATCTCTTGTGTAATATCATGTAGCACTTACCCCACCCCCTTAGATAGCAATTCTAGTAGTCATAGCACGTCATAGTACATATGTGTAGCATAGTAGTATAGATGTATAGCTTATATGTATAGTTTCATTATAGATATTCCACTGTTACTTTCTTAGCTACGCATGTTTCATGATAAATGTCTTTATGTGATGTATTCCCATGCTTTTGTTCTTGCTTAATGTAAGTCGCTCTGGATTAAGAGCGTCTGCTAAATGCCTAAATTGTAAATTGTATGTGTCTTCTGCAGACCGGTTTGTCCCCAAGCGATGGGTAGGCATTTTGCAGAACAAAAAGTGGAAGAAGCAACTCTCCATATAGGGCCACTCTGCCGAGTTAGATATTACGGGATTTCACATTTTCTTAAAACACACTTTTTGCCAGTACTCCGACATAATTGGTTTAAAACTCACAAAAATCTCAACACATTATTTCTGGCGTCGTGTGATATTATTTTTCATGAAGATTGGCTATATTTGGCTTCTAAGGTTTGTGGAAAGTGCCTATTTAAGTTACTGATTGTTGCAGAATTTCTTTTTTTCCCACCGACTTAGGTACACATGATCCCATGACTTTTTTATAACGTTTGCCTGTAATTGTAATTACCCCCCCCCCCCCCCCCTCCCCCAAGCTTCTTCGGATTCTGACGGCTGCAACACAGCCCTGGGTAGGCAACCCGGCCTGGTGGAGATATGCATTCTGCTGAGTGCCTCCTTTTTCCAGTCGATATTGCAATGTAATATTCACTGAATGTCAGCATTGTGAAGCTCTTAGGGGGGTAGATTCACTGGGAACCACTGACTATAGGCATATTTGACAACCTCACGTCAGGCGAACCATTATATCACAGTGCTCCTCTTAGGCTGCTGTGCGGTTCCAATGGAGCCCAGCATTCTTGGGGTCTCCTGGGTCAGGCCCGTTAATGAGTGGCGGACAAGGGGCCTGCGCTGGGCCAGCGCTGGGCCAACTCCTAGACGCTCCAAGGCAAACAAACCGAGGCCCGTTTAACCAAACACATTGTTCTGGGCCAGACGAGGGGAGTGCTATAGCTGGGGCAATATTTGTGCCGCTGATACCAAAATAAAACCACAGAAGGTTTACATACCTCTCTTTGTGGGACAGTGTTTAGGAAATGGTATTTGGGTTGGAAGCAGGCGTACATGGGAAGATTTTCTAACATTATGTTACATCGGAGAAGAAGGGTGGGTGTCAGGACTGGGAACATTCAGAGTCTGGGTACAGAGAGAAGAAAGCTAGGCAGCATTTTGTTGTTTGATTTATCATACCTGTGGGGGCCCAAACTGGCCCGGCTGCGTCGCTGAGGCAACGACCTCTGGCTGTCCTTCGAGCCACGAAATCTTCAAGGGGTTTTCGTTGAATCCGCTTTCATTCTTAAATGCCAATTCCTGAGGACAAAAAACAATGTGTGACTGAGTATGTCTGCCAAAGAGAGGGTGTTTTCCTTTCTGTTTTTGGGGTAACTTTAGAAACCCAACTCTTTCTCCCGGCGGTGTTAAAGTGTTGTTGTGTCTTTCCCTCTGACCCTTTTGTGCGATGCGAATATTATAGCACTGGTGAAAAAAATGCAAATGCAAACATAGGAGGGTGAACTACACTCGCCCCACTTGAAGCGCTGCTCAGACCCTGAGATGTGCCAGGGAGACCACAGACCATGAGTCCGTTCCCCAGCGGGACGGCAGAACGGAACCACGCGACGTGGTGGAGCGCCACAACAAAAAATGGCACACCATTATAACAAGAGCCCCGAGGACCCAGACGCTGGGGAACAATGAGGGGGCTCAAGTCCTTCCGTCTGCTGGTTCCCATCAGTGCCCAGACATCGCTGCGGGACGAATACATACCGTGACTTTTTGGGGCTCACAGTCGGGCTCGGGGACGGGCAATCAATGACACTTGTCATACTTGGTAATAATCAAGCCGAGGTCACACTGGATGGCAGCGTTAGCGACTAGGTAAACAGATCCACCATGCACACGCACGCCCCCGAGAGGCATGCTTCGTCGGGGGAGAAAAACAGGCTCGAGGACAATGTCTGGTGGAAGAGTTAGGTACTTACAGCTGCTCTGACGGTTGCAAATTCGACCACAGCACTTCCTTTCTTCTTACTCGACACAAGCACATTCAAAACATCCCCGTACTGGAGGTGAAACCAGGAGAAAGAAAGAAAGAAAGAAAGGAAAAGGGAGATGGGAGAGAGAGATGCAAAACATTCAAATTAGTATTTCCTGTAACAGCGCAAACCATGACCATGGAAATGGAAGCAAACACAGACTTGAAAACCCAAAACAATGGTGAATACAACAGCCGTCTGGAATAAAACCTGGGCATACAATATGGGTCTTCTTTGTCTCTGTAAAGCTACATCTCAAATGGTACAATTTGAATTCACTCTCACGTAAGAGAACAATCCATGCAGTCACAATGACAAAGACTAATACTACTGAAGTGACTTTGTGATATTTCAAAACAGAGGATCCTGGGACATGTCAAGTGTGCTGGAGAGGTCATCATTTTAGCTGTCCCTTGCAGTGCGAGACCCTGCAATGAACCATGTTCTTGGATGGAAGCTGAAATGAACCATGGCCCTCGTTCAGTTCACTGCCACTTAGACTGAGCCCAGGGATGAAGGCTTGGACGCAAGAACTCAGGAATGGAGGCGTGGGGATGTGGACACTGGACAGGGTCCATGCCAGGGCTGTTAACTGACAGGGTCCAAGAAGATGGACAGTGGAGGAGGAGAACGAGGAGGCTGAGACTGGGGAAGGCGAATAACCCTCTCACGCGAAAATGCAAAGCGAAAAGGATTTTTGGCCCATCGTTGCGTTCCTCTGGGTTTGTTCCCGTAACTGCATGTGTCACCTGAAACAGAGGCCATCCGTCATTAAGATGTCCCCCCACCACACACACGCACACACAGAGCTAAGAGAAGAGCTCTTAGGAGCACAGAAGAGCAAGGAGGAGACAGCTGAGAACCCAATCATTCCTGGGAAGTCAGGCTCTCTGGGAACGGGGACACGTCAGGAATGTTAATGGAGGTCGAGGACACTCCAGAGCAGGCCAAAAGCGACAAACGAGAGTCTCTGAAGGCCCCTATTTCATCAAATCTAAATATCTTAATATGTCTATTTTTTCCCCCCAGAGAAGATGTAATAGTTTTGTGCGGCCAAAGTACACACTTGTGCGTACAAACGCAAACATACAGAGCAACGTGCGTTCCCACACAGGGGTGGCTACCTGCCACTCATCGAAGCTTTCCACGTCAAACAGTAAAGTCCCGCCCCTTCTTAACTCTCCGTAGTTAAGAATTTATATATTTATAAAACATTATTTATGTGTACATACAGTATATTCCGAAGAAAGATTGACGTTAGTGACACTTTTCCGGGCCGAACCGACGCCCTCATGGCGGAGCCCCTGAGGCGGTTCACACAGCACAAGGTGGTAGCGGGTTGCATGAGAAGAGCACATTTCCCAGTGACTCCCTTGGCACCGCTAAACTTGCCTGGTAACAGGGGGCACTAACAATGCTGTGCGTGGCTTTAAAAGGGCACCACAACGTTGCCCTCAGCACTTTCACTGCAACAAAACTTAATGGGCCCCGTTTAAGGAGAAAAATAAACACACGCACAGGGCTGATGTCATGCAGATCTCGGATATAGCCGGACATGGGCGGGTTTTGTTGTGTACAGGCGCTTGCAGGTCTGAGTGTGTGTGTGTGTGTGTGTGTGTGGGGGGGGGGGGGGGTGGAAGGGACTTCACACATCACCTGTATTGTATAGTGTGTGTTTTTGCACCATCTACTTGCGGCCGTGAGTACATTATGTTTTAGAGCATGCACCTTTTGAAGAAGTCTGTGGAGAATGTCTTGAGAGTATCCCCCGTTAGACTCGTCCTCTTTTTTACACTTCCACTTCAACTAGAAAGGAAGAAATAAAAGGAGAAGAGAAATAAACGTCAATTGTTTTACAAAGATAATTGTCATTTGGACACGTCTTCTTCATGCAGTGTGGGACACACATCAGAGTGGGACCCACTGCCGGCATAGACCATATTCACATGGCTTGCCATTAAGTTAATGAAATGCCACCCCGCTTTTTCAATGCAAAATGCCAACATGGCCGTCATGTGAATTTGGTCTATTCACTGTCTGGCTCTCTAGACCAGTGTCCAGAGGCACACTGCTGTACTAGTGTGCACTAATTTCCAAACACAGAGGCAAATTCTATACCCTAACAAATGGATACGCAAAAGGTTACATTTTACATAACATACATATTAAAATGTTTTCTTTGTATTTATTATTAGCAAATAAAAACATGATACGTGATGAGTGTGACGGCAAATGTTACAGGGTATATTTTGCATTATGAATACAGGTGAGCCTTGAGATTCTGACTTGCCATTTGGTGTGCTTTGGGCACAAAAAGCATGAAAAACACTTAAGACAGGCTTGCTTAGACAGATTTTGTATCTCCATCTCTGTTAGAGATGGAGGTATAAGGTATTATACATGGCAGGCAGAGAGGCGATGATTAAGCGCCAAGCATTCTGTTCACTGTCAGACAAATTGAATTTCTGGGAACCGCCTGAGACTCATTTGCTCTTTTTACCAAGAGTTATGCGGAAAATGCACGCTGTCCTTCCAAGAGCACACACACACCGCTACCCAATGATAACCTTCACACCCATTCATCTCCTAATGAGGCGTAGAAGCATTTCGTCCGACGTCCGCAATTTAAGCCCATACATTACTGGTACCAGTTGAAACAACGTTGCAGAGATTGAGGCCGTTTGCGATGCCCCAACTGCTTTTGTTTAAAGTGATACAAAGTGGGTGCCACTGTCAAAAGATACAATCATTTCTACTACTGCAAGAGTAAAAAGAAACATTTTCACAAGAAACATTTAGTGTGTGTGTGTGTGTGTGTGTGTGTGTGTGTGTGTGTGTGTGTGTGTGTGTGTGTGTGTGTGTGTGTGTGTGTAAATTGTATTGCTGATTCTGAAATTTCATACAGTCCAGCAAAATGAATGAAGGTTTCTAGGATAAAATATAATTAGGAATACATTAACGTTTTAAATTCAGCTGATATAATTCACATGTATCAATAGATTGCGAGATTGTAAATCTGATTTGTTTTCCGCTATTTTTAAAATGATTAAGTACATGGCCTGTTTTGGCCGTAGTATATTGTTTATTTTGATCATCGGTACCAGTCATTCATTGACAGTCATTTATTTGTATATTTCAGTTAAGGCTTTGTATAAGTTATTCATCATATCTTTGCAAAGTCTGTTTACAAGGCAGACTGAAAAGCCAACAGAAAACAAATTATGTCCGATGTTCAATGCCAAAAACACAATGAAATCATTCATTGCAATTATTTGCATGTTAATCATCGACTACCATTTCATGATCGTCATAGCCTTAACCACCCGAGATCAATCTCCACAATAATGTTCCTGTGTATGTAACATGACATGTAACACCGTAAGACTCAGCGCTGCCGTTTGTTTTAACTTACTGGAGCACACCGGGCGCACGAAGATGACTATCAATCTTTAAAAACCAGATTAAATATCTAAACACATTAGCTAACCTTCCCCAGTGTGTCCGTTAATAGGCGCTCAGGCTGGGCGCTTTCCAAGAGGAAATATAATAAGGCCTCTCCTTACGTTGTTACGGGCCCCCTGACGACGGCGGGCCTACACCGGAGGAATGGGCGTCAGAGGGCAGCCTATACGTGCGTAGAAGTGCTGTCAAAACACCTCATCAAATGGCTTTTTTTCCCCCTTTCTTTTATTTTGTACTCGTATAGAAACTCCTTGGAGGTTCAGCCTGTGTTTACTTTTCACCCAGGTGGAGATAGTTCGTCCTGATCCAACCCCTCCTCCACCACCTACAGTACACCTCCTCTTCGTCTCCAAGAATCTCAACCCTCTCACTGTGAACCTCTCCTCCCAGCCCCATCTCCCAACTACAATGAAAACATTTGTTGATTTTGACAGCAAATTAGTTTTAGTCGACTATTTAGTCATAGTTTTAGTCATCAAAGGTTAGTTTTCATTAATCTTTTTATTTAGTGAAAAAAGGTAGTCGGCGAACATTTTTCGTCATTAGGTTTAGTCGACAAAATCAACACTACATAGAAGAAATGCTTACTTTTAATTTGGGGGTCACCCCTCTCCTCGCTCTGGAGTCTGAGAAAGAGAGAGAGAGAGAGCGGAAAGGGGGTGAGAGACAAGACAACAGCAGGGAGGAAAAAAACAAAGACACAATTGTTCCGAGTGAGAAATATGGCCTGTGAAGATGAGCAGTTGGAAAAAGTTTCGTTTTTTTCCTTCTTTTTGTTAAAGTGGTCAATGATGTGTGCTCAGACAGTTGTGTTTCATCCTCAGGGGGACGGAGAGTCATTTCAAATTGACTATCTATGGTTAACGTCGGACCATCCAATCCACTCCTTCGCCAGACCAGCGCTCGCTCCAGGCGGATGACCCATCAGGTTTCCTCCCTGATGTGGAACAGAGCGCCGATCCCCAAGAGGGCCCGGGAGGGCCTGATCGCGTGCGAATAAAGAGGGACTCGGCGGAGACGCGCCGAGCATGCATGAGCTATGGTGCGGCCACAAGACAAGGGCTTTAGTTTAGGGGGCCACAACCCAGCACTGCCTTAAGAATACCCAAAGTTCCATTGTCATACTTTCCTAGACACTTCCAGCCACAGGAGTGCGGCATCCAAAGCGCATCCATAGCTATGCTATATCGTGTAAGTGATTGTTTGATGGGGGCTTTTGATGGGCTTTTGTCTGTGCGAGCGACTGTGCGTGTGTGTGTGTGAAGAGAGCGCGAGAGACATCTGGCGTGTCTGAGCTCTCTAGCGAGGCCTTGACATTGCCAGTAAACTAAAATAAACCTTTGGAGTCAGTGTTTTTAGAGTTCCCTGTTTACTGTGCTGAACCATAAATTCAAAAGCAAATGCAGTTGCTGTTATTGTCATTATATGAATAATATCTGGCAAGCCTCAGAGTAGCTGTTGACTGTTATGATTTACTGGAGGGATTTGGACCGACAGACAGTGTTGATGGACAGGGTTGAGGGGTGGGAGGGGGGTTGACATTATAGCGATGGAGGGAGGGAGTTTCTTTTTTATTCTTATGCACAGCTATTCAACAGTGAGTGCCCAGGTTTGGGTTCAGCGTCTTGCTCAAGGACGCTTCACTGTGGTGTCACATTCCTAAGCCAATAATTTGATGACCGGCATGTAACGATATATCGTATAATCAATATAAACTGGTGACAATTTAAATCAAAATTAATAAAAACATGTATCACGATCCAAACAGCAGAGGGTGCAATCGAGTTAAACTCCTATTCTTGTTCAGTGGCCTTCTTCACACGTTTAAATGATTAAAAACAATGTTTCCTGTCATTTGCTACAGTATCAAAAACAAACGGCATTGTAAAAGAAAAATAATAAAATACTGGATTTGTGTAAGAGAAATAAAAAAGATATTAAAAAGAATCGTGAAAACCTAATAATACGTGAGAACCTAATATCCTAATTCGAATCGTATCGTGAGTTGAGTGAATCATTACATGCCTAGTCTCCAACGGCGTCTCCTATTGACCGATGATCCGATGATGGTCATCAAATTATTGGCTCAGGAATGGGAGAAAAACTAAAGTATTTTTTGGGTGAACTAGTCCTTGTACTACCTGTGTGTGTCCTGTCCGCTGGGTGAACTAGTCCTTGTACTACCTGTGTGTGTCCTGTCCACTGGGTGAACTAGAGCCCTGCGCGGGCCTAAAATATAGGCCCGTGCCCGGCCCGGGGCCCGTGGAGTTAAGGCCTGTCCGGCCCTAAGCCCGTTGGTACAGTCCAGAAACGGCCCGGGCCCGGAAGCCCGACATATTATTATTTAATATTTCAAGCATGCGCGCCGCCGCCGCGGTCGCTCTATTGGTGCACGGACGCAGCAGCTACTCACTCACAGCTGCACTGTCTGGCGCTCTGATAAACCCACATTAAGGAACAATGAGTCAATATCACACTAAAAAGTAGCCTACTTAATTATAGTTTTATACAGTAGCTGCTGCACGTGCACTGTCAATCAGCGCAACGCGTTGTGAGCTTGCAGATTGGCTATCGCGGACTCACGCTGCATTATAAAACCCAGAGTAGACGGACAATAATAAGAACACTTACGTTATGTATCTGCAGTTTCTGCAATGTACAAATCCAACTTTGTTTAGTGTGGTACTGGTAATAATGCTCCCACAGTATTTAATTTGTTTTTATTGCGGACTGCGGATCTCAGAGGAGAGCCGTAGCCTATAGGCTACTTAGCCTACTCGGTGTGTGTGTGTGTGTGTGTGTGTGTGTGTGTGTGTGTGTGTGTGGTACAGCTGCGCTGCATAATAATTAGGAGAGAGAGGACGAGAGCCTAAGCACGGAGCGAGAGAGATAGAATGTAAAACACGTTGTTTCAAAGTCTTTATAGTTTTGACCAGATTTTAGTGTGCTTGTGTGTGTGCGTGCGTGTGTGTGGAGGGGTTATTGTCACGTCACTATGCATGGAGCAGACAGCAGCATGCTGCCGCTCTGCTGAAGCAAGTCCAGTCTGGGTTAAATTCACATCGGAAAATTAATATAACGGCGCGTGAGCCCGCCCGGCCCACGGCCCGTTGGGCAGTGACAAAGTCGGCCCGGACCCGGCCCGTTTTGGTGGACCGGGCCGGGCCCCGTCGGTACCCGACGGGCTTGCAGGTCTCTAGGGTGAACTAGTCCTTGTACTACCTGTGTGTGTCCTGTCCGCTGGGTGAACTAGTCCTTGTACTACCTGTGTGTGTCCTGTCCGCTGGGTGAACTAGTCCTTGTACTACCTGTGTGTGTCCTGTCCGCTGGGTGAACTAGTCCTTGTACTACCTGTGTGTGTCCTGTCCGCTGGGTGAACTAGTCCTTGTACTACCTGTGTGTCCTGTCCGCTGGGTGAACTAGTCCTTGTACTACCTGTGTGTGTCCTGTCCGCTGGGTGAACTAGTCCTTGTAGTACCTGTGTGTGTCCTGTCCGCTGGGTGAACTAGTGCTTGTACTACCTGTGTGTGTCCTGTCCGCTGGGTGAACTAGTCCTTGTAGTACCTGTGTGTGTCCTGTCCGCTGGGTGTTGCTGCTGCTCCTCCCTCTCCCTGCGGATGTGTTCTTTGACCCGCAGCTGCTCCTCCTCCAGCTGCCTGGAACCCTCCTCTCTCAAACGGGCAATCTGGTGGTGGGTGCAAAACGTAGCCTTTATAGAACCTATTAAACACTTAGCCCGCTAGCATTTATTAAAAAATTAGGATCTAATTCACGCCAGAATTTTTCCCAGTCAAGCTCTTATTTTGAAAAGCCACATTTCTACCGGAAGTAGTATTATCCTAGGAAGTTGAACAGGTCCCGTTCAACTGTTGTTTACAATATGGGTCTATGCCGGTGCACTGGAGAGCTACACATCGCCGGCTCTGTGCCATCAAAGAAACGCTGTTTTGACCAAAAAAGTAGCATTATGGCTCGATCAATCGAATGCACTATAAAAGCGCAATTGCCATTAATCAATAATAATGGCGTTAAGCGTAGTATAAAAAAAGGGCTTTAATTGAACTACATCTATGGCAATGGCGCTGAAAGAATTAAGACCTGAGGCCGATTTTACAAATTTACATGATTAAAAAAAATAGCAGATCACAAAGCTCATAGCGTGGCACAAAGTGACACACTATGACAGGGGTGTCGAACTCAACTTGGGGCGAGGGCCGCATTGGTCAAAAGGTCACTTGATGGGGGCCACAACCAGTTGCGGAGAGATATAGTCACTTACTCACTTGTTGTAACTTGTAGGGATGCCACAAAGTGACCATCAGCCAAATCGAATAGTCGACAGCCCTGCCGATTAATAATCGATTAATTGAACCCACCCCCCATATTAATCAATATCAGATACAACTTATAAGATTTTATATTATGCACATGCCATGGTCACATAACCATTATATGTTGAGTGAATGCTTTGATGGTTACAGTTTTATAATCAGTTTTGATGAGTAAACCTTTGTGGAGATCTTCTCAGTTCTCATTGTATGCTAGTTACTGCCATTCAGGATGGAAAATGAAATCCATTTGGATTTGGGGAGAAGTAGTTTCATAAGGGGCTGGTATGAAGTACTTGATATAAAGAGAACATGTTCAGTTCACTAGTCTACACTCTACTCTACACCTGCCTTCATTTCATCTGATTGTCTGTCTGGCAGGCACTTAAAAAGCGATCGTTAACTGTGTCTGTTAGAGAGAGGGGCAGAGAAGAGTGGCTTGTACATCTGCAATTTTTGAATAGCCAAAGTATAAAATAATGGTTAGTGGTTCAATACAACAATACAAATATGCTGGCTTTGAACGCTGGCAAGGTGAACAGCATATAACTTGATACCAAATACAAATGATCTATGAATAGGATTCGTACCCGCGTCACACTCCATGCTAAATCACAACAAGAAAACACATGCTGTGCCTCGGGGAACGAGCCCAGATCACTTGTTCTTATCATCTCTGACACCACCACCAACACAACAACCAGTGTTGGCAGATTTGAGAGCTAAGAGAGAAATAAGCAACCAGGTCTAAGGAAACAAGCCCCAAATAAGCTAAGATTATACTTGTATGAGCACTTTAAACCTATACAGATATAATAGGTCGTGTGCACGCATCTGCCTGGGTGACGGCAGACTGCTGGGTGAGCGCTGGCGCTTTAGCATGAGGGGTCAGATGGAATGTCAGAACATGTCAGCTCCATATATGGAGATCTAAGGGTGGCAGCGGGGGCAGAGTCATGAGTGTACAGGGTTTGATGAGTGCCAGGTAGGGCCGGGCCTTCATTTTCAGGCCTGGACATGAAAATATTTGAGAAACACTGGTTTAAATTATAATTTAAAGAAAATGTGGAAGCCAGCTCAAATAAGCAACTACACTTTAAAAACAAGCCCCCCCCCCCCCCCCAAATAAAATGCAACACGCGAAGTGCCAATATTTACAAGCAACTTTACAGAAAGAAGAAGCCCAAAGTCGCTTATAATAAGCACACATGGCAACACTGCCACCCACTTCCCAAAAATGGAACATTGCCACCTACTGGTAATCCCCCCCCCCCCCCCCCCCCCCCCCCTCTAGGTCCACATGGCCCCATAATTGCGTGCATTAGGCATGTGGAGCGCACGGTTATGACTCACCTCCCGAGCACGCTAAAAAAACCTTTTTTATTTAACATTGGCTTTACGAACAAAGTGCATCAAGTCATGCAATATCACCTAATAGGGTTTACTGATAATTATGATATGGCAATCCGATTGGATTCAGACCGACGGGGCCTTTGTTCCTGGACCAAGACCTTGGAGGATTTCAAGTCAATCAGAAGAGAGCATTTGACAAATAACACAATAAATGCACCTGGTTGTGCTTTATTATTCCCTGGAATGCAGTGGAATACCTCTTTCCCAGCATCATGCAGTGGTGGAAAGTGACCAAGTACATTTACTTAAGTACTGTACTTTTTTTACTTTACTGGAGTACAGTATTTCCAATTTTCAAAATGTTATACTTCTACTCCACTAAATCTCAGAGGCAAATACTGACTCCACTACAATTATTTGCAAACTTTAGTTTGCAAACTAGTATACTTTGGCTATTTGAAAATAGCCGTTCTACAAGCTCATAACACATTTTGATACATGATACATCTTTTATACATTAAAAAAAAAGAACTAGAATAGGACATTCTGCACAATGAGTACTTTTGGTACATTACGGTAACTAGATGTTTTTGCCAATTCTGTTGTACTTTTACTCAAGTACATTTTTACATTTTACATAATTATGGCTAAGACAGAAAGGCCTGTGGATTGAGATCCCCTCTCCTCCTCATTGCATTTGTTCTGCACTGCAGCTCGTTGTATATAATCTCTCATACATAATCGTACGTGAGCTTATGGATGTGCTATTATGCATGACAATGCAAGTATAAATCACAGGCATTAAGAGTATTTTTACCTCCTCCTCAAGAGTCCGGGTGATTTTCACCTCATCCTGGCCATGGGTTTCAGCCTGTCGCTCTCTGGCCTCAAGGTCTGTTATAGCACACGCACACACACGCACAGTCGCACACGTGCACGCACACACACAAAAACATGTAAGTGATTCATGTACTTTTGTGGCACAAATTTTGTGCATTTATAAAACAAATTTACAACAAAAATGTGAATTCTCGTCTTTCTCCATATATGTATTTTATGGAGTGACACAAATATATTAAGCATTAATAAGATGTCTGTTTGGGTTCAGATTATTTAGTACAATATTACCATCCTTTTATGGTCTACTCTAAATGAATCACATAGATAATCGAAAACAATAATTGATAGTTTAAACTGTTGTTTTGACGTACCAAGTTTAATCTTCTTTCTTTTGTCATCTAATTTTCTGGTCCTCTCCTCGGCTTGTTTCTTGGCAGTGCAGATCTTGTCGTAGGCAGCCTGAAAACACACAGTGGGGTCATTACATACATACTGTACCATGCGTAAACATGGACCCAGGTAAATCCACTTTAACATACCAGTAGTCACACTTATATATCAACACAGATGATTTTTTTTATTCAGTCATAATGCTTGTAGCATTATGACTGGGTAGTGAATGATGTCTGTGACCTTACCCTGGCTGCAGCATCAGTCAGAATCTCTAAAGCCTCGGATAACTGGTGGAAGAGGTCCGCTAGAGACAGAGACGAAAAAGAGACGGAGAGAGAGAGAGAAGAATGATGATCAATAAGTGTGGACTTCTATACATATCATGGCAGCACCCTCAATACCCTCATATACCTGACTACCTCACTAAAGTGAGTGACAGCCACAGCCACAATACTAGAGGGAGCGACAGGCAGCACCGATCTGGTACCACCCTCCTATAGAACAAACGTGTGTAAATTGTCTTCCTACTACTGCACTGCCGCCAAAGTGTGGAATGCCCCGACATCTTCCCTTATAAAGATGTGGATCTTCCTTTAAATCAGGCCTGGAAATCCATCTCTCAGCAGATCAAAGGAGGAGATAAACTCACTTCCCCCATAGAAAAGGTGTTGGCATTCAGTGCCTACAGTTTTGTTTTCCTTTTCCCCTCTGTACATACAGTATAGTGTTTTATATTTGTTGATGGTATTGTACATTTTAATTTGAGCGCTGAGCCGCTCTCTGCTGGCTCAGCGCTCACCTCCATTGCGCATCGGGCGCTCCACAATCCACTCATTACTGCCCGCTTAGCAGCAAAAAATGACGGGGTGGAAAAAAAGAAAATGCCGTTTTCCTATAATTGGCTAATTAAACACATCGGCATTATTGCCTGAGGCGAGGCCTTCGGAGCATAGACATTTAGATGTAAAGTGTTACCAGCGATGAAACATGTTCTTCTGTTTATAATCTAAACACTGTGACACGTTTAAAAAGTAGGCTTTTCACTAGCTTTCCCACTTTAACCAACAGGTGATTAACATCATGCTCGTTAACTGCGTGTCTTTTTGATGCGAGAGACAAATTTTCGTGCCAGTTGCCGTGCTCTCCCCCGCGCCAAAGATGAATCTGCAACATGACAGGCAGCTGCCTGAAGCCAAGAGACACAACAAGCGCTAAAAGGTCCAGCACTGGTTGATGTGTTTGTAAAGCGTTATACTAGTTAGTATTTATTATAGAGCGCCGACTTCACTCGCTCATCCCCTAGTTCGCTCATCCCTGGTTCATGGAGGTTTTTCTCTGAGGAGAATAACATTGGGTCATCTTAAATCGTCTCACATAATAATTGTGGTCCAAAAATAAACAAACTGTCTCTGCGATATTGTCAGGGCGGTGTCTCTGTACCGTTTACGATAGTCATTCATAGTTGATACATACAGTCTAAGGCCAGAGGAGCGGGTGGGCGCAGGGGAGCCCACGGCAAATGGCACGATAATTAGTCACCCGCGTCTTTCATAGCTAACTGAAGCAGATGAATTGTGCATTGCAGGTGTAAACTTGACACGGTTAAGTACTGGTTTACCAATAGCCTCTGCATTATTAGTAACCACGTCCATTTGGTTTTGCGAGAGCGCAGGTTCCTCCTCCTCCACCACCACTTCATCATCATCTTTCTCCACTTCTCCTTCAACGTCAGGGAGGATGTTAAATGCCTTGATCATGTTGCTTGCACTGTCGGTCACCACACGAATCACGCATTGAATATTCCAATTTTTCAGCACACTTTCATACTTTAAGTAAATGGGCTCTGAAGCGTTTAGGTTCCAAACACTTCTTTGTAACACATTTTAAACGTGTGCTGTGCCGTGCACACTGAGCTCCGGATGCCATTCTGACCCATTTTAAAACCCACTCAGCGCTCAATTCAAATTCCCGCTCCACTCATCGCGCTGCTCGCACTCCGTGCCACTCACATGCTCTGGACGGGAACCCCTTTTGATGTTTTAAGCATTATGTTATACTTTAGCTATTGAAAAATAGCAGATCTACAAGCTCATTTAACGCGGCTAGTAAAAATACCGCAGTTGCCTACAAGGCAACCAAAGGCATGGTACCACTATGGGACTATAGGGACAGCAGAAATCAAGGCAAGTCATGGCGGAGAAGATAACCCTTCTATCACTTTACTGAGGAAAGTGACAGCTATACTGTAAGTACCTTGTGATAGCGATAAGTGGTATTACGGCTCAGAAATACTGGAATAATTACAATATATTTGAATATAGTGTACATAAGTTATGCAGACTGCATTGCTATATTCAAACAACAACATTAAACCCGTCTTTGATTATCCTTCTTTAGGAAGCAAGTTAATCCGATATGTCTGGAGGTCTGTTTAACCATGTAGCTACAATGGTGGTAGGAATTATGTTATTTATTTATTTACTTTTTCACCATTCAATTAAAATAGTTGAATGGAAGGCTAATGAATCTATATAAAGTAGCTCCCACCAAGTGCTCTAAACTCAAGCTAGATAAGTGCATATTCCTCAATAGTAGGAAATGCTGAACATCATTCAGGGACATAAAAGTAAAATAAAATTCAGTTGAAAGATGAATGTACTGTATATATTTGTCCCTTTTTATTAATGCTAACATATGAAGATGAACACAATAGTAAATGGCTAATCAACAGTACACAACACACACACACTGTACAAAAAAGCTGACTAGGGGGCAGTGCACGAGAAGTGGCTGGGGGAACTGCGAGGAAGAAGTATGCACTTGGCGTGACGTCTCCGTGCCAACGCTGGAACCCAGAGCCAACATAAACGGAGACATTTCCTGCATTAAAAAAGGTGCCTGGAGTCTCACGAAACCTGCTTCCTCTAATGATGTGGCCCCGCTCCGCTTTCCGCCCCACACGAGAGCCCCGCGGTCTCCCTCTAACCCCCATTAGAGTGCCTCAAGGGGGCTCCTGCTGCAATCACCCCTACCATGCAAAACGCCTCTCTCACTGGTTGTCCAGTCTAATGTGCACACTGCACGCACACACACACACACACACACACACGTGCACACATATACACACACGCACATATACACACGCACGCACGCACATACACACACACACACACACACACACACACACACTCCCCTGTCCCCTGTAATATAACCACCACATCGCTGCACTATACTGGCGTGTGGCTTAATCACTCACTTATGGTGGGCCTAACGAGGCGATACTGTTACCCCCCGCGGGGAGTGCCGGGGCACACAAACGGGACACTCTGGAGAGCCAACCACCAGTAGAGGGGGTCAGGTTACCCACACGCACATAATGGACTGGAATGAAATCCAACTGGGCAGACATGCCGTGGCCACTAGGCAGCTCAAAGTGTCACAACATGGGGGGAGGAGGGGGTGATGTGGAGAGGGGTGTGTGTGTGTGTGTGTGTGTGTGTGTGTGTGTGTGTGTGTGTGTGTGTGTGTGTGTGTGTGTGTGTGTGGAGAGTCATGACCCCCACCTTACCTCTTATGTGCTTGCATGGGGGGGGGCACGGATCCCAATGCTCGCCTCGCTCTCGTGCAAGAGGGTCTAAATCCGTCCATGTGCAAGTTAGAGCGAGGCCCTCCAAACCACGACTTTTCCATTTCTGGGAAACCGACCCCCTGCTTTTCTATTATCCCCCCCCGCGCCCCCAACCCCAACCATTACCCACTCATTCCACCAGCATTTTTTTCCCTGAAATAATCAGGAATTGTCTGAACCGTCCAGCAACCGCACAAACCTCACTTGAAAACACGACCAGTCTTTTTGTCCAAGGTGTGTCCCCCCTCCCATGACAAAAAAAAACTATATTGAAATTTCCTGGTCTAATTGCGGACATGTTGGTTGGCGACAGGCCCTCAGATGCATTCAGACGGGAAGCCAAGGAGGTTTTAAAGAGAGGAGCCGCTGACAGCGATGGTGGTGCTCGGTCTGGTTGGGCCTCTTAGTCACAGCAGGACTGGTAGCCGAAAACAGCCACTTGTGGCTGCCTGTTGTCTGATAAGGCTGTCTTTTCTGAAGGTTATAGGCAGGGACATACTGTAGGCTTTAGTTATTTACCTTATATCCACAGGGTGGTCATAATCTTGCACCATACTTGCGAGGTCGGAAACTCGGTCGCGACCACCCCAAGTATGATGTAAGCAAAATGGCCATGCGGTCATGGGGATGTAGCACATTTTGGTGAGGTATAACGCGACAGTGAGTACAGAAGATATCGTTTATTGAAATACATTTATTTGCTGACTCACCTGCTTTGGGGTTGTCTGGGTTCTTGTCTGGATGGCATGTCAAGGCTTTCTTTCGATATGCTTTCTTGATCTGCGAGACAAAAAGAGGGTTACATAGATTTAAGCTTAAAACGATGGAAATCGCTGCCCTCACATGCAAAAACAAAAAAAGACGCCTTTGGCTGCTGAGGCACGATTCTTGGCGACGCAAAATAATAAATTCTTACTTTCAGTACCAATTACTCTTTATCATGCAATCCTTGGCGCAGAAGTATGAAGCGTGCGTAAAATTGATGGTCCCATAGAAACGATGGTAAAAACAAAATGGTAAAGTTTTGATATAATCACGCTACGGCTAGAAATGCGGTCTGCCTTGAACAGAGAACCAGTGACTGTATCACTTGGACCAAATCAACACCTTAGCACATCCTCTGCTTTGTGTCTTCCTGTCAGAATGTAAATGGCACCTAACCACCATTGCACATAAGGCACTATGAATTACCCTCACAAGAATTCCATGAAATCCACGAGAGCAATCGGCAATTTGCAACATAAATCTGGCCTGAGTTGGCAGTCGAGTATTATAGGAGGGTTTTATAAAAAATGAAAAAATATTAATAACATACAAACAGTACACCATTGTCCATCAAAAAATTGGGAAGGCAGCGATTAATATCTTAGGCTTGGAGCCAAACTAAAGAAAAGAAACAATACTTTTGAGCATTGTAATGTCATGTGAGGTTTCTGTCAGGAGAAAAGAAAATGTTTTAAAGATTTTTTTTTTAACTCTGGGTCACTGCGTGGAATGTTAACCATTCTTCAGTCTTTCTTGGGACCAGTTAATGACAAGGTGGTTTTCATTACATCTTTACTCCCCACGAATGAAAGAGACAAGGGGGGGGTGTCCAAGGTCCAAGACCGGGGGGGGTTACTGTGCAGCGGCTCTTCACACTACTGCTGGGGCCACGTATGACACACACACACACACAAATGCGTGCGCACACGCATGCATGCATTTCTTGCATAGGTTTTGCCCGACACAGACGTGCGCACACACACACACACACAACAGTCTTAATCAGCCACATGCATGGTTTCACCTCTTCACCCACAGCGCAAATCAATCTCCTGTCCGTCTTGCTGAGACCCAGAGAGAGAGAGAGAGAGAGAGAGAGAGAGGGAGAGAGAGAGGATAGAAACCGGGAGCTCCTTTTCCTCATGTCTGGGAAACGTTTGCATTGGACGCCGTGTCCTCTGGCATATATGCAACGTTTCCCTGTGTGTTGTTTTGCACTATTGTATCTGTGGAATGCCGGCCAAAGCAAACAGAGCAGACTGACTGGGGGGAAAAAACATGGCAGTAAGTGAACTGGGGAGAACAGGGTAATCCATCAGTGTCTGAGGCTTTTTAACAGCGACCCCAGTGAGTCTCCATGATAGTAAAGTTCAGGCACGCTACGCCTGATGCCTGAAGTGGTAGAGTGAGGCCTCTGCACCGTGATTATCTGAGAGAGCAAGAAAGCGCTCTGGGGAGGAAGGAGGCCTCAAACGTCACTCCCTTAACGTCACAACTCCTTCCTTCAACTCTGTGGAAGCGTTGTCCTCTCACGTGCGTCTCTCTGTATAGTTCCAGAATGTGAATCTTAATGCGGTACATTGCTGGGGGAAGCTAAACACACATTAGGCGCTTCAATCAATCAGTATGCTTTCTGCTTGGCACACAGGGTCTTCCTACAAATCCGTACCGACACGCAGGGCTGTCAACCTTACGCCAAGCACAAATACTTGCTGGTACTGTACTGGACCGGGCCTGCCGCCACCTCCCCCACCCCCTCACTAGTCACTATACATGAACTCTGCGCTGTCTTTCGTTATTTACTCCTCTATTCCTTGCCGGGACTTTCTCCACTGCTCCCCTGTGGGTTTTGACTAGGAAATGGGACAAAGGAAGCAAAAAAGGTACAGTACAATGTCATGCAACAGATATTTGACCTGTTGTGTGTTCATGTGAATGTCCTGTACGCGTACGCACCCTCTTACGCGGGGTGCGTGCGTGTGCAGGTGTCAGGCCAAGCTAAGCTTGGTTATAACAAGTGAACAGTTGGTGACAAGGTGTGGAGAGCTAGCTCCCTTTTCTATACAGCCAATCCGCCGCTTCGATGGCCAGAGACGAGAAAAACAAAGCGTTGGCCATTCAACCCCCCTCTCCTCATCACCACCACAACCCCACGCCCCTAGACCATGCCTGATCTAGCCTCCTCAAGTCTCACATCTCTCACATCTAAATGGCAAGCACTCCCCTGATTATTTAAATAATGGATGATTGCTCCCACGCAACACACGCAAACCCAAATGCTGAGGAGCAGGCCGGTGACCTCTTCAAACTGGAAGGCAAAGCGGTTCATCTTTGGAAGAGCTTAGTATATAATTAAGGGAGGTGGGGGTCTCAGGTCAAGTAGCATGATCTCCCTATAGGCCAAACAAGTACGAATCACTAACTGTAAGCGATTATCTATGAGCAGCGCTGGTTAGGAGAGATGAGAGGGAGAGACCGAGGAAGAGAGTAGACTCGGCTGCAACATACTCCAAACGATGCCAAAAACAAAGCAACAATGAATTATTTGTAGTCGCTCATCAAAAAAGTACATGATACGTTGCTGACAGATTGCGGACAAAAATAAATCGATTATCTGACCAATCACACACAATGTTTGGTCAGAACTTTGCTTGGCAAGTTGGAAAATCTTGGAAGATTGATTGATTGATTCTTTTATTGGACAATAGAAAATGCAAACAGTACATGGTGCAGTCAAAGCACATTGGTCTAAAAGGATCGCACCGAAAAAAGACCTTGCGGTCTTATTTCCATTCTGGTCCCACGCATTCATTCATAAACACGACGACGACAATAATCGAGATATCTCAAAGACATGATAACTATGAAATACAAATAAATCGAATTAGTCACATATATCAATCGGAGGGGGGTATAAGGAGGTTGGGCCATCACCGTCTCTCCTTTTGACCCACTGACAATGATAGGTGATTTTTCAGACCGGTTTTAAAGGAAGCCAGTGATTTGCTTGTTTTGAGGAAAGGGGGCAGGGCATTCCACACCTGAGTGGCAGTGCTGTGGAAAGTCGATTGACCCATATTAGTTGTGGGTGGCACCAGATCATTATTTATGCTCCCAGGTAGTGTTGTGGCTGTGGGAGTTGCGCACCTTTTTGAGGTAATCAGTTAAATAAACGGGCACTGAGGGCATAGAGGGCAGAGCTGTAAGAACTATCAAACAAAGTTCTGAAAGTCACTGCCGAAGTTCTTAATATATATTTTTTCTTCTCTGCCGAAGTTCTTACTAGTGAATTGTAAAAAAAAATCTTAATGATCTACCGTAGGAATATGCTGCAGTGTTAAGATAGCGCTTGGCTACAATTTGCAGGCCTACACAGCAAGAATCTATGAAGCCTGTTTACTTCTAATTGTTCCATTGCTCCCGTTCCATTTCTTCTCATTCCAAAGGCATATATGCTGCTTAACTCTGGCCATGTGTCCCCGGCTTTCTGTGTCTGTTAAACCTCTTTCCCTAACTCGGTTTGAGGGAAGAGGAATTGAAGAAACAAGTGCTGAAGGAAGTTCCAACCTTCTACCAGCATGCAAACAGTAGCCTAATGATTAGTGTCTGGTGGAGAACAGGCTCTGTGCCACCACACAAATCTCCCCCAGTATCAACTCTATGCCCTTATCTGGCAGGGGCCCTGTGCAGCCCTGACATGGGCCCTGTACAGCAGCGATGGTGCAGCACCGGCAGGGGCCTTGTACAGCAGCCACAGTGAAGACCTGGCATGGGCCCTTTACAGCAGCCAGACCAGTCAGGGGCCCCTGGCCACTGTAGGTGATTAGCTGCCTGCTCTGTCATGGAGCCATCCTTCTTCCAGGATGGCTGGCATTCAGACAAAACAAAGTCATCCAGCATGGCATGGCATGGCATGGCATGGCATGGCATATACTCGCCTATAAGCAGTCAGTTGGCTAGACATGAAGAACGAACTCACAGAAAGAAGGAAGGGGTTCTGAATAAGTCATGTTAACAGTTCTGTCTTCGTGTAACCCATAAGCTAGTCTTGCGTTGCCAGATAAATGGAGATCTTATCCATCGTTACGTCTGCGGCTCTGCGCACTCTCCGGACATGAAACTTCAAGGTATTTGCTATTACCAGAAGAGCATGAATGTCTGCTAACAAATTCACACCCACTGCTTTGGAAACCATGAGCCATGATAACGGTTCTGTCTGCACGTAGCCCATTAGCTGCATGCAGACAGTTACCACATCATCCACAATTCACATAAAGCATTACAATGTCACAGCAGGTATGGCTGCTCTGTGCCTCGTTTCCATTTAAAGAAGTTGAACAAACCACAAGAAATGTTGTGTGGTCTTGTTTGTTGACATTATGTGTTCAGCGTGCAATCTGTGGTAGGTAAAACACCTACTTTGGGCTAATATTATTATTACCTGCTGACATACATGAGCGTGGCTCTGCAAACGACTTCCTGGCCTTTAAATCAGCTACGTCAGTCAAAACAAGGACAGAGCAAACCCCCAGCTGTCCATGTTCATTTACACTAAGGATTGGGTTCTTCTGGTCTGCCGGCTTCCCTGGCTATTTCTCAGCCAGCCGAGCTTAAGAGGAATGTCAATAGCAGCGATAACACTCAGTGAGAGATGCTAACTGGAACCAGGACGAGTAGCGGGAGACAAACTTCCTACGTCAGGGTAATGCTTTACAAGCTGCGGCTAAGCCCACATAAACATACTTTGGGAAGAGCCCCTTCCTCTTTCAGTGATAAACAACATTGGTGGTGGAGCATCGGGCCCAACAACTGGGACTAAGTAGCCGATGCGATGACATCTGTCTTCCTAGAGTTAACCCACTAAGACTTGAGTGATGCAGAGTCTAAAAATGTCTTCTAAATTCAAACAGTTTTCTGAAAAACCTTTGTGCTCAAACCCCAAGATTATATGTATTTGGCCATGGAGCTCCCTCTCAAAACAGTTTGTTCCAGGGACACCCAGAAGGAAAGATTTGAGTTAAAAAAGTTTGCTTTAAAAATATATATAATCAAAGATTTGCAAAACATTTCAAGAATTGTAAAGAATATTATAATAATAAAAATCACACCTGTGTGAAGTAACGGAATTTATGTGATTGGTTGGTAAAATGTACGTCATATTTGGCGGACATTTTACCTAATTTCTCTTTTCATTGTCAATGGCAAATATGAGACGTGTGTGGACAAGATTTAGCGGACATTTGACCTAATTTCTCCTTTCATTGTCAATGGCAAATATTGAGACGTGTGGGGACAAAAGCTGTATATACGTAGGACCCTCAAAAATATACAAGCTCAGAGGCTATGAGCTTGTAGATCTGCTATATACCAACCAATGTTCTATATATATATATATATATATATATATATATATATATATAAATATAGCCTAGCTAAAATCTAAGATGACACAGAGATGCTTTCCCGGTTTTAATGAGTTAATTCGTTTGGGTCCTCCCAAAGCCTGGTGCACTGTACACAGGAAAGCTTTACTATCTCTCTCGACCATCAACAGACCTCACAGAGCTAGTCCTTCCACATTTTGGAGACTTTGTTTCTGCCAAAGCCACAACCACTAACTTCCTCAAGCATGCTCCTCTGAGGCGGATGGGACTTTGAAATCCAATTAAGAAATTAACTTTTTCCCTCATTTTGGCAGTGATTTTAATTTCCCTTCTGGCCTGCAGATTCAAGAAACTGGAAATCGTGAGGTGGAAGCGGTGGTCTTTGGGAAATGTCTGGATTGGGCTTTGGTGAATGGCTCTGGGGTGGGAAAATTAGATAGAGGGTTAGATCTTCCCAGAGTAAATTCAGAATCCATGTTATCCAGGGCGCATTCTGTTTCAATTAGGCAAAGGCATATAAATACATGCAATACTTGACTAGGCAGATCTTTCATCCTATAATTTTGTAAATTCATTTTCATGTTTAACAAGACAAGCATTAACAACTGAGTTAGTATCTTTCAGATAAGCACTGTTATTTGATATAATATTTGTAAGGAACTGAGAAACTCTGGTTTGATTACACACTATAACGTGTGTTGCACTAAAGAATTTCACCCACTCTTTTATACCAATAATATACCAAGAATCAAATTCACAGCTTTATATTGAATATACGTCATCTAAAATCTAAATCACACGTGCATTCAGAAATGAATGGATGTTGTAAAACTGGTTCCCCACTTTGAGATTGAACGTCCAAGTCAAAAACTGGCTGCAGCGGTGGTACAATGGCGCGACCTTGTGGACATTTGTGGACATCACAATCCATTCCAACCTTAGGATAGCCTCTGTAGTTAGTCACTAATGTTCTTTGACAATATTCACTGACATTTCATTTCAGAGTTAGTTTATTCCAGACTCCTCGCGCTATCTTAATACGTACAAATGCGTCAAATGATACACTGCAAACCCCCATAACAGCAGCACAGGTTTACCAGCTTCTCGTGTCTCTCTCTCTCTCTCTCTCTCTCTCTCTCGCTCTCTCTCGCTCTCTCTCTCTCTCACACTCTCACACACACACACACACACACACACACACACACAGACACACGTTATGAGTTATGACTACGTTATACTTGCAAAAACTCAAGCATACAGCATATTTAGCATTAGCATATAGCCTAATTAGAAAGTCACGTGTAAAAGCAAGTTAACGTTTTCTATTATTAACCCACCTCTTTCGACGTAGCAGTGCTTGAGATATCAAGTAAACCATACAGGTCCGTCTGGAGGAGCTCCTTTGTTTTTTTAGACATTTTCTCTGCAATGCCCCCCAAATA
This sequence comes from Protomyctophum bolini, assembly GCF_963924005.1. Classification (NCBI taxonomy): domain Eukaryota; kingdom Metazoa; phylum Chordata; class Actinopteri; order Myctophiformes; family Myctophidae; genus Protomyctophum; species Protomyctophum bolini. The sequence continues at coordinate 13,351,659 of NC_137876.1, forward strand.
AACAGAAAACACAGTAGGAATAGGATACAACGCAGTGTTTACGTTTCCACTTAATGTTTGTTGTAGCAGGGTGCATGAGTTTGACGTCTTGTCCTTTGAACCGGATATTGTTTATTGGCTTCCTCACGCAGTGTATGTTGGGAGATGTAGTCGTCTCGTTGCATTTATGGTTTATGGACATATTACATAATAAAATATATACGTAGTACACCTCATTGGCCTGACATGATGTAGCAGTTAGGATTTAGGATCGTTTACGTTAAAATATGTGTGTGTTTCACACCTAATTACCTTATCTTACACAGATAGTAAACACTAAAAGAGTGTTGTTTATTAAACTGAACGTTATAGTAGCCTATGGCCTTTAAATATAGGTGTACATTCTTTGAGGGCACAAAGGCCAAATGCCAAGGCAGGAAAGCTATCAAATAAAATAATTATTTAAGTTGTCAAAGTCGACAGAATTTAATATGATCATTTATATATAAACGATCGAAATAAATAAAAAAAGCTTTAATTCATAAAATAATAGTTTTTGAGCCCCTCCTATATACAGCTTTTGTCCCCACAAAATGTCTGCAACACCAATATTAATTAAATAAATAAATAAATAAATAAATAAATAAATAAATAAATAAATAAATAAATAAATAAATAAATAAATAAATAGATAGATAATAATAATAAATTTAATAAATTAAATTAAATTAAATTAAAGGGAAAATGTACATCATCTTGTCCCTACACGTCTCATATTTGCCATCGACAATGAAAGGAGAACTGGCAACAGGCATTTTGATTGGCCAGTATGAGATGATCCATGATGATGTACGATGATCAGAGCACCCCTCACTTCACACAGGTATCGAACCCAGGACCTTCTAGCTGTGAGGCAAAATAACGTATTGGAATTTATTCATTACATGCTCTCAGCCCTCACGTGGTAGTGTGTGGGTGAGGCATCAAGGTACTGTGAGCTCAGGGCATGTCATTTTGGCATATTTTTGGGGGGCTGAAATGCAACAAAGTAGAACCACACACTGTATGGTCCCATGGATATTTTTTTGATTTAAGCAGAGTAACATTTCGGGCCATGATCTTCAGACTCACTGTCATTTCGTAAGAGGAAAGTGTATGCAAATGAGAACATCTATAACATAAAAGTATACAATGCCAAAATTAGATCAATCATGGCAATGGTTTGTGTTGTGTGACATCAGAACAAACCTCAGTGCAGCCTATATAAAATGTGAAGGCATAATGTTTCCTTACCATCACTCTATAGGGTTTTGGCCCCTGTTTTGAGCTGTAGTCACTGCTTTCGCCCTATGTAGTGCGATGAAGTCCCAGGACGATGATGGGAATATGAACGAGACTGTGGTCGTGCCGATCGATGAATGCAACCCCGTTAACAACACTGACAGTAGTGCGATGAAGTCCCAGGATGACGATGGGAATAAGAGAGAGACTGTGGTCGTGCCGATCGGTGAATGCAACCCTGTTATCAACAACACTGACATTGAGATGGGAAACAACAGCAACTACGACGGCAAGAATATGGCTCTCTTCGAAGAGGAAATGGACAGCAACCCTATGGTTTCATCTCTCCTATGTAAACTGGTGAATGTGAGTGAGGGGGCGGAGGAACATAAGGAGACAGATGAAGACAAAGGACACAAAAAGAATATTGTCAAGAGCCCTCAAATGGGGACCTTCATGGGTGTCTACCTGCCCTGCCTCCAGAACATCCTGGGGGTCATGCTCTTCCTGCGTCTCCCCTGGATTATAGGCACGGCAGGCATCATTCATTCCCTGGCCATAGTGTGCATGTGCTGCCTTTGTACCTTCTTGACAACCATATCCATGAGTGCAATTGCTACTAATGGCGTGGTACCCGCTGGAGGCTCCTATTATATGATCTCCAGATCTCTGGGTCCAGAGTTTGGAGGGGCTGTGGGCCTATGTTTCTACCTGGCCACAACATTTGGTGGCTCTTTGTCCATATTGGGTTCTATAGAGGTTTTGCTGACCTACATAATTCCTAAGGCGGCCATCTTCGATGCCTTGCTGAATAACATGCGCATTTATGGCACCTGTTCTTTGACACTCATGGCCCTGGTTATATTTATTGGCGTGAGGTACGTAAACAAACTTGCATTGGTCTTTCTTGCCTGTGTCATGTTATCAATTTTGTCTATTTTCGCCGGTGCCATCAAGTCCGCATTTCAGCCTCCTGACTTCCCCGTTTGCCTGTTGGGTAATCGCACGTTGCAGAACCATAACTTTGACAAGTGTCTGAAGACAGCGATCATCAACAATGTGACAGTCACCACAGAGCTGTGGAATCTGTTCTGCTCAGGGCCGGAGCTCAACGCCGCCTGTGATGAGTACTTCCGTGACAACGAAGTGACCACGCTGCAGGGGATCCCTGGGCTGACCAGTGGGGCCATCTCAGATAACATGTGGCCCAACTATGGTCCACTGCACATGCTCATAGAGAGAAGGCTCGTGCCATCTAACCCAGTAAATGATAACTCCAAGGACATCTACAAGCCATACGTGGTGAGCGACATCACCACCTACTTCACCCTGCTGGTCGGTATCTACTTCCCCTCTGTTACAGGTATCACGGCTGGTTCCAACCGATCAGGGGATCTGAAAGATGCCCAGAAGTCCATCCCCACCGGAACCCTCTTGGCTGTCGGCACCACCTCCTGCATCTATCTCCTCTGTGTTGTGCTGTTTAGTTCCTGCATTGAGGGTGTCGTGCTCCGAGATAAGTTTGGTGACTCGGTGAAAAAGAACCTTGTGATTGCTACACTCTCCTGGCCCTCTCCGTGGGTGATTGTGATTGGCTCCTTTTTCGCTAGCTGTGGAGCAGCGCTTCAGAATTTGATCGGAGCTCCACGTCTGCTGCAGGCCATTGCACGAGATGGCATAATACCATTCCTACAGGTGTTCAGCCATGGTAAAGCTAATGGGGAGCCCACCTGGGCACTGCTGTTGACTGCAGGAATCTGTGAGATTGGCATTCTCATCGCCTCCGTGGATGCTGTCGCTCCCATCCTCGCCATGTTCACCCTAATATGTTACTTGTTTGTCAACCTGGCCTGTGCTCTTCAGACCCTGCTCCGCACACCCAACTGGAGACCACGCTTCAAATACTACCACTGGGCCTTGTCCTTCCTTGGTATGAGCTTGTGTCTTGCAATCATGTTCATGTCCTCATGGTCCTACGCTATCATAGCCATGGTCGTCGCTGGCTTCATCTACAAGTACATCGAATACAGAGGGGCAGAGAAGGAGTGGGGAGATGGGATCAGAAGTTTGTCCCTTAATGCTGCACACTATGCTCTTATTTGCCTTGAGGAGTCACCACCACATATCAAAAACTGGCGGCCTCAGTTGTTGGTGCTACTTAACTTAGACTCGGAATTGTCTGTAAAACACCCTCGCCTGCTGTCCTTTACCTCTCAGTTCAAAGCAGGGAAAGGTCTGACTATAGTGGGGAGTGTTCTGAAAGGAAGTTATCTCAAGAAGGAAACAGAGGCCAAGAAGGCTGAGCAGAATGTCAAAACATGCATAAAAGCAGAACATACCAAGGGTTTCTGTCACGTTGTGGTGTCCTCCAACCTGCGCGATGGCTTCTCCCTCCTCATCCAGTCAGCCGGGCTGGGAGGGATGAAGCACAACACAGTGCTGATGGCCTGGCCTGCCACCTGGAAGCAGCCCAACCACTCACAGTCCTGGAAGAACTTCATAGAAACCATACGTGAGACCACAGCGGCTCATCAGGCCTTGCTTGTGGCCAAGAATGTCGATAATTTCCCTACCAACCAAGATCGTCTCGGGGAGGGTACCATTGATGTGTGGTGGGTGGTTCATGATGGAGGGATGCTGATGCTGCTGCCCTTCCTACTCCGACAGCACAAGGTGTGGAGGAAATGCAAAATGCGTGTCTTCACTGTTGCCCAGATGGAGGACAACTCTGAGCAAATGAAGAAGGACCTCCAGATGTTCCTCTACCACCTCCGACTGGAGGCAGAGGTGGAGGTGATGGAGATGCACGACAATGACATCTCAGCCTTCACCTATGAGAAGACACTTGAGATGGAGCAACGGTCTCAAATGCTCAAGAAGATGCAGCTGTCCAGGGCGGAGCGGGGTAGAGAGGCTCAGTGGATCCATGACAGGAGCATAGCAACTCAGTCTTCACGCCACGACAAGGCCAAGACTACGCCTGAGCTGGTCCACATGACCTGGACCAAGGATAAGAGCGAACGCCCTCGCCACCGTGAGTCTAATGCCAGCGTGCCTATATGTGACTTATTCAACCACAAACCAAACCAGAAAAATGTCCGCCGGATGCACACAGCTGTGAAGCTGAACCAGGTGGTTGTAAATAAGTCCCAGGGAGCTCATCTTGTCCTGCTCAATATGCCTGGTCCACCTATGGACAAAGAAGGTGACGCAAACTACATGGAGTTCCTGGAGGTTCTTCTAGAGGGCCTCAACAGGGCCATTTTGGTCCGGGGTTGTGGTCGTGAGGTCATTACCATCTACTCTTAGGAAAATAACTTGGACTTCATGTAACCAGCCTGTGACATCGGGAATCTATAGGACTCCAAAGCAAGTAGATCTGCACTAAAGACATAGAGTCCGTTTTTGTGTGGCGCTAACAGCTCCAACATGTGGCTTTGTGTGTATGTCTACCAACCAAACTCCACCCCCACCTATGATGTCATGTACTTGATTGTAGGTGCAACAGATCAGCTCAATTATTTTACTGCAGTTTTTCTGGAAATCCCATAAATCAAAGTATTACCATTGTCTGCCGATTACTGGGAATCCCGTAAATGAGCGCTTTATATCAATATGAAGCGACTGCCCTGCACACCAGCCTGTAGTCATGCCCCGGTTGCTATGCAACGCCTACGTCAGTCCCAGCAATGGGATCTTTGCACACTGCCCCCAAAGAGACCCACTCAAAGTGGGATCTAAAATGCCCCGTAACTCTGAAACTATGAGCACATGTCTGTGGTTTTTTTAACTCAGTTAAATGAGTGCATGAAGAGAAATTAGGGGATACTGAGGTGTTGTCGTGCCATATCAATTGAACTGGGAAAAGAAAACATCTGGTCATCTGGATTCCTAGATCCACATTGGCGAGGCTTCACGTGGATCTCGGATTTCATGTGGCCAGTGACCTAGCATCAGTTATCTATGTGCCGTAAAAAAAGGGTACTATGGATACATTTTGTACTTTATTTTATTATCTGGACAAATGGTGCAATTGGAGAAGCTAACTGTTGGACGAGCTACCAATAAAGTTTGCAGGACTTTTTTTCTTTTTTTCTGTGTGTAATTCAAATTGTCACTTTTTTATACAGTTACAGTACTTTTTTACACAGTTACACCCAAACAGTACCATATGCATACGTGTGGACAAACTATTGTGCTCCATACAAGGCAGAGCAAAATCAATCTGGTAAAGACCTGAGGAGAGGTATATGTATTAGGGATGTATAAGGAGGGTTGAACACAGATGAAAGTAGTCTGATCATATATTTTACAATTGAACATTGCAGCGCTTTGGATATCCTGTATCTTATATGTTCACTCATGATTTAATGAAATTGGCATCCCGACCTGAAAATGTATTTTCTGTTTACTAAAGAGCGGGCTTCAGTAAACAGAAAATACATTTTGAGACGGTGAGATCCCTGCTATTGAATACGCAATCAGCAAACAACAGATGTTTGGTCAAACCATGTGACTCCCAGGCCTCACATATCAAACGAATGTTCTGTGCTCTGTGATTAATGGCTGCCACAGTGCAATTCCAATGGGAGTCACATGGTTTGACCAAACATTAGTGTTTGATTGCTGCCTCATCAAATGTTTGTTTGGTCAAACCATGTTTGATTGATTGATTGATTGAAATATGTATTAACAGTTTGCAGAATTACAGTACATTTCAAGCACAAACTCAATACAAAGACTGTTAACTGTGAGTGGACGACCCAATTAAGCCTTACACTTAATGTGGCTCCCATTGGAATTATATTGTGGCAGCCATTAATCACAGACAAAGCACAGAACACTCGTTTGATACGTGTGAATGCGGCTCCATTGGAATTGCATTGTGGCAGCCATTAATCACAGACGGAACACAGAACAGTTTTTTGATACGCGTGTATGAGGCCTTAACATGCGAGATCTGTAGCTCTCCTTCCTCCCTTGAGTGGTTAATACTAATAACTAGAAATGCACTCTGTCGAGGTGCCAACCTGCGCCTTAATAATGTATTATTACCTACGCAAGTAATAATACATTTTATTTATAAGACGCCTTCTTGCCTCTTCTCTAGGCCAGTTCACACTTGTAAAAGAGACTTTAGTCTCAATGTAGTTTTTACTGGTTAAATAAAGGTTAAAAAATAATAACATTAATAATTCAGGGCACTCAAGGTAGCCGTACAACAGGTTTAAAAAGAGTTAATACAAAACACAAGCGAAAACAAAAACTAAAGTACAGTTTGCAGCAGAGACAACAGATTATATTATTCATTATTTATATATTACTGATATAACAGATACACCGTAATTTAACTTTTGGAGTGTAACCTAATGGAGGGACTCGTTCCATTTTGTACCTCGAAACACCTACACAGTCGAGAAAACACCAAAGACGGAAGGCGGCTCGGTTCAATATATTTAACATAATTCCTGCTACTATATAATTTATGAGCAGCCATAATCACCATCACCCTTCTGATAGTTCTACTTGAATATTGAGATAAAATAATAATCCTGCTAGTGTCAGTAACAGAAGAAATCACACCCGTGTGAAGTGAGGGGCGCTCTTATCATGTAACATCAATTACAACATAATGTTTGTTTAAGCATCGGGTGCTAATGTTTGTTTTAGTCCTCAAAATATTATTATTATTATTATTATTATTATTATTATTATTATTATACATTGTCATTGTGATTTGAATTGGGATGTTTTTACTGGACACTATAGACAAATGGGAACAAATTCTTGACTGACTGTTTGCTGTGTGTCATTCTCTTGGTCATGCCATTTATGACTTCATCTCACTCTATTGAAATATAGCAGCAATAATTGAACACCACTCCTTTGAGGTGTTTCTGTCACATAAGGTGAAATTTGTCCTCTGCGTTTTTTACCCATGCATCCTTTAGCAACTATAGGAGTAGTGAGCACTGCAGCCATTGGATTCTACGGCGCTCAGGGAGCAATTTGGGGTTAAGAGTCTTGCTCAGGGTCAGACATCGACACATTTCTGACCTGGTCTGGAATTGTACAACCAGGAGCCCTGGCTCCCAGGCTAGAGAGAAATGTCCAAGCATACAGTGCCAAATTCAGGACATAATACACGGGCGCATGCACAAATCGGCATTGTTAAGCATGCATGGCAATGTGGTGCGTGTGTGTTGTCAGACCAAAGCTATGGTTAACCTATATACATACAACACTGTGTTATGTAACTGGAATCATTATTTCTTAATAAAAAACAGAGAGTGGAGAGAAGGCAGAAGAACGTTTTCATGTTTGCGTACCACCAAGTGCCTAACTGCTGTGCCTGTTTTTACCCTGGAAATGCGTGCAACAAGGGCCCAAGATACAGAGGGAGACACAGGGGATATGAGCGAGAACTTTGTAGCTGTGCCAATCGGTGAATGCAACACAAACAACATAAATGATGTCTATGATAACTATGATGTCAAGAACATGGCCCTCTTTGAAGAAGAAATCGACAGCAAACCTATGGTTTCATCTCTCACTAAATGGTCAAACTACACCAATCTCACACAGGGGGCTCAGGAACATGAGGAGGCTGATGAAAATGAGGGAAGCAAAAAGAAAACTATCAAGAAACCTGAAATGGGCACCTTCATGGGTGTCTACCTGCCTTGCCTTCAGAACATCCTGGGGGTTATCCTCTTCTTGCGTCTCCCCTGGATTGTCGGCACAGCAGGCATTGTCGAGTCTCTGGCCATAGTGTGCCTGTGTTGCCTCTGTACTTTCTTGACTGCAATATCCATGAGTGCCGTTGCTACTAATGGCATGGTACCGGCTGGAGGTTCCTACTATATGATCTCCAGATCTCTGGGTCCAGAGTTTGGTGGAGCTGTGGGCCTCCTTTTCTACCTGGGAACAACCTTCGCTGGCGCTATGTACATATTGGGCATTATAGAAGTTTTGCTGATCTATATTGAGCCTAAGGCGGCCATCTTTGTGGCTGAGAGTATGGAGGACGAGGTGGATGCCATGTTGAATAACATGCGTGTTTATGGCACCTGTTTTTTGCTATTCACGGTTCTGGTTGTATTTGTCGGCATGAAGTATGTAAACAAACTGGCCTTGGTCTTCCTCACCTGTGTCATCCTATCCATCTTAGCTATCTATGCCGGTGTCATCAAGTCCGCCTTTGAGCCTCCAGAATTCCCTGTTTGCCTGTTGGGGAATCGCACGTTGCAGAACCATAACTTCGACAAGTGTCTGAAGACAGAGATCATCAACAATGTGACGGTCACCACAAAGCTGTGGAATCTGTTCTGCTCAGGGCCGGAGCTCAACGCCACTTGTGACGAGTACTTCCGTGTCAACAAAGTGACCACGCTGCAGGGGATCCCCGGGCTGACCAGTGGGGTCATCTCAGATAACATGTGGCCAAACTATGGTCCACTGGGCATGCTGATAAAAAACAGGCGCCTGGAGTCTACCTCGGTAGCCGATAACTCCAAGGACATCTATAAGCCATACGTGTTAAACGATATCGCCACTTACTTCACCCTGCTGGTCGGTATCTACTTCCCCTCCGTCACAGGTATCATGGCTGGTTCCAACCGGTCAGGGGATCTACGAGACGCCCAGAAGTCCATCCCCACCGGAACCATCCTGGCTATCGCCACTACCTCCTTTATCTACGTCAGCACAGTTGTACTGTTTGGTACCTGTATTGAGGGTGTTGTTCTCCGAGACAAGTTTGGTGAGTCTGTGAAAGGGAACCTTGTGATTGGCACACTGTCCTGGCCCTCACCGTGGGTAATTGTGATTGGCTCCTTTTTCTCCTGCTGTGGGGCAGCGCTTCAAAGTTTGACCGGAGCCCCACGTCTGCTGCAGGCCATTGCTCGAGATGGAATAATACCATTCCTACAAGTATTTGGCCATGGTAAAGCTAATGGAGAGCCCACCTGGGCACTGCTGTTGACTGCAGGAATCTGTGAGATTGGCATCCTCATCGCCTCCCTGGACGTTGTGGCTCCCATCACCTCCATGTTCTTCTTGATGTGTTACATGTTTGTCAACCTGGCCTGTGCTATTCAGACACTGCTCCGCACACCCAACTGGAGACCACGCTTCAAATACTACCACTGGGCCTTGTCCTTCCTTGGTATGAGTTTGTGTCTTGCAATCATGTTCATTTCCTCTTGGGTCTACGCTATCATAGCCATGGTCGTCGCTAGCTTCATCTACAAGTACATTGAATACAGAGGGGCAGAGACGGAGTGGGGAGATGGGATCAGGGGTATGTCTCTTAATGCTGCACGCTATGCTCTTAGAAACCTTGAGGAGTCACCACCACATGCCAAAAACTGGCGGCCTCAATTGTTGGTTCTACTTAATGTGGATAAAGATCTGGTTGTAAAACATCCTCGCTTGCTGTCCTTTACCACTCAGTTGAAGGCAGGGAAAGGCTTGATTATAGTGGGGAATGTCCTGAAAGGAACTTATCTCAAGAAGTACTCTGAGGCCAAGAAAGCTGAGCAGAACATCAGGTCTTCCATGACAGCAGAATGTACCAAGGGTTTCTGCCATGTTGTTGTGTCTTCCAACTTACGAGAAGGCTTTTCTCACCTCATCCAGTTATCTGGGCTGGGAGGGATGAAACCCAACTCAATCTTGATGGCCTGGCCTGCCACCTGGAAGCAGTCTAATTCAGTCCAGTCCTGGAAGCACTTCATAGAAACGGTCCGTGAGACCACAGCAGCCGAACATGCCTTGCTTGTAGCCAAGAACGTGGACAGTTTCCCTACCAATCAGGACCGTATGGGGGAAGGTACCATTGATGTGTGGTGGGTGGTTCATGATGGAGGGATGATGATTCTGATTCCCTTCCTGCTCCGACAGCACAAGGTATGGAGGAAATGCAAGATACGTGTCTTCACTGTGGCTCAGGTGCATGACAACTCCATCAAAATGAAGAAGGACCTACAGATGTTCCTCTACCAACTCCGACTGGACACACAAGTGGAGGTGGTGGAAATGCCAGACAGTGACATCTCAGCCTTCACATATGATAAGACACTCGTGATGGAGCAAAGGTCTCAGATGCTCAATAATTTGGCTCTCTCGAAGATGGAGCAGGAGAGAGACGCCCAGCTGATCCATGACAGAAACACGGGGTCTCACGCCGTGCCCAACAAGGGCACGACCACTCCTGAGCAGGTTCACGTAAAGGAGAAGAGCCACAAGCGTAATGGCAACGTCGATGTGTCTGACCTCAGCCAGACACCGAACCAGAAAAATGTTAGCTGGATGCACTCAGCTGTGAAGCTGAATGAGCTGGTTGTCAGTAAGTCCAAGGGAGCTCATCTGGTCCTGCTTAACATGCCCGGGCCGCCAAATGACAGAGAAGGTGACGCAAACTACATGGAGTTCCTGGAGGTTCTGTTAGAGGGCCTCAACCAGGTTCTCTTGGTTCGCGGTGGTGGTCGTGAGGTCGTTACCATTTACTCTTAGGAAAATAAACCGATAAGCACACACAATGGCTCCCCACCATGCACAAACAGGCCATCGCCATTGATGCATGCCGTGTTCAGTCATTATGTCATTTGTTTGAGCTTTGCTCTTTTTACAAAGCTTTAGATCTTGGTTACTGAATGCTCGGATCAGTCGCTTGAGCTGCCTCAAGCGACCTGTGCTGCAGGTTACAAATCACCTGTGGCTTCCTGTGAGGTTATGGTTACGTTAGGGATAGTGTTAGTTCGGAATTATGGGAGGTCGGAATAATGACATGGCACCGCCACCACCAACAACCATGAGGAAATCAATGCTATCAAGTCAACCATGACGGGCTGATGGGCTCCTGTTGTGGAACCCCTTTTAAGTAAGTCTAGCCTTGTGTTGCTGCCTACAACATACCACTGTTACCACACCAAAGGCAACAACTCTACCCCAATTATCTTTCTCTTCCCAGTGACCACTGTGTTATAAATGTCCCTTAGCCATACAGATGTGAGTGAACCTGGTCCAGAGAATCTTCCGAAATGGAATCAACTCTCCCACAGTCAGCAATGGGTCACTACTCCTCACCAGTAATGTAATGCAATTATCATGATAGAAAGATTGCTTCACATACCTGTTTGGCAAGGGGCAGTGGTACAATTCAATTGTTACGCATATACTGTATGTTTAATACAAATTAATTCAATTCCAAACGCAAACACAATATTGGTCTGAAAAGGTCTCTCATCACAGGGGGTTCTGAGACATTCTGTAACACTGCCTGTCTCTGTTTGACTTTTCAGTCAATTCCCATGTCCTCATTCCTTACTGTACTTTCTCCACAATCTATTTATCTATCTGTTTTTATTTATTTATTGTGCAACATAAACCCACCTGCTGTACGCTTCACAGCTACACACACAGCACGAAATATAGACAATGCAGAAAGACATTTTTTTTCAATCACTTGGATGAACAAAAGTTGCGAAATGTGAATATGACAAAGACGACCACAACAGTAGTTACATCCACCCGGATGGCTGCCTAATCTTTATTTTTAGTTATTATTTATAAAAACATATGTATATAGATTTAAAGTCTCATTTAAGAGTCTGAGTCTTGTCCCTGAGACTCAGTCAGAGACCCTCTGCAGGGTGCTGAAACTCCTCATCTCTACCTAACTGGCTATTTTTATCGAAGAAAGAGATCAACCAGGTGCTCAGTAGAAGTACAGGAGTTAAAAAGATACGGTTGGTGCTTCGAGGATCAGCAGGACTATAGAACATGAAAGAAGAGGGGCGATTCGAACACTACAAAAAGGTATACAGGTGAGGGCAGGTGTAAAAGTCAGGGTACTTTATTAAAAAGCCACATGTTTGGACTACTCCCAGTCTTCATCAGGGCATGCATTCACACATGCCCTGATGAAGACTCGGAGTAGTATACCCTGCTTTTACACCCGCCCTCTGATCTTTTTTTAAACCTTTTTGTAGTGCTCTGAGCGCCCCTCTTCGGTATTACCGGTATTATCATTGTAAATGTATTTTGACAAACAAATGAAAATAAATAATGGTCTGGGGACCACCTGTGTATTACCCTATGGCAGGGGTTTTCAACTGATTATGAACCAGGGACCACCACCCTGACTGAGAATCAACCTGGGGACCACTGTTGTGTTGGGAGGGTGTGGGGGGGGAAATTAATTAAAATCATGTTGCTGTTCATTGTAACTTACTGTATGTATGAGGGAGCAGTCGACGTGCAATTCATTATGGTCACATTTCCTTATAATGGTGACTCAACCAGGCAATCCGGTATGGTTTCCCTTGAGATTCTAACTCACTTTTCTGTGGAAGTTCTTGACATCAGACTTCCCAGTAACTGACAACATCGACATCATTTGTCACCAGATCATTTACTGCATTGTTTCTCAACTTGTGGGCAATACAATAAATTAAAATACAAATCTTCACTTTGCTACATTACTAAATGCATGGTCAGGGACCACATTCAATACCTTCACGGACCACCAGTGGTCCACGGACCACCTGTTGAGTTGCACTTTCATTCTCAACTGGAGGGGGCAACAGCACCAGCACGCCTGCTCTTACATGTATGGGCTATATCAGTGGTTCCCAATTTTTTTAATTTAGATATTCGCCTGTGACCCAAACAAATGAAAATAGCAGATCTACCAGCTTGCAACGCTCACAGCAACAAATGGGCCGTTGTTTGGGAACCAGTGTGCTATATCAACAAATTGAGCTATCACTGCATTGTGATCAGTGTATTCCTTCCACTAATCTGTAAATACTAATATCATGTGTATTTACATGCACAAATTAGTGTACTGTATACCAGTTTTGTCTTTGACACTTTGACACTTGCACAGATGTACATAGGAAAGGAATACGTGAAGCCTTTAATTACATGCCTAATGTTATATTACAATTTATTCTATTATACTGCACACAGCTGTTGCTGCTACAGTATCTCGTTTTCAATATATATATTTTTTGAAGGGCGCTATAGCCACTCCTATGCCCAGCTTTGTGCGTGTGTGCGTGTGTGTACCCCATTGCCATGATTTGATTGGCTGAGGGATTAAAAAGGAGGACGCCAAAAGTGATTGCCTGGAATGTGACGATGTATGATGATAGATGCAGAGTCTACTGCAATATTATGTATTTTTGAGCGGTGCAGCTGCCCCAATGCACAGCTTTGTGTGTACTGTAGGTCTGTCTGTCCTTTTGAGCACAGAAGATTGAACATCATGTTGCTGACATCATCAGACGTCATGAATAAAAGTGTGATTTTATTATTATCGTGTGCATATTATAATAATGTCGCTGCTGTATCCAAGGACGTGTTTGGGTTGGAGGACAAGTCCCCTGTGCCTCCTGCCCCCAAATACATCCCTGGGAACAAGCAGAGAAATGAAGTCCTCTCAGCAGAGTTTCTGCTACAGAGATGTCAATGTCTCCAGATTATTTGTATTTGGAACAAAAAATCACAATTGTGTGAAAGCGGCACCTTTTTATCTTGAAGATCATGTATGATGACATCACTTTTTACTTTTTACTGTGGCGTCATATAGTAAATGTATTTCGCCTCTGTTGGCACGTCATCGTCATCGATGCCCAGGGCGGGGCGGAGGTTCGGTCTCGATCTTGTCTTCCTCCTCATCTTCAGTAACCTCGCCAGGGCTACTTACTGGACGCCAACAGGCCGTACTCATGGATCGGCTGTCATGTATACAGTTCCCTTCACGTGTGAGATTATGAGATGAGGGACCTGTGGTAGCAGCTCAGACAGCTTCTTACAGTTCTGAGTCCTAATTTAAGGCTGTTATCCACAAGCAAAATAAAAATGAAAAAGTCAACATGTTCACAAAAGTGACTCATCTACCAAACCCTTTGGGATTCCATTACCAAACTCTCTCTCCTCCTTTCCTTTCCAACTTTCTCTGTTGCTTGTGGAACATGGTAACATTTGAGATCAGTCGAGGGAGGGACGGTAGGTTGGACGTGGGGGAAGGCTCAACAACAGCTACCGTTGGAAGTTTTGATAGGCTTGCTCTGAATCTTGATGTTGGACTTCTCTGATGCGGTGGCCTTGGACCCCAATTTCTTCTTGATCTCAGCCGCCATGGTCATTATGGCTTGCTCTACATTAATGCCGTGTTTTGTGCTGGTCTCCACAAAAGGAATCCCCAATTTGTCTGCAAATTCCTTAGCCGTTGTATAATCCACAGCCCTCTTTGTTGCAAGGTCACATTTGTTGCCCACCAACATCTTGTTAACATTGTCACTGGAGTAGCGGTCGATCTCCTGTAGCCACTGATTCACATTGTTGAACGACTCCTGATCTGTGACATCATAAACTACAATGATGCCATGAGCTCCTCTGTAGTAACTAGACGTGATCGTCTTGAACCGTTCCTGACCGGCCGTATCCCATATCTGAAGTTTGACGGTCTTTCCGTCTAACTCTATTTGTTTTACTTTGAAGTCCACACCGATGGTGCTGACATAGTTCTCTGTATACACCTCTTCTGCAAACCGGAGGAGGAGACAAGACTTTCCAACACCGGAATCACCAATCAAGAGCATTTTGAATATATAGTCATATTCGGGATTCATCATTGACTACACAAGATAAACGGAAATAATATTTATACAGATATATATTTTTATTGTGGATTACCTTTAAGTGTGTTGCGTAACCAAAAGGTACAGCGATATTACCAAAGAGCAACAAAGGGTCTCAGAGATGGAAGCAGAAAGTAAAGTCCAAATATCTTTCACTTCCTCTCTCATCTTCCACACCTTATATTGGCTGACCAGAGCTCTGGTTTGATGTCATTTGTTTGATGTCACACAAACTGTTGCCAAGCCAACAGTGCCAATTTTCACAGGCTCCTTTTTTGCTCATGACACATGCCTGGACAACTATCTGCACACAGTCTCTCTTAAATGGTATTAGATCCATTGAATTTCAATTCAACTTGCCAGCCAAAACATTTCTAATACTTACTTTACTTACCTGTAGGCTCCTAGGTGGAGCATAGGGCCGCAATCACACCCCGCCATCGGACTCTGTTTTGAGCCGTTATCTTCAGCTGGGCCCACGATAATCCAGTCGTCTTTGCCTCACTCTCCACTGATCTTCTCCAGGTCTGTTTTGGCCTTCCCACTTTTCTTTTGCCCTGTGGGTTCCAGTCCAGTGCTTGCCTAGTGATGTTGTCAGTAGGTTTTCGGAGGGTATGTCTAATCCACCCCCACTTTCTCTTCTTCACATCCTGGTTGATGGAGTTTTGGTTGGTTTTCTCCAACAGGCTTTGATATTTTATCGGGCCACCTGATGTTCAGAATTTCTAATACTAACAACCACTAACAACTGGGCCACGGCTGAGAGGTCCGGGCACCTGGGCCGGTGGTCGCGGGTTCGAGCCCTTATGTCTTCCCCCTGTCTCTCTTCCCCTGTCCAAAAATTACTGTACCCTATCAATAAAGGCAAAAGAAAAAAAATATATTATTTAAAAAATATATATATCTTTAAAAGAAAAATACCTTATTTATGTATTATATTTTCTAACCTTTTTACACTTCTTCTGTGTGGACAGAATGCGTCCTCAGATATTGCGTACTGTGACTGGCTGGAAGGTGTACTACCATCTGGTAGTATTTAAGGGTGACTAATCAGTCAAGCTGGCAGATAGACCCTGACAAAGACCTTTTGGTCGAAACGCGTAGGTCCTGTTATTTATTTGCCTTGCTCATCATCAAATAAACTATTACATTTTTCACCTAAAGATGGAGTGCCTTGGATTATTTTCTTTTCAAATCTGCAATTCACATTTTGACAAGCAGTACTACTTGGAGGAAGGATACCTTTTGTCTATATGGCTGGAAGGTGTGTCATTACTCGCGCAAGCAGAGCCCACAACTACTGCGATCGGCTGGGTATGTCGGTGTTGTCCACTGGCCAATGGGTAAGTATATATTCGGTGTTGTCCACCGGCCAATAAGGGACCACCATTCTTGATGACGTAACTAATGTACGCTTATGGTTGGTATACTGTCAATAACAGGTCTAAAGGATTTAGAACAGCAGTCGTATTAGACATCAGTTAGTAGCAGTACTTGCACGCTCTGCTTGCACACAAGTAGGCCATGCATGGCCTACTTCTGTGCAAGGAGCAAGTTGGCAGCTCAACAGTGTATTTCTAGTTCTGCACTGTGATTGGCTGAGCATCGCATAACGGGTGTGCCACAGGGACAGAAGGGGAAAGAGAAGGGGGAGAGAGTGAAGGAGGATAGAGAGAGGTAGGGATTGGTTATGTCATATGAGGCTGATATGCGGCAGAATCTTTTAAGTGTTATTTCTTCTGCCTAGTGGGAACGTGTGTCCATAATTTCGCGGAAATTCCACACTGTGTTCATGATTTGACCCATTTTGTTCAAAACGGACCAGTCCTGCAAACTTTAGAAGGAAATCTTAACCAATAGGGATGGAATATGGGGAAGCAGACAGGTCCGTGTTGATCAGATGACTATAGAGATAGTGTATGCCGATTTGCATGATGTATGGATAAAATGTGTATGAGTAGTATGAGCATAATTGAACATACAACAAATCTAAATCAAATCTAGGAAATAATAATAATAATAGAAAGGTCGCAATTTTTTAACATTGCAAAGTGTGGTTGCCGCAGTCGCTTACATAGGCCCCTCACACTAATATCGTCAGCCAATTACAAAGTAATGTTTTGTTATGGATAAAAGGGCCATTCAAATTACATTTTGGACAGGTGTATTTAATACCTTTTCATACGGCCCACCGTTTAATGCTGTGGCCAAAATAATTCACCCTACATCATACATCATAACAGAAACATTAAAAAAAATAAAAAAGATATATGGAGCCTTCAGCAGTATCCACATCAGCATGCAAGGTATATAGGAGACATATAGCAGCAATATTAACAGTACTTAGTATTTATATGATAATAATAAATCATGAACCAATAAAGCAAGACTAAAGTATAAAACACAAATCATATATCGCTAATACACAATACATATTCCCAATAAATGTCATTGAGTGCTGGAAAGTAGTTCAAGTTGAGAGATGAGATGAGAGATGATACAAGCATGCATGGATAACTATAATTTGGCTATTGTTCTAAGCTGATAAAAACTTCCCTTCCCACAACACTACAAACTGGTGTATTATTTAAGCATATGAATGCTGGTGTCCCTTTTCTGGGGGGAACACTGGGGAACTTGTATACAGAGATTTGATGTAGAGGGGAAAAAAGAAGAGGACAAAGTGCAACTACATATTGTAATAGAAGTGTCGAAGACACCTTTCCTAACTACATTTAGCAAATTAGAAGAAAGGGGACCCAATAAGTGAATTTGGTTAGGATATCGGGCAGCTGGGCAGTACTCCTCCTCCTTCCTCATTTTCCTTTGCCTTGTCTTTACGCCCGCCCCCTTTTGCAAGGGCCATGGCTGCGGGCCCTTCTAATTCTATTCTCTTCTTGATCTCAGTCGCCAGGGTCATGAAGGCTTCCTCCACATTGGTTCCGTTTTTGGCACTGGCCTCAAAACAAGTCATTCTTAATTCGTCAGCTAATTCCGTAGCTGTACCATAATCCACAAATTTCTCTCTTATAAGGTCTGACTTGTTGCCTACTAACAGCTTGTTGACATTCTCACTGGCATACTTTTTGATCTCCTCAAGCCACTGTTTCAAATTGTCAAAGGTATCCTCCTCCGTTACATCATAAACTAGAATAATGCCATGAACTTCTCCATATAAACTAGATTTGATTGTATTGATGTTTCCCTCACTATCATATATCTGAAGTATGACGTTCTCATCACCTACTAATACAGTTCTGCTCTTGAACTCCAGACCTATGGTACACTTTTTGTTTGAAAACGTGTCATCTACAAACCGGAGAAGGAGACAAGTCTTTCCGACTGCTATGTCGCCAATCAGGATCACTTTAAATATATATTCGCTCATCTTAACTACTTTATGTTGGAGATTAACCTTTCAAGGTTGTCGTATATTCGAGATCAGCTAATTAATTCTCTCTCAGCTGGTTTCATTTGAATACATGTATCTTGTGTTTCAGGAAGTAAATATTTAAAATGTATCTTCAACATCTTATATGGTCTGATGAGGGCTCTGGTCTGACGTCACACATGCCGAGAAAGGCCAATTTGCACAGGTCGCAGGAGCCCTTGCAGTTCGTCCATGACTATCGAAAACCCCCTAGTTTGACATGCCACATGCCACTTAATGCATAATGGAATTTTAAAAATGTTGCCTTATATAGGTTGTCACTTGTCAGTGGTCCCCCAACTTATTATGCTAATTATGAAAAACAACATATGCAAGTTAGCATCCGGCAATTTCTAAATGCTGGGGACCCATACTCAACATTACTCAAAATGTCCGGGTTCACTTTGGGGCTCTGTGGACTGTCAAGTAGACTAGAGTAGGGATGTCCCGATCCCATTTTTTTGCTCCTGATCCGATTCCGATCATTTGATTTTGAGCATCTGCAGATACCGATATTTCCTGATCTGATATTTACATTTTATAGAACACGATTATGCCATATCTCAATAGTACAATTTCCCAAATCACAGACAATTTCCAGTCTGATATCATGATATTGTTATAATATTGATACTGTCCCCGATTTCCGATCATCCGATCCGATCGGGACAACCCTACTAAAAAGGTTTTCACCGTTGAGAGAAAGAGTTTCCAATAAATAATAATAAATCACTAAAATAACACTCCAACAAACCCTTGGGGGTCCACAATCACCATATTGGAAGCGTTTTGATCTGCTATATCGATCAATATTGTCACACACCCTACACCTAAAAGCTACACTTGATTTGATATGATTTATTAGACGTAATAATTACATGTTATGCTTCTCACGGAAACGCCAAGGATAAAATGCCAATAGAACGAGGAACGAGAAAACTTCAGAGGCAAAACAGATACGTACAGGACATGCACGCCAGGATTATTTATTCACAATCCTGTCATGCCGCTCAGATTGCGTGCGTGTACAGAGTTCTTGGATTTCGATGAAGTCACAACGCGGAAGCAAAGCGTTTCCTAGCAACGAGAAGCTAAAATACGGTAAATATAATAGTATTAATTTTTTCATAGAAATCAACAAAAGACGAGAATTCTCATCTTGACACAGCCGGGTTTAAACTCTATACAAGATTTCTCAAATCTGGCATAGATTGTGTTAATGTTTGTCTAGCCTCGGTACCAGGCTTTCATTTTCGTCTGCGCAAAAAATGAAAGCCTGGAGGAACGCATTGGCCGCTCTGGGCTAGAAGTGGGAGTCAACCCTTCCGGGTGGGCGTCCAAATTATGTGACGTAGCGCTGCACTAGGGGAGGAGGGGGGAGGGGCCGGGGTTGACTTAAGATCGGTGAGATCCAATCAGGGCTCATGCTAATATTTGTCTTATTCAAGGGAAACTCCCCAAAATACAGGCCTCCCGAAAATCAGCATTATCACTGTGACATCATGTGAAAGCCACACAGGGCGCCCCTACTTCACACAAGTGTGATTTTGTTTCTTCCCCACTTCTGCTCTCACTAGCTGTGTCTGTGGCTTATTCCCCCTCCGCTCACCAGTGGCAGCAGGGCCTAATTCTCTCGCTCGGTGTTCAAACTTAAGACTTTTAATCTTGAATACTTAAGTACATTTAAAAGTACTTTTTTTACTCTTACTTAAATAACATTTTGATTGAGCTACTTTTACTTGTAGTGGAGTAAATCTGAACAGGTCGTATTTGTACTGGGGTTGAGTACTCTGGGGGGACATGGTGTTGATATCAGAACCAACCACATCCTTTGTTTGTAGCAATGCTTAGGAAGATTGATTCTTTCCCCAAATTATCTATAGCTACAAGGTGTAGGTGTAGAGGCCCCTGGCACTAGAGATGCATGATATTTACATTTTGTTTGTGTCTTTGTTTCTCAACATTTGTTCTCTAACAAAAATATTGGTAAATAGCATGAAAACAGGTGGCACAAACAGATGCAAGGTGCAGTCTGAAATGTTGAATCTCCACAGGAGTCAGCAGTTATGACTGGAGTGTGGAGTATTGACCAGGGTGTTTTAGGGAAGGTTTGAATAGTCTTCCTGCTGTTCTAAGTGGAATGGAAGGGTTGTGGGGTTGGACCATGCCCTTGGTTACCTTGTGGTTAATCACCATGTTGGCCCATGTTTTGTACTGGTGTGGACACCAACCAGAAGACAATGATTATATTATTATTATGACTATATTGTTATTGTTATATACAAAAAATGCCATAGATCATGAAAACATAAGCCCCAAATTAGAATTGCATTTTGAGGGGCCTCTACAGAGCACACCTCCAAAGGCACTCACAGGAAACCACATGCAAAACATTGAACCAGAGATGTGGTTCAATACGCAGTGTCCCTTTCTGGTTTACTAAGCAGTTAAGGGTCAAGTCGTACAACCTATTCAGAACATGCAGGCAAAGAGCAAGGTCTAGGACAGGATCCAGAATCACGACCATTAAGAAACTGCTTGGTAGAAAAAAACAAAACAATTATTGTGTCTTTACTATTGCCTGCTTACATACATTTGGCATTATTCTAAATACTAAAGCGAAAAATTTGCTGTATTAATAGTCAATCAAACCCCTTAGTTTGTTTGAATGAATTAAAAAAAGGGTTTAGCATTTAAATAAAAGTCAAATAACCTGACATGGAGGAGGTGAGTATTGAATTGAGGAACAGGAGAGACGGGAAGGTTGTGCAATGTGCAGGCTCAGCAAGGTGATGCGTCACATTGGCTAGATAGGTGGACTGCCATCAACATAGTTGAGACTGCATTGGGACTGTATCAGGGAGTAGGTCCAGACAGCAGAGTCTACAGCAAAATGTGTTGTTCCAATGTAAGCCACGACAATCAGATAAACAATAAAAACCAGGATGCAGATTCCTGCTGTGAGGTTCTTTACATTGTAATGCAAAGTCGCACGAGTTGGCAGGGACACAACCTCATCTTTAACGGACGTGATGGTTTGAGTTGTAGTCGAAGTGCTAGACACAGAGGCAGCCTCTTCCTCCTTGCTCTCCAGTTTTTTCTTAAGATCCTGGTTATTGTCTTTGAGTCCTGATATAATATTGGAGGAATCATCTTGTTTCTCTTTCCAATGCTTCAACTCTACATTTTGCTTCTGGATTATGTCATCCTTCTCTTTCAGCTTGGTCTGAACCTCATCCCATTGGCGCTGAAGCGTGTGTAGTTCATCTGCAAGTTTGCTGAGTTGAAGTTTATCCTTGTCTATCTGCTCCTTTTGGTCATGTAGCTGTTTAGTCAACTTATCCTCCTGCTTTTTCAGCTGCTTCTGCATATTCTCCAGTTGTGTAATTTGCTTGTCTTTACTGCTAATAACATTCTGTTCCTCAGCCCGAACGTTCTTGAGCATGCAGAGCTCCTCTTCAACCTCTGTTATCTCTTTCTTGGACTTCTCCAGATGTTCCTCCAGACTTATCACTTGGGCTTCGAGTGTTTGGTTTACGGACTGCAGGCGATTAACTTCATCATCTGCCAGTTCGAGGAAGGTCATCAGTTCATCATTTAGCTCCTTAAGTTTACTTTGAGTCTCTTCGAGCTCTTCTATTCTGTCCATCTTTGAAAATTATGTTTTAGATTAGGTTTTAGAAGTAAAAAAGCTGTGACTCTATAAAGGCACTTGATAGATGCTCCTCTGCATACAGCCACATATATACTCCACAAACCATGGCTTTGTGACAACACCCTCTGATGTAATGATCTCACAGGGTGGGACAGGTACCCTCACCCCTTCACATGTTTTTCTTTATGTACCTGATTGTCAGAATGAGGGTGTATTATTTTCTGTTTAATTATGGGTGTTCATGGGTGCTATTACTTGCGCAAGCAGAGCACGCAAGTAATAGTTTTCGTCCAGTGCTTCGATGCGTATGTCGCCGTTTGATGTGTATGCGCCGTGCCAGCGTATGACATAATGACTACTTGTGCTTGATATGGCAGTGGTGTCAGATTACATACATGTATACTTAGGGGCATTACCTTTAATCCTCCCGACCCTAGAACATATGGTCATTATGTCACCATCGAAAACCAATTACACCCTGGCATTGGGTCCTTTAATCCACATCTTTATTACGTCATCATTGAGAGCTAGTTGTACCCATTATACCCTGACGTCATATGCTGCTACGATACATATGCATCAAACGGGGCATACGCAAAGTAACCACAGTATACCGCTAATCAACTCACAAATTACATATACAGTACATATACATAGAGGCATTTCCTTTAATCCACCCGACACAGATCGACATATACATCACCATCGAAAGCCGTCACTCTTGTGCTTGATATGGCAGTGGTGTCAGATTACATACATACATGGGGCATTACCTTTAATCCTCCCGACACTAAAACATATCATCATTACGTCACCATCGAAAACCAATTACACCCTGGCATTGGGTCCTTTAATCCACATCTTTATTACGTCATCATTGAGAGCTAGTTGTACCAGTTATACCCTGACGTCATATGCTGCTACGATACATATGCATCAAACGGGGCATACGCAAAGTAACCACAGTATACCGCTAATCAACTTACAAATTACATATACATATACATAGAGGCATTTCCTTTAATCCACCCGACACTGATCGACATATACGTCACCATCGAAAGCCGTCAACTCATCCGTATTAATTACAACATTGTTTTTCATCAGATATCGATGATTTATTTTTCTTTGAGAAACTAAAAAGGGATCCAGGACACTTCTAAATCAATAGAACTGTATTTATTTTATAGATAGAAACTTTTACCATACTTCACATTCACAATATGACTTTTTACCTCCAAAAACTAGCTAAATAGCTAAACCTAATAATTCAATATTTCAAACGTTATTTCACAGAGAAGCTGAGATTTGACAGTTTGTAGCGGTCGACAGTACTTGCGTGCTCTGCTTGCGCACTAGTAGGCCATTTATGACTTACTTGTGTGTGTGAAGTTGCCCGAACGGCCAAGGCTCCAAGAACAGTCAGAAATGCCGTTTCAGGGTATTTATTTCGCCCCCAAAACTCCTCCGCCAAAGTCCAGTACAGATTCAACAGGACAATAACAATAATACTGAAAAATGACAAAATGAAATAAACACTTGAGCAAACACTACTGAACAAAACCCAAATGGATAAGAGCTCTCTTCAGGCTGTACCTTGATCCCACAAGGCCCTGTAGCTCTCCCTCAGGGATGTTACCTGTGTCATTGCCCACATCTAACTAACTCACTTGTCCCTGCAGCCTCCCTTAAATAGGGGTGGATCATACCACAGGACACAGAGCAATTAGCAACCTTTCTTCTCAATAAATACTTATAAATAAATACTGCCATAAATAATCCCTTTTATAAAAGTAACCTAAACATACTAAAGATGTGTTACCATTAAACAAATATAAATAAGCATGAACACTCAATGACAAATACTCAAAGCATAAGAAGTAACCCCCCCCCCTCCCCTGCATAGCACTTGGCCCCTTCCTAAATCAAGGGCAATGCCACCAGCAGTGCAGGAGAGACAATTAGCAAACAATCAGTGAACACACAGTTTTCCATACACAAGTTTAAAACATTAGTCCTTGCATGTTATAGAAAGCAGTTTCAAGTGTCTTTGTATATAGGGCACGGGTTGCCCCGTGACAGTGTGCAACAATCAAGTAGGCAGTCGACAGAGTGGAGTTCTAGTTATGTATAGTTTTGTATTTTTTTTGTCAGTAGGCCATGTATGGCTAGCGTGCCATGAAGTGTGCTCACCACTAAAGCTCTCTGCTGCTGTCTGGGTACGACTGCTGCTCTGAGTCCCTCTAGAGTGGAGTAAGTTAAGTAATAAGTTAACTAATAAGACCTGGTACTGGCTGTATTTTGGACACGCAAAATACAGCCCTAGAGCGCTCTGCTATTCTAAATCCTTTAGACCCGTTATTGACCTTACCATCACCAACTAAGGTATTGGCTGTTGGAGGACACCGACGTACACACACACACACACACACACCCTATTGACCTATACCTATACCTTACTTCGGTTACGTCATCAAGAACAGTGGTCCCTTATTGGCCAGTGGAGTACACCGACATACATACACATACATACCCAGACGACATACACGGACATATACGTATGTATACATAGTACATACCCAGCCGATTGCAGTACCAAGTGCCTGTACAAACAAGGCCGTTGCAACATTTGTTACAATTATAATTACTTACTTCAAATTTGTTAGTGACGTAGAACTCCCCTGCCTGTGGTCCATTGTCGTTTCTGATACTTACATATGTTGCAGCAGGTCTCAGGTGAAAGAACCAGCATGCAGATATTACACGAGAGGGGTGTACGTTATGGTGATTATTGGCACGACAGTGATGCGGTCTGGAACAAGGTGGATCTGAGTTCCACAGAGTAGCAGTAAGTCTGCAGTAAGTCTTTATATTTTCATTAGATGTGCTAGTATCATGCTTGTTTGAGCACAGGTAGACCGTAGAGAGACTATTTCAAAGAATCAGATTGCTTGGTCGGAACTACCTGATGTATTGTTTAACAGGAGAAATAATTGAATAGAACGTTGTAGACAGGTTGTTATCAGACAGGTCGCTCTCATCAGAATTTATAGAAACTGGAATAGAGTGGTACAGCAATTGTTATTGCAAATGATACAAATGTTATGCAATCAACAAGATTATTTACAAATGAAATGGAAAAAAGTGCACAATTATATACAAAGTACTGTAATACGATTTGGAAGTTGTTATTCTGCCTACCAGACCCGGAGGTAACTCACAGGGGAGGGGAGAGTGAATTATTTGTATTTACAATAACTGCAGTTGATTGATATGGGAGACTTCTGTGGTTATTATGGAACTGTTATATTACAAACAATGTAAGTGCCGGTGGGGGAGGGATATTTTCTGGTGGCTGTAACAATGAAGGTGCATGGCCGGAATATTCTTCTATTGTTTCGACCAGACGCTCATTTTGGTTTGACCATTATCACCGTCCTTCTGGTTTGGGTTAGCCTTTCCAGTTTGTTTTAAGAACATTTAAGCACAGCCCTGCTGCTGAAAACAAGGGAAACCCGGAAATCTGGTGACACAATATTGCGTTGTGTCATCATCTGGACTACCGATTTTGGGGCATCAACATGTCCCAGTCTTATAGCAACATATAGCAAAATTATCTGTGGGCTTTGGAACAAATCACCCAACACTATACTACACTTCATCTCCCCCAGTCTGTTGTGTCTTTACTTCTCCGTCTGTTGTGTAGGTACTCGACGCAAACAAATAGGAATAGTCATCGTATTTAAATTCTATTTACTCATGCGTAAGATCCTTATCAGGTGAAAACAGTCAGTCTGTCATGAATATGGTAACTTCTTGATAATAATCATTTTTTGTGACTGTAGACAACAGAACACAATAGAATCAATACCCCCGCCCCCTCTGCCTATGACGACTCATCTCACAGGATTTCGTAGCGAGATCTCGTGGGTTGAACGTGAGTTTATATTATCAATGAGAGACTTGAAATATCACCCATGTGTGGCAGAAAAATGGCCCACATTTACTAAAGTAAAACCTGATGAAAGTAAATGACAAGAATAAAAAGTGTGTGTGTGTGTGTGTGTGTGTGTGTGTGTGTGTGTGTGTGTGTGTGTGTGTGTGTGTGTGTGTGTGGTAATGGCTGCTGAAAACTCAGCTTCCCATCATGCATCAGGGTGACGCTCAACTGCGCCACTTTGTCACCTGTTGGTACCCTAAACTGACAGACAGACAGAGGATCCCTAAACAGAGAGACAGAGAGACATGGGGGCACATATTGCTGTGCATTGGAGTGGCTGTACCACACAAAAATGATAAAAATGATAAAAATGATAAGAAGGATAAAAAGAATAAAAAGGCTAAAATGCCTAAAAGGACTGCAAGTGGAAGACCACGCACACCTGATCGTTGTCTCTGCCATGTGAATTGTAACGTCTCCAATATTGTAACATGTTTTTCTTCTTCTTTCTCCTCATCCTCGAGGTTTGTGTCTTCATTGCTCTGCTCCTCATCCTGGAGGTCGGTGTCCTGGCAAAGCTCCTCTTCAAACTGTGTGGCATCTCTCATGGACTGCTCCAAACTCTGCTCCAGACTTCTCACTTTGCACGAGAGGGTTGAGGTCTCTGACTGCAGACGATTTACTTCATCCTCTGCCATTTCGAGGAAGGTCATCAGTTCATCGCTCAACTGCTTAAGTTTTCTTTGGGACTCTTCGAGCTCTTCTATTCTTTCCAACATCTCCGTACACTACTTTGTTATCAGTTCAAAACGTTCTGGACCCGTACGCACACTGATAGATGCTCTGCTACCCACAGCCACATTTATACTCCATGTGACATCACTCTCTCTCATTCCCCTCTGACGTCAGCCCTCGAGGTGGGACCGTTACAGATACACCCCACCCACTTCACATGTTCTGCTCACCCGGACAGTCCTCTGACCTCACATGCCAACTAACTTCATGTCCTCTTTCACTATATCCATAAACCTCCTCTTCAGTCTTCCTCGTCTAGACCGAAGCCTGGCAGTTCCAACCTCAGCATCCTTCTACCGATATACTCACTATCCCCCATGTACAAACCATCTCAGTCTGGCCTCTCTGGCTTTAGCTCCAAAACATCTATGTGCTGTCCCTCTGATGTAGTCTTGTTCCTGATCCTATCCATCCCAGAGAGACACATATTGAAGCGATAAGAAGCACAATAGATTTGGCTCTGATTTGTAGTTTGTGAGATTATACACACACACACGCACGCACACACATGCGCGCACGCCGCGCGCACACACACACACACACACACACACACACACACACACACACGCACACACACACACACACACACACACACACACACACACACACACACACACACACACACACACACACACTTAATATTATTGTGATGTATCTATTTTGCCTTATTAACTGACCTTATTTTATGATTTCTGCATGTGGGTGATAAAGATGACCCAGCAAGGCTCCAGAAAAATAACAACACTTCCTGTGATGAAACATGGGCACATGCCAGTACGCCTACAGCCTCATAGACTTCTCCCCACATGTCTCCAAATAGACCCTTAAAATTACAAAATCATGGGATCACAGCAACTGTCTGCAACAATGGATTTAATGATTAAGCAATCTTTTTTGTATTACTATAGATACGTATTAAGTAAAAGGTTACTTTTAGAAGCTATAGATTGTAAAAATGTTGACGGCTTTCAACTCAAAACTGAACTGCTATCAACCTCAGGCAACCCTTAAAATCCTGCTCAACTAGCTCTGCATATGAAATGGCTTGTGTGCTCAGATGTTTTCAAGTAGCCTGATTGCGTAAGCTTCATTTCACTGAGACTGTACACTGTGTACAGCAATGGTTTAATAACTTGGACATCCAGAGTATTTGGGGGGTTTCCAACATTCAGTTCCTGTCTCTATTTGGTTTCTGGGTAGGTACCATTAGCACAAAACAGTAAAAGTAAACAGTCCAGTCAATCTGATTACCGTGACACTGTTGGGTTCATAACAGTTAGAGTAGGCCTATATTTAGACTTATTCCGACCAGTTCCTTTCCCCTCCATCAGGCGCCCCGGCTGGCCAGGGGGAGGTAGTTTAGAGACCAGGATTACTGCATGTTTTTTGTGAGGGTATACCGTCTAGCTCAGTGGCCTTGTGGTTAGAGTGTCTGCCCTGAGACTGGGACGTCGGGGTTCGATCCCCGGCCGGGTCATACCAAAGACTCTAAAAATGGGACCCAGTGCCTCCCTGCTTGACACTCAGCATCAAGGGTTGGATTGGGGGTAAGTCCCTGCGACATACTAGTGTCATGTCCAGGGGTTGTACTTGTACATCAAGCTGCCTCACGCTACAGAGATGTGCTCTTGCCCTATGGGCCTCATGGCTCGGCAAGGCTACTTAATTATACCTAACTACCTACCCTAGGCCTAGGGGACATGGGAAAACATGCCCACCTTGGGTATGGGCACTGGTGACACGGAGGAGAGTACATATCTTTCTTTCTTTAATATTACTACTCATATGATGTCTTTCCATATACTCAGATCAGACAACGCAGGAAAGCTGGTAGTACATTGCATTAGATCAGGTAGTACCTGATCTAATGCAAGAGGTATAGCTTATGGGGAACAATGGGCCTAGAGTGAGCAATGAAAGGCAGGATTGAATGGAATACAGTGTGTGTAGCACCATACTTTGATGCTGTATTGTCCTACAGTCAGCAGAGACAGACACAGATCACTAGGGGGCCATATACAGTATGTCATTTTCATAAAAGCCAAAAATAATAATGTGCCCCCTGCTTATATGAGACAATTTAAAATGAAACTTCTATGACTCTGCTGACATAATGAACAAAAAATCAAATCAAATTTCATTCAATGTTTAGGCTACAACAATGCGAGGACAACATGCACGCTGCATGATTCACCATGACTACACTGACTAAAGGAATTTTATCATCAATCCATTATCCATCCATTCCTGGCGTCGGAGGTAACGCCCATATTAACTCTGGTCTGATCACATCACCACTAGACACTAGACAGATTGACATCACATCAGTGAATAGGAGGAGTAGAGCTGCCTGGTCCATATCCTACTCATAGGCGCTAGAGGAGGAGGGGCAATCCAGCTGTGGCTGGCTGCATCCTATGTGAACGTGAACAGAAACAAGGCAACAAGCGCATTTCACATGGCTAGCTGGGTATCCTGCATACCATCCACTGCCCGTTTGACCCTGCACGGCGTTGGAACAGAAGTCTGATCTAGAGAGGACCGACCGCGTTTGTGATTCGAGTGGCTACAAAGAAACCACTGCCCGCGTCTCGACGCAAAGGTCTGTATAACGATCGATCGGAAACGTGATTCTTTGAAGTGGTGGTCATTTATTTATGGAATAAGTCAATAAGATCAAGATACGGAGATTTGATTTCCTCTCTCGCCTCGCTAGTCCATATTGTATTTCGATTTGGAGCGAAATTAATAATATCGACAAGAATTCAAACGACGATACATAATTCAAACGACAATACAATAATATGCCTAGGATTGGTCTTCCCCGTTTTTCTGAGTGAGTACCATGCAGTTCCGTTATTTGGTCTATTCAGGAATGTGGAAATGGGAACGTCGAAAGTAATAAGTGTCGTATGTTATTGTTAACAATGTTATTTCAAGGATCGTTGTTGTGGATGTAGTAGGCTATATAGGTACCTGTAGTCTGACTGATCGGACCCCTGAGTTTATAAAATGTATACATTTTCATAAATACAGTTCAGAGAATGTATCATTCTCTGAACAGACTGAACCACGAATTTCAGAAATCTTCACTGCTATTGGTGACATCTGGTTTATGGTTTCAGAAACATGGATCTTTTATGACCATATATGGACTAAATTGTAGATATAGACTGTTGAAAATCACAATTCATAATAGCTATATTAAGTAGCCAACATTGCAACAGTTGCCACTTCACTTGGGATGGGAGGGCAAGCATCTATTGGGCAGCTGCTTTAAATGCCAGATGTAAACTCAAAATTTTGAGACATATGAGCCTATAGCCTATTGTCTACATTACTTTAATGAGGTGGTATAATAGGCTGCCATACTGAAGGGAAATGTTGAATTTCATTGCTGGACACCAAAAACGATGTGACTTGACCGTGATATCCTGACTTCATGTGTTCATGTCAGTTCACATTCACTGTCAGGTTCTGCATCAAAGGACACCATATTACACACACTCACACAAACATTGTGCTTTCTGTATACTAATTATATTATTGTGAATAATGTAATACTATACTCTTGCTATCACATTACTAGTATGGGTATTTTTTTTTACTTTTTGTTTGCATTTATATTTGCCTACTTGGCACCTGTACACATTTGATTGTTTAACGTCATGGGGTGTTGTTTTGTTTCCTTTGTTAAACGCAGGCATATAAAGGCCTTTAACTAAGATTGTAACAGGATTAAAGGGCAATGCACATACTTAGGTTGATGATCTTAGATTAGATATTGCACTGAGAACTGTTGAAGCAGTCAGCATGTCAAGGTGTGTGCAGTTCAGAATCAGAATCAGAATCTTGTCATCCTCCCATCACACACACACACACACACACACACATGCACGCGCACACACGCACACACAGCATGGAGCACAATTTTTTAATTCCACCTATGATGTGGAAAGAGTTTCTATTCCGTGTTCTCTCCTCGTGGCAGAACCTAAAGTAGGATGTTACTTCACTGCTCTGCTGCTGTTTGGTACCGTAGGCAACACTGTGAGTCATGGAAAATGCAGGGCCAACTGATGTTGATGTTACAAGCTGTGGACAAGACATCACATGTTTTACAAATACCAGGTTGGCGCAACTACCAAAAAACCAAATCTTGGCGTGTAATGATAATTTAGACTACAAATGAAAACATCTAAGATGGTTATTGCTTATATTTCTTATCGGTTATTCCTAGGAAGGTCAATGTTGGCAGATTTTTCTAACCAGTCACCAACATTCCATAACTGGTTATTATCATTAACGTTGGAAATGGTGTTATTTTATCCCTTCTTGTTAACCTCTGACTATCTGATAAGGTTTCTTATATGTAATTATACACCCGAAATAAAAAAACAATCAACTGATAACCTCGAACATAAGAAATACTGTTACTGAAAAACAACGTTGCAGTGACAGTATTACCTGATGGGCTGCAGGTGTGACAAGTGCAAATGACCCAGTGGCTACAAAACCTGGACTGGATAGTAAACTCCCCCTATCTCCTCCCCCAGCCTAAGCTTGATTGACATATCACTTTCCCCTGGTTTGTCACAGTATGTGCATTGTCTAAATTGAATCTGTATTCATTTGTATACAGAAAGGGTATACAGTGGTAGAAACTAGAACTATTGGGATTCAATTTAAATTTCAAGGAGGCGTATCGCATTGAAGTCGAGTCGCATTGAAGAGTCGAGTATGAACAAATACAGTAAGTAGATACATCTGACTTCAGATCTGGCACATCTGATCACAAAAGTCACATTGAAAAGACAAGTGTAATAACAGCCAGAAACCTAGTGCTGAGCCTCACTCATATAATGCTAACAAATTCAATTGGGCTTCTGTTCCGGCCCACGGCATCTTCTGCAAAATTTCTGAATTTTGAAAGCTGTTTTGAAAGATTTAATAAACTGCAATGAGACTTATGTTTATATAGTTTGTAGTTTGTGTAATATTATTCTTACTATTATCAAGCCATTTGCATTTGTTGTAGAAAAAACATTGTGGCTTGTCATGTACTGTAGTGTACAGTACAAGCTGCTTCTGCAGGGGACAGATAAGCAGGCATGTGTTCTCTGTACACAATGAGTGAACTGTTATGAGTGGCGGATTGCGTGCGCAACCTCAGATCACTCAGTATATTGAAGTTGGCAGTATTTGAGTAGAATAGTAGATAAGTTGAATACTAATCAGCAAAGAGGAGAGGACATCTGAAAGATGAGCATGCGCTGTGACTGTCTCACAAACATATTTGTCTCTGAGTTGAGTTTCCTGACCCAAGCGAGTCCTTTCCTTCCTCCTGATCCATGCAAGAGATTCCAGCTTGCAGCAAGACAGGAAAACGCCTGCAAAGCCTGCAACAATAGGCCAGCCTAAGTGGTTTGAGGTCATGATATCATCACGTGATCCACCATGACTGTGTTGACCTACAGTAGGCATTGTAGTTAATTTTTCATCACACACCTAATGACCTAACAAATGTTCATCATGGCTGAGAAGATTTTACAGTTAAAAAAAAAACGCTTCCACTGAAGTCGACCATTGTACTCTATTCAGATCGAACATTATACACAAGGGAGATCCGAGTCAGGGAGTGGTTAAATAGTTGCCAGGGATGGGTCCTAATGCACAGAAAAGGAGGCTGGGTGCATTTCTTCATTCTAGTGGCTATTGAACAGAGCTCTTTGAAAAAGAGCCCTATTGTACAAAACCCAAGGCAGGAGCAAAAGAAAAGGATGGTGTAATTGCCACATTATTTTGTTTTGTCGTTTTTTTTTTTTTTCATGGATTGCCTTGGCAAAAGAGGCATTCAAACAATACCTTGTAAGTCCTTGCAGTTGTCTTTGCGGACACTATTTACAATAACATAAAGCTCCATAAATAGAGCATGGTTCCCTGAGAAATGCTTAGATTGTGTATGTGTGTGTGTGTGTGTGTGTGTGTGTGTGTGTGTGTGTGTGTGTGTGTGTGTGTGTGTGTGTGTGTGTGTGTGTGTGTGTGTGTGTGTGTGTGTGTGCGTGCGTGCGTGCGTGCGTGCGTGCGTGCGTGCGTGCGTGCGTGCGTGCGTGCGTGCGTGCGTGTGTCTGTGTGTGTGTGTGTCAGACTCTCTCTCTTCCTCCCTTGTTTATTTTCCAGCTCATCTGTATACTTATAGTCCTGCCAAGAGTGAAATTACCATCAGGACATCAGAAAGCCAACACAATCACTCATGTCGTTCATTATCGTTGGATGGCCTCATATCATATCTCACCTCCTGTATAAAAAAACAGCTATATTTTTAGACTTGTGAGAAGGGTTTACCATTTTTCAGTCCTAAACCTTATCCTTTTGGTTTCAGGAATGCGTGGGAACTACTCAGTCCAGTTACAGGACAATGAGGACATGCACTGCATGTTTCATAAAAGAGGGAACTGTGCTCTGGAAATATACCAGAAAAGGGTGCTTTATTATTATAATTAATCAGTAATAGTAATGTTCACTGACTGTGGTTTAATATGAAATCTTATCCAGTGTTTATTTGTCTGCTTTTTTCTTTTTTTTTTGGCTTTCGCCTTTATTTTATTTTATATATTTTTATTATGGAGGGACAGACAGTAGCCTGACAGGAAATGGGGAGAAGACATTCAGGAAAGGCCGTCGGGTTCGGGAGCCAGCCAAGGTGCCTGGACCACTGAGACATGGCCCAGGCCTTTTGTCTGCTTTTTGTTTGTATTTCTTTATTAAACATGAGGGGAGGGTTATTTTATTTACATAATATCAATTTTGAGATTGTTTTAAATTAATTAGGTACATTACAATATACTTAAAATTATAAAATATTCACTGTTCACCCTTTGTTCTGGCCAGGTGGGCATGCCTTTTGTGGCAATTTAGCTGACAGTGGGACTCTCTTTCATGCTGGATTAAGTGGGGATTTTGGCAGAACTAGTGATGATTCATTGGAATGCAGCCATATTTTCACTCGTCCCTAAAGTGCAGAGTTTTCATTTCCTTTTCCATGCTGCCATTCTGACAGGCTTGTTTTGGCCTGCTTCCTCCAGCCTAGATAACACTGACGCTGTTTCTGAAGAGGACAACAAATATTTTGGATGATAGTGAAAAATGACCATTGTCTGAAATTAAGAGCAAATAAAAAATATTTGAAGACCAACAAAAAAGGAACATGACGCAAATTCCTAAAAACAGGATGTTCCTGATTAAATATTGCTCAAAATAAAGTGCCTGCGACTGTGCTAAATCTGTGGTCATTCTCAGTTGCCCTTGACATTAATCAGCTGTCTTTCTATCGTCCACAGTCTATTTGATCCATGATGTCGGTGAAGTCAGATGGAAAGAAGAAGTGGGCAGCAGTCAGGGGTCGCCTGGGCTCTTCGTCCTCCCAGGACTCTGACAGCCAGCTAGAAGCCAACCTGGAGAGTGCCGACCCAGAGCTGTGCATCAGGCTGCTGCAGGTCCCTTCTGTGGTCAACTACTCTGGCCTGAAGCGTCGCCTGGAGGGCAGTGACCAGACATGGATGATCCAGTTCCTGGAGCTGAGCGGTCTGGACCTCCTCCTGGAGGCACTGGACCGTCTCTCTGGCCGCGGTTGTTCTCGCATCGCAGACGCCCTCCTGCAGCTGACCTGCGTCAACTGTGTGCGAGCGGTCATGAACTCCTCGGCAGGCATCCACTTCATAGTGGAAAACGAGGGCTACATCCGCAAGCTCTCCCAAGGTTGGTCCATGACTGCATCTGTTGAGCAAATGCACAACGCCAATATAAACCACTGATTTAAAATGGCAGACAACACACAAAAGAAAAGTCTGAACCCGGGTCTCTCGTGTGGAAAGCCAACATCTTGGAATGCATTTCATAAAATTGTAAAACTAAGAGATGTTATGTGCATTGTACAATAGCAGTTCTCTAGCTCTCTGCTACTGTATGTGACGTCAAATCCACTGGAAGACCACATCATCACGCTCATGTCACACAACCAATGGCCGTAGCTGCATTGGGAACTCCTTATATTATAAGGAAAAGTTCCCAATAAACAGAAAAAGCACTGACAATACGTTTTTGAGACTCTTAGATTATTTAGTAAAAAGTATTGACAGCAGTTGGACTATTGTAAATAAATAATCTATTTCTGCATCCAAAGAACCACGACATTCTTTACTAGTGCAGTGGCATTTTCTTTTTTTTACTGGTCTACTTTGCTGGCTTCTCACACACCAGGCTCAATATATATTCGGTAAGCCTCGAGTCAAGGTTAAGGTTCATTCAGCCTCAAATCTATAAAATAGCAGCACAAGAACAGATATTGGATTTCATTGCCTTATGTCATACAATGAACATCACTTATCTAAGGAACAACATACTCACAGGGCAACATCTCAAAGGTCAAGTTACACTGCCAAACACAGTGCTGAAAAACAGCATCCATCATGAGTCTATACTTACTACATGGAGGGAGAGGAATGGAAGCTATATGTTGTGGTTCATTAAATAGTGATGTGTGTACATGTGATGCTCCACAGCCTTAGACACGTCCAACACTATGGTGAAGAAGCAGGTGTTTGAGCTGCTAGCTGCTCTCAGCATGTTCTCCTCAGATGGTTACCGCCTGGCTCTGGATGCACTCGACCATTACAAGGTAAGCAGTCCACCTCCAGAAGAGTAGTTCTGAAAGTTGAAACTTTATTAACAAAATGGCCTGAATCTTATTGGTGCGATATTCATATCATCAAGTTAACAGCTTTTCCACTTCAAATGGCACTTTCACTGTTACTTTCTTGATTACAAGGTACACAAGGTTTCTGTGGCCGATAAAAGCCTTTTGGTGCCCTCTAGTGTTGGACTGCATGCATCAGAGACCTCTCGTCACAGTCAAACGTCTCCACATGGATATTAAATTCATAAGTTGTCTGATTGTTCTCCTCAGGGTGTGAAGACCCAGCAGTATCGCTTCAGTGTGATCATGAATGAGATGCAGGCCACAGACAACGTGCCTTACATGGTCACCCTGCTCAGCGTTATCAATGCCCTCATCTTTGGGACAGACGACCTCAGGGAGAGAGATAAGATGAGAAAGGAGTTCATCGGTAAGCTGTGGCACCAGTTTATTGTCACCTTCACCGTTGAGCTGCTGCTCAGCAATTTAATAGCAATCTAGTCTCAACAATTTGCATCTAGCAGAAAGGTCACGCTATGGTGAATTTTTAATGAAAAAGTCGTTCTCCTGTGGTGAAAATCCATGCACCCGCTGCGCAGAGGGGAATGTAGGTCAGACTCATCAGCAATAGCACTGTTACAAATATATCTGTCAGTGGTTCTGTCTAAGAATAGGTCTGATGGCCTATTCTCATTTTCGTTTCAAAACACACCTGAGAACAGTGTCACGTTTCCAGTAATGCATCTTCATGGCCACATGAACGGTGACAACTGACAAACACTCTAAAATGGAAGGATGAACAGCATGTCATTCAACAACATAGCCTTTATTTGATTTCATTGTCACAAAATGTGCCACATCTGACAAGATGTTGATCATACTTTTACGGTACACTTGCATGACGGCAGGGTGTGGCCAACAGACACAAATACAATATGCACAGTACATCTATAGTATATACACAAAATAATCACACCGTGTGAAGTGAGTGGCGCTCTTGTCCATATCAATGTTTGTGTCACACAATTTTTGTGTTTACACTATGACGTAAAATTGTCCATTCATTGTCAATGGGAATGTAATGTTTGTGTAGGACAAAGTTTGCGCACATATACTAAAAGCTGGACTTAGGAAAAATAAGATCATATGTGGCAGTCTATGTCGACAGGGAAGCCTGGCAATGCTGTGATTGGCCACTCCCATTTTGTAATTGCGCACCTGTGACTATGCTGTCAGCAGGCAGCTTGTGTTCTTTAAATTTACTGAAAACTCAGAAATGTGTTTTGTTGTCTTGCAGGGCTACAATTACTTGATATGCTGCCCAATTTGAGGTGAGAATTCCCTCTGTGTTATCATGGTGGTTGAATCAGTCAGTTCCAATTTCTATAGCAATACCTGGAATACATAATACAACTTAATTTAATTTGTTTAATTTGAAATAAATAAATAAATGTAAATGTTTTCACTGAATATTGTTGTATAATCAAATTAAAGTTGGAGAACATAATTCCCACATTGCTCTTCAGTGTTATTTTCTCATCCTCTGAGATAAGCTGTGCATTTCTGGCTTGCAGGGAGAAAGAGGATGAAGACTTGATTATTCAATGTGAAGCTTTTGAAGAGGCCATGGCTGAGGATGAGGATGAGTTGTTGAGGGTCTATGGAGGCATTGACATGAGCAACCACCTGGAGGTGTTTACTACTCTGTTCAACAAGGTGAGCCATGACTATTTTATAGTAATCGTGTTGGTAATCGAAACCTGTGCTGGTGGGGAAGGCAAGAGCTGTCAAATGTGTTTGCCCACCCACTGATAATGTTTACATAATTAGAGCTATGGCGTCATGTTAGCAAGCTTACTTGGTCCATACAATTACAGGACGTGTTACAAGGGTTTATGTAGGCTACTGTAACTTAAGCTAAATAAACCGACTTGACTTGATAAACCGAGTGCTTTACTGTATGGCATTGGCTGGTGAAGAATGGACCATACCACTCAAGTGTTTCATCATAATCTATAATGAAAAAGCAAAGCTATTCAAAGAAATAAAGATAAACCTATCTTTTACATGTTGTGGTTTATGTGTAGTATTTGTGTTGCTGTGTTTGTCTAGGTGAGCAGCTCCCCAGCCTCCCTACAGCTGTTGTCCATCCTACAGACGTTGCTGCATCTGGGGCCTGAGCGCTGTGACATCTGGCAGGCCCTGGAGACCCTGGCTAACAGAGCCGTCCTGCTGGCCCAAGACTGTGAGTTTACACATGCATTTAGATGAATACAAACAGAAATCCACAAGGTTATTTTTCTGAATTAAGGACTTTGGTTCAGTTTGTGTTTTTGTCAAGGAAAGCCATACACCATGGTCAGGTTTACAGTGGGTGTATTTATAAAGGAAATTATTCACAACATGGCAGTGAGAAACTATAATTTACAGCCCAGACAGTGTTGTGAGAGCAAAATCTTGACCATGTGAACATGGTCAATGAGAGGTAGCTTTTTAAGTGTGGTTCCTCTGTGTCTGTCTGCTTTTTGGGGGTTCCAGCTCAGATGCAATCCTCTGAGAAGATCATGCAGCGCTTGACGTTCTCCAAAGGCAAGAGCGGCATAGTTCATAGTGAGGTCGATGGCCAGCTGTTCAGGAAGGCAGACAAGGCCATTCAGACAGACCACACGGACGGAGACAAGGACACACCCGCCAGAATCGCCTCAACCGGCCAAATGCCAGCGTGTGCCTCACCTCCACCTCCCCCACCCCCACCACCCTTACCTCCATGTATGACAAGGCCACAATCCCCAGGCACCAACCAGTGCCCTCCACCACCACCACCACCCCCTCCACCTCCACCCAACATGAGTGGTGGACCCCCTCCACCTCCTCCCTTACCAGGAATGTCCACGCCGCTCTCTGGTCCGGGGATGCCACTCCCTCCACCACCCCCTCCCCTACCAGGCATGGGAGGCTGCGCAGGGCCTCCACCACCCCCTCCCCTACCAGGCATGGGAGGCTGTGCAGTACCTCCACCACCCCCTCCCCTACCAGGCATGGGAGGCTGTGCAGGGCCTCCACCACCCCCTCCCCTACCTGGTATGCCTCCTCCCCCTGGCATGATAGTGGCCCAGAGCTGCCATTCCCTGGGCCGTTCTGCGATGGTCCCAGCCAGGACAGCCCGATGCCCGACTCTGAGGATGAAGAAGCTCAACTGGCAAAAGCTTCGTACCGTTACTGGTGAGTAGTTTTATTTTTTTCCTGCCAAGAAAAGGGGAGCAAATACTGGGGTGAAACGATTCATTGAATGATTAGTCGATCAATGGATAAATAAATTCAGAGTAACTTGGTTTCGTGATTATGTAACTATTATGTGCTATTTATAAGAGTATAGTTCTCACAAGACACAATAGTAGTCCAGCTTCTGAGTGAGCATCAGCTGATTCCTTCACCTTGCACCTCACCTCAGATGGCAACTCCATGTGGACGGCTCAGAAGAAGATCCCTCCTCCTCTGTCGCCCGACTACAGCAGCATCGAGCTATTGTTCTGTTTCCCGGTGACCGAGCCCAAAGACAAGGGGGCAGCTGCTCCGTTCAGGAAGGAGTCTAAAGAGGTATGCTTGGTCACTCAACGCAGCGCCTCCGGGCAGTAGCACTCCCAAACATGCTGAACAACCAATTATGTGCTCTAATATATTCCCTTCATCGTTTCTCTTCCTTCTGTAGATTACTTTCCTTGATCCAAAGAAAAACTTGAATCTGAACATATTCCTGAAACAGTTCAGATGGTGAGTTATTTTCCCAGTATTGTTTCCGTCACCGTGTTGGTCCATCCCTAGCTGAATATATTGCCCCCTTTTCTACCCAGCTCGAATGAAGATGTTGTAGCTATGATCCAGAAGGGGGATCGGACCAAATTTGACGTGGAGGTGCTTAAACAGCTTCTAAAACTCCTTCCAGAAAAACACGAGGTTGGCACTACGAGCATCGTGCATGTTGCATAATATAACTTGGACGTAACATTCTCATCCATGCATAACTTCCCATATCTTAACAAGAGTTGTGGGTGACTGTCTTGTCTTCTGCCTCAATGTAGATTGAAAATTTGAAGTCGTTCCAAGGAGAGAAAGACAAGTTGGCTAATGTAGACCGCTTCTACAATTCACTTCTATCTGTCCCATGGTAAATGTTCTTACTTTTGTATCTGTCTGTAGATCATGTCACATGGAGAATCGGTCTTAAATGTAACAGTATTGTTTACATTTTGACTTTCGATTCAGATTCATTATCAACTGCATTTCTTTTGTCTCTACAGCTATCAGTTGAGGATTGAGTGTATGTTGCTGTGTGAGGAGACGGCTTCAGTGCTGGACATGCTCAAACCTAAAGCCCAAATAGTGGAGGATGCCTGCCAGGGTAAGTCAACAGTATTCTACACAGTATAAACATGCATGTTCCACTGGTGACATCATGTTCACACTGAGCCCTCTGTCAGTCATAGAATATATGAAGTAAACTGTTCATTAACCTTTTGCCTCTTGGCATGCCCATGTGTGAACATGCAACTGAGCACCAAATCACACAAAATCGACTACAAGATTAGTCATCTACATGAACCTACTGTGTGTTTTCTCAGCCCTCAGGGACAACAACCTCTTGCCCAGTTTCTGCAGGCTTATTCTGGATGTAGGAAACTTCCTGAACTATGTAAGAAGCACTCCTTTCCTGCTCAATTAGATTTCATCCTTACTGACATCTAGACTATGATCTTGATTTAATTAAGCTGCTGTATATGTCTACATTCAGGGAAGTCACACAGGTAATGCAGAAGGATTCAAGCTCAGCTCTCTGCTCAAGCTCACTGAGACCAAAGCCAACAAGAGTCGCATTACACTGCTACATCACATCCTGGCGGTATGTTCTTCAGAAACCCTACTCAAACCCTACTGTTAAACTGTTTTAACTACATCGGAAAGGTAATGATAGGGCCCACGCCCAAGTTACCCTTGAACATATTTAATTACACCCTGTGTTTTGCCCAGGAAGCAGAGTTGAACCACCCGGAGGTGTTGGCACTGCCAGATGATCTAGAGATCTGTGAAAAGGCAGCAAGGTATAATAACCTATAATTTTGATCTATTCGACCAGTTTCTTTGCTTTTTCTCAGTTCCATGAATCTGTAATTGCCATTAAAAAAGCAACTATGTCACCTTCTATTTGTCTTTAGTGTTAACCTGGAGTCTAGCCAGTCAGAGGCTATTGCCTTACTGAAACGACTGAAGGACACCGCCAAGAAAGTCTCCAACTCTTTACAAGATGTGACGGAGCAATATGCAAAAGTCATTGAGGTACGGAAGTTCTCCACATTCTCTTCATGGAGATGATGACGACAAATTGAGAATTCAAACACAAAAAAGCACTTTAATCTTAATGCAAATGGTCAATTTTCTCTTCACTAGGAAAACCTGCAGGCATGCAAAGCTTTAGAGGAGCAGTTCTTGGAGATTAACAAAAAGAGAAGTGAGCTGGCTGTGTACCTATGTGAAGATGCTAACCAGCTCTCCCTGGAGGAGCTCTTTGGAACGATCAAGTCTTTCCGGGGACTCTTCATCAAGGCCTTGAAGGTTAGGGAGGTGTTGTTGGTAATGTGACATATTTGTCATACATCAGAGGCATTTTAGAAGTTGAATTTACTGTACAATGAGGACATGTTTGATCTTCCACCCTCAGGAAAACAAAGCCAGGAAAGAACAAGCAGCCAAGGCAGAGAAGAGAAAGAAACAACTGGCAGAAGAAGAATCCAAGAGACAGAAAGGAGAGAATGGAAAAATAAGTGAGCTCTCTCTCTCTCTTTTTGCTGTGACACAGCTGCACATTCTCCTATGACTCGTCTTCTTTCATAGTGGAAAGGTCGCTGAAAGCGACACACATACTGTACTGTAATACACGCGCACACACACCATTGCTCACACGGACTCAATGCTGCCCTCTCAGCTCTGTTTTCAACACTTCAAAATAGTTTGCTGGTCTTGTCACGGTGTCTGCTTGCTGTTAAGTGCACATGGCCTCTATGAATGGCTTTGATGAAGAAATATGAGACGTGTGAAATATTAATTTCAATCACTCCCTTACAGGATTTGGCTTGACTTGGTTGGCATCCCTGGGTACGCCCAGAAAACAGCATAGTGTAGAAAATACAACAAGGATTCCAGCAAGCCTATATACAGTGTTGGGGGTAACGTGTTACAATTAACGCCGTTACTGCAATCAGTCATCACATTTGGTTTGACAGTTTCACACGGCTAATGGCATTACTGGTTTATTTTTGTATTGCGTTAATTTGTCGCACCTGTGCAACATGGCAGAGATTAAGAGAAGACGGAGGTTATCCTTTAGTACGCTCCATGCTAGTATTCACATTACTTATGGATTTATTGGTGAACGTTAACCAACACTGCCCAGTGCCCATATGTAAGCAATACAGAGCAGTGCCAGCCAAAGCTGCTAACCGTAATGCCAGGAGAGGATGATATATATTATTAAAACATATACCTCTTGTAATGTCTGTCATTTTAATATGATAAATACTTTTGATAATTTGAATATAAAATATGTATCTTAATCTCTCTGTCCACACCAGTCAAAAGAGGCCTCCCGCCACCAGACGATGGCTGCATCATCGACCATCTCCTGGCAGATATCAGGAAAGGTTTCTGCCTCAGGAAGACAAGGCCAAGGTGCGATTTGGAAAGCTTCCCCTCTAATGAAAAACATAGAGATACTGGCCCACCTGGTAAGGCTCTGCAACTTGTAGCTTTGCTAGTGAACCTGAGCTGTAAAGCCTTGTATTGTAAGCTTCTGCAAAAGTTTCATATCACATGTTTGGCAAAATATTGTCAAATGAAAAAATAAAGACATATTTTGTCCCGGAAGCATACAATAAGCTTTATTCAGCCTCGCTGCTCCATCTCAGCTTTCGCCCGTGCTTCTGCACTGCTAACGCCTGTGGTCTCTGAGGCTACACTGCTGCTGACACCATTGCTTGCCGCCTTTGCATTTATTTTCATAATAAATGTCCCTATGCATTAATAATGCAGACTCAACATTATGCTTTTGTTGTATTTAAATTAAGGACATTAGCATATTAATAGTTGTATTTCCTAAAGGCATCAGTGTTACCGTAATTGTGCCCGCCTTTCTACTTTCAGAATCAAGTGTCAAGCCTGTAGGAGAAGAAGCCAAGGCCTCAGCTCCAGGAGC
This sequence comes from Protomyctophum bolini, assembly GCF_963924005.1. Lineage (NCBI taxonomy): Eukaryota > Metazoa > Chordata > Actinopteri > Myctophiformes > Myctophidae > Protomyctophum > Protomyctophum bolini. The sequence goes on from NC_137876.1 coordinate 13,394,329, forward strand.
ATCAACCGTTCTCGATCCCAGGCAACCCCAGACAGAGGAGGAGCACAGGGCCACAAAAGACGAAGTGGACTTTCCCTGCAAACCTCAAGAAACCTCAGCCTCAACACAGAATGCAACCCTAGACTGTCCAACTTTTCCTTCGAACTCTCCCCAAGGAGGCTCAGCACCCACCATGAAGTCACCCTCAAAGGATCCAGCCTCATTACAGAGCGGGCGACACCAAGAGAATGCTGTCACACCACTGAGCACCAGCCCCCCACACACGCCGACCATTGAGGCCCAGGATGGAGCCGAGGCTCAGCCATTCGTCCCCAGGCTCAGTTGTTCAACCGATATGTCTGAGTCCAATGTCATCATGAACAAACAAGGTCCACCTGTGGCCCTCTGTAATGGTGACAACAGTGAGATCACAGAGAAGTCTATGCCTGATGAGCCCATAGGTAATTGGGTCAACGGCCCTCCCAATGGAGGACACACACTTGTGGCTGATATAGACATGGATGCAGAAAGGGGTGATGAAGGCATTTTAAAGAAAATTGAGGAGGATAATAACAAAGTGAGTCATGAGATAAGCACTTTGGAGGTTGAACCTGTCAAGGAACAGGATGGCATAATGACGAAAGACTTTCGCCAGGGTGAAGTTGTAAGTGGGGAATCCTCAGACTCCAAAGGCAATGAGACATCTGCCAGTGAGATCATTCAGCCATCTGATGCGACAGGAGGCCTGGATTCGGAAGATGTGCCATCGTCAGTGTCTGAAGCCCTCCCTGCATCCTCGGCTCCCCTTAAAAAGGAAACTAAGAAACGCCAGAAGCTCTTTAGAAGAAGCAAAAAGAAAAGCAATGAAGGTAATTTAAGTTTGAGCTCAAACAAAGTTCCCGTTTATAATGCTAATCTCTTCTTTACATGTTTTATAGATAAGTCCTTTATTATCGGTTTTGTGTTTTTATTCTATTTTACAGTCTACATTTATAGTGTACACTGATCCATGTTTGCATGAGTGATTTATTTATCATTGAGTGTGAAATAAATGTGCCAGACACATAATTTGGTGTTTGTAGATGCTATGGAATGTATATTTTTGTATATAAAAGCCTTGCCACATCCGAGTCATTTTATCATGGGTTTGAGTGTTGTCTTTTCCATTTTGATTCTCTGAAACACAAGGTAACGGTGGAAAAGGACACACTAAACAAAACTGTGTGTTACAGTGAGGTAGGTCAAATGACCCGATGAAAAACTAACAAGTGTAAGCAGGACCGTCAATCTATCGGCTCCATTGCTATAAAAACCTTGTTAATCATTTAATTTGTCTGCCTAACTGGTCATTTGTCTGGTCTTTAACACATGCTCTGTATTTGGTGTCTTAATCTGGGTTTGTGTGTGCGTGCGCAGTCTGTACGTACGCACACGTGTGCGTCCATGGCTCCTTCTTGATGTTTAATTATAATTAACTAATCTTTTGACCGGACTAATCCTGAAGAGTACCACAACTAAACTTCTTTAATGGTGTAAAATGTATCTAACTTCATGGTTTTTCTGTCTTAACGGAGCTTTTCAACTTATGAAGTCTTCAAGAGGGTTGTCTTATCTCAGGAGTGCTTCAAAAGTGTCAAATGTCTGTGCCCTTATTTTGTAACTGTGTAAATGGGACCGTTTTAACATACTAACAATACGCCGTCTCATGTGCTTCATGGAAACTGTTGCTCTGGCTTCACTGAAACATTGATATGAAATGTAAATAGCTTTCCTAACTATTGATTATAAAAAAAAAACTTGATAAAGCTAACAATCATTCTAAAGGAGATTTGATTTTAAATGACATATGATATGCCATAAAAGTTAATTGCTCTACCAAGTGCCTTGTTTAATGCAACACCAATCCATTCTATGTACTCAATAGTTTTTATTTCCCTAGGTGATTCCCGGAAGAAATCAAGAGGAAAAAGGAAAAGTTGAGTCAATAACTCCATGAATAAGTCTTCCTTCTGTAAAGTTTTTATTGTCTCTCCCCCCCCCCCCCCCCCCCCACACACACACAGTATCACAAGAAAAAAAAGAAATCCGTATACTATATATATATATCAGGATATTAATACATTTGTGTAATATTATTGCCTACACAGTATATAGGCTATAAGAGGAATATTTTTTGATTATAGCATCAAATGTGTGTTATTTTGTATATTTGGTTAGTTCAAAATATCTTTTACAAAATTCTACCTGATACCAAGGAATATACAATGTCTTGACTTCCATTATGTGAGAATGCATGAGAAATCAACATAAATGCCTTTTATCAATATCTTATTGTGAAAATAGACAAATGCATGTACTGTACAGGTGGCACACCACTTATAAAGGTTATAACAAAGTGATGATTGTAATTATTTTAATAAAACATGTTTACAGATTTTGTTTTTGCATCACTTTGTACATTTACTGGATATCTAGATAAACTATTACCTTCATGTGTTTGCATCAATAAAACGTGGGAGGAAAGTGCCTTACAGTAGCCTACTGTAGTGCCTAGCCTTGTTATTTATAAGGCAGCCGCATAGTCAGTTGCTATCACAAGAACGAGACCCTCAGTTTTAGAACAAACTTTACTGAATCAAATCAACGTGCCGTGATACAGTCACAGCAAACACTGAAAGCAATTTAACTTTCTTCCTCTCCTCTCACTCTCCTCACTTCCTCTCCTCTCTTGCTCCCCTTACTGTTCTGTCCTGCCTAGCAACTGTTCAGTCTTACAACAGGCTTGGTTCTGTTCTTGGTTCATGCTTTCGGCCTGGTGGAGACAATTAAAGGAAGTTGGGGGAATTGTGGAAAGTTAGAAAAATGTTTATCCCCATAATTATGGACTTGCTTCGTAAGCAACAACTGTCCTGCGATGGTTAAGAAGGGGAACCTAATATAATTCAGAAACCAAAAGTAATTAGTGTTCCTCATTCCACTATTTGTATGCTGGATTTAGGCAAATTACACATCATACCAATTGCTGCTTATTGCATTGTTATAGCCATGGGTGTTATATTTGTTCTCTAAAGAACCGCTACAGAACTGCTGAAGAACCAATATATTTATTTGTGTGGCTCATTAGGGAATATATAGACTGACCCCCTTTTCAACCACATCTAACAAGACAACAATATTACAGAGAATTCATTTGTGAAGAGATAAGAATGAGATAAGAAACATGTATTCTAATGGAAAATGTATTTGTCTTATCATGAATGACTTTGAGTTTGCAGAAATGGCAAAGAAACGGAACTTGGAAAGTCACGTTCCGACAATGAACCACCAGCTGACAATGAACTGAAAAGGAACTGAAATCTCCATGTGCGTGTCAGTGTCATACATGACTGGCCACACCCCATCCACCCCTTTTAAACTGCACATTTGAAAACATTTCTGATAAAGGTTGTTCGGGTGGATACAAGAAACTCCTCCATCTGAAACCAATTGGAAACATTTGGTTATTTATGGAAGTAGATCAGGTAAGGAGATGCCATCATCATTAATATCAGTAATGCTAATCTAGGATTAGGTTTGCCTTTTTTATTTTGATAATAACTATTCTTGGATATGGTTATGAAATTGCATCTTGTTTAAATATTTAGTGTTTATATAGCCTATTGTAGTTTTCTCCGCCAGATCAGACTGTCAAAGGTGGGAAGGCGTCAATGTGTGTTATAATTTGGGAAAATTAAATTAATTATTTGTGGCACTTTTTGCAAAACGTCCCTGCCCACAAACTTTGGAAGTCAGTAAGCCAAGAATAGAAAAGGAAATATCTGACTGATATAATACATCTTAAGCAGATGTATAGTTTGTGTGAGTTTTGGACAAATCTGTTGGAAATAGTACCAAAAGTGGTGTAAAATGGTGTAAAATCTAGTCAGGCACAAACGGATGGGGCGAGTTGTGTCATGATTCTAGGAATCCTGGGGGAAAACGTTAGTCTGTGCGACCTACATTTCAAGAGTTATAGGTACATGACAACGTACAACGTACAACGTCTGCGTCACACGCTGCCCTGAAAAGGCTGATTCTTACTACTTAAGTTGTCATACTCTGAGTCTGTGTGCAAAGTTTCACGCAGATCACTCCAGCGGTGCCAGATATTAGCTGTTCACAGACGGACTCGCAGATAACACAGGCCTTTAGCCATGCACCCACCCTGATGGAGATCATTGTAGTTCGTCTACAAAAACCAGCAAATTTACATATCAACCAAAACATTATTAACCAAGGAGTAAATGGTTAAAAGCAGGATATTTAATATTGCTCATATATTCTCACCTTGACAAACAACTCTCTCTCTCTTCCCTTTACAGTCAAATTTATCAACAATGTCATTGAGGACAGAACATTATCTGGGTTCCTCCCAGGACTCTGACAGCCAGCTAGAAGCCAACCTGGAGAATGCTGACCCAGAGCTGTGCATCAGGCTGCTGCAGGTCCCTTCTGTGGTCAACTACTCTGGGGTGAGGCGTCGCCTGGAGGGCAGTGACCAGACATGGATGATCCAGTTCCTGGAGCTGAGCGGTCTGGACCTCCTGTTGGAAGCACTGAGCCGTTTCTCTGGTCGGGGATGCTCTCGCTTTGCAGACCCTGACCTTCAGCTGACCTGCGTCAACTGTGTGCGAGCGGTCATGAACTCCTCGGCAGGCATCCACTTCATAGTGGAAAACGAGGGCTACATCCGCAAGCTCTCCCAAGGTTGGTCCATGACTGCATCTGTTGAGCAAATTGCAAATACAGTAACAGGCCATTATTATTATTATTGTTATTATTACCAGTAAGAAGGAAGATGCAGGTTTTCATAGTGTAAATTGCCTAGGATGATTCACGGGTGGGGATAGATGGTGCTTTGCCTGCTTTGGGTTGTAGGGCAAGGAATGGGTGCTGGCATGGAGGTACATTTTGTACTTTGTAAAAGTTTGAAAATGTAAATAGACGTACAAAAGATAATAACGACAATAAGAAACAGAAAACCTGAAGCAGGTTGGCCACTGTGAGGCCAAATGATTTGAATTAATTTAAGAATGAAGGGTACGATATGTTGTGGTTCATTAAACAGATGGGACCATATTAGTGATGTGTACCTGTGATGCTACACAGCCTTAGACACGTCCAACACTATGGTGAAGAAGCAGGTGTTTGAGCTGCTAGCTGCCCTCAGCATGTTCTCCTCAGATGGTTACCACCTGGCTCTGGATGCGCTCGACCATTACAAGGTAAGTAGTCTGGCCACCTGCAGAGGAGTCAACAGCCTCTTTCTTGACTACAACATTTGTGTGACCGATAAAAGCTTTATTGCTGCCCTCTTGTGTTGGACTATGTTAAGTCAGTCTCACTTCTCCACATGGATATTAAATTCATAAGGTGTCTGATTGTTCTCCTCAGGGTGTGAAGACCCAGCAGTATCGCTTCAGTGTGATCATGAATGAGATGCAGGCCACAGACAACGTGCCTTACATGGTCACCCTGCTCAGCGTTATCAATGCCCTCATCTTTGGGACAGACGACCTCAGGGAGAGAGATAAGATGAGAAAGGAGTTCATCGGTAGGCTGTGGCACCATCTGTCACTGGTTCTGTCTAAGAATAGATCTGATGGCCCCGTTCTCAATTAGGTTTCAAAACACCAACCTCACGTTTCCAGTAATGCATCTTTGTGGCCACTGGCCACATGACAAACTCTCTACATCCACCATGGAAATGGATGGACAGCATGCCAATCATTTTTCTCAAACACAAAAACATAACTTGTATATTTGCCTGAAGTAGGAAGAATTTTATCGTATGTTTATGGACATGATTATCCTTGCGAAGCCATTCAAAGAGATATCACTACCTGTACAATCTTGTAATTGGCCCCTCCCATTTGTTACTTATCAAACTCAGAAATGTTATTCATTTATTTATTTTTCATTGTCTTGCAGGGCTGAAATTTCTTGATATGGTCCTCAAATTTACGTAAGTATTCTCTCTGTGTTGGTTAAATCACTATTTCTATCGCAATACATTTCATTAAATTTATCATGTATACATTAAAAGATTACTTTTTAGACAGATATTCACTGCATTCTGTCTATTGTTGTTTAGACAACGGAAAGTTTGAGAAAATGTTCCCAAGTTGCTTTATTTTTATCAGTGGTATATTTCTGTCCTCTGAGCTCTGAAGCCTCCAAATGCCCAGCTGTAATCTATGCTTTCCTGGCTTTCAGTGACAAAAAGGATAAAGACTTAATTATTCAATGTGAAGCTTTTAAAGAGGCCAAGGCTACGGATGAGGATGAGCTGTTAAGGATCTATGGAGACAAGGAGGTAATTGTCATGGCCGTATCAAAATCGGGGTATTAATATATCATTAACTAATAAAACAGCACTTGTTGCCTAGAATAGATTCAGTGACAGTTTAATTTAGCTTGTAATGACCCAGGGATGGTTTGTGTGTGAGTGTGGGCCTCAACCATGCTTATAGCTTCCCTGGTAGTGGTACCCATGCTCTCAGAGTCGACTGTCCTCCTTTATTCAACTCTATAACGTGTCACTTTGTTTAGCTTTCAGTTTTAACACTGAAGATGTGGAGAAAAACTTAAACACAAACATTGTATCCAACAGGGGGAATAGGAAATCCAAATTCTCTTTCTGCATCCATGCTGTTTTAGAGTCTAAACTCAAAACAATCCCTTGATAGCCTATATCCAATGCCAACATGAACAGTCTCTCACACCATATTCATCTAGGGAGAAACTGCCTAAATTCTAGGTTTCTCCACTGTACTTATTTGCATGCAGGGTTCTGAAACGTACGTTCGTTTGTAACTCTATATAGAGCAATAAGAACTGACTTGAGAGTCTAGCGTGCATAGACATATGCCTACTGTGTAGACTATAGTTTCTGTAAATCTCTTCCCTGTTCATTTGTCACCCTCTGACCAACTAGGCTCAGCCCCACCATGAGATAATCTAAACTAGCCAATGGTAACTACTAACTTGATTTGACCATGACATTATTTAACTCAAGTGAGGTTGGAAAACACCACAGGTAAACACAGAGAGCATGTCACTTTATGACATGTGTGAAATTGAATCAGCTGTGTTTGCCCACCACCGATAATGTTTACATTATTGCATATTTACTGCTATTGGCATGATCCTCTTAATAAGCCTTCCATCCTACAGACGTCGCTGCATCTGGAGCCTAATCACTGTGACATCTGGCAGGCCCTGGAGGCTCCGGGTAACAGAACCATCCTGCTGGCCCAAGACTGTGAGTTTACACATGCATTTAGATGAATACAAACAGAAACCAGATTTGTATGTCTGTTCAATTTGTGTTTTTGTCGAGTAAAGTCATGGGTCATGATGTGTTCTCAATTCTCATGTGGTTCACAGTGAATATATATATTGGCTATTATTCACATGGTAGTGAGACGCTATAGTTTCCATCCCTGATTGTAATGTAGGGAAATGTAAATAGTCCCCGTGTGAACGTCAACGTCATTGAGAGGGGAAAGTCGTTTTTAAATTTGGTTTCTCTATGCCTTGCTTTTGGCCGGTTCCAGCTCAGATGGAATCCTCTGAGAAGATCAGGCAACGCTTGCTGTTGTTTTTATCCAAAGGCAAGAGTGAGGCAGGTCATGATGAGGTTGACGGCCAGCTGGTCAGGAAGACCATTCAGACAGAGCAGGTGGATGGACCTCCACCTCCACCCCCACTTCCAGGGGCCTGCCCAACAAGCTCTTGCCCAACAAAGGCAGGTCGACGCCCGGACAAAAAGATGAAGAAGTTCAACTGGCAAATGATTCCTACCATTTCTAGTGAGTGCAGGAAAGGAACCCTGTGCATTTTCTAAGATTAATTTTGAAATACTGTCAGGCCGCAGGCCGGATTGGACACTAGATGCACCGAAATCTTTACTGCAGTTTGGACATTATTGGAATTGCCTCCATCAGGCGAGGGAGACAACGGATATAGAAGTTAACGGAACAATTCACCCATTGTCAGCCTTATCTTCAATTAATTGGTCCTCACTAAAGCGCATTATAAGATGGCAACATTTCTGTCTACTCACTCTGCATCTCACTGCTAGGCATGTTTCTGAACCCAGGACACAGAGCAAGTAGACAGAAATGGTACCATCTTATAATAAGCATTCGTGAGGCCCAATTATATGATGATGGTCCTTTAGGGATTGTATAGCTTTAAACACAGATTTAAAATTAAAAATATATAATCAACAGTAGATTAATGCATTAAGAAAATAATCACTAGTTGCAGCCCTGGGGTGTGATATGAAAGGAGTCTGTATGAATCTATGAGAACATAAGCAGTTCTTCTCTTTGCACCTGGACACAGATCACTCCATGTGGGCGTTGGCTCAGAAGGTCCCTCCCCCTCTGCAGCCTGACTACAGCAGCATTGAGGAGCTGTTCTGTTTCCCAGTGAAAGAGCACAAAGACAGGGGGGCAGATCCTCCGGTCAAGAAGGAGTCTAAAAAGGTAGTCATCACTCAATGCAGTGCCTCAGAGCTGCAGCACTCCAATTTCAAAATGCGGAGTAATCAGTGATATGCTCTAAATATCTTCCCTTCATCCTTTTCTCCTAGACTTTCATTGATGATTTCACGAAAAACTTGAAACTGAACATATTTCTGAAGCAGTTCAAATGGTGAGATATTTTCCCAGTATTCCTTACGTCACCATGTTGTTCTGTCCCTAGCTGAGTATTTCGCTGCCCTTCTCCACCCAGCTCAAGTGAAGACTTGGTAGCTATGATCCAGAATGGGAATCGGAACCAGTTTGACGTGGAGATGCTTAAAGAGCTTCAAAAACTCCTTCCAGAACAACAGGAGGTTGGCACTACGAGCATGTTTGCATAACTTGGACAAAACATTCTCATCCATAATTTATTTTGCATTAACAAGTCAAATTGTGAATCACTTCTGCTTAAATGTAGATTGAAAAGCTGAAGTCATTTCAAGGAGAGAAAGACAATTTGGCTAATGTAGACCGCTTCTATGTCTCACTTCTCGCTGTCCCATGGTAAATGTTCTTAATTTTCATCCATCTGTCTTAAATTGAACGATTGTTTTCGTGCCTGTGGTCATCATCAGATGCATTTCCCTTCTTGCCTCTCCAGGTATGAGTTAAGAATTGATTGTATGCTCATGTGTGAAGAAACAGATTCAGTGATAGAGATGTTCAAACCTAAAGTCCAACTGGTGGAGGAAGCCTGCCAGTGTAAGTCAACAGTATTCTCTAATCATGTCATCATACATTTTCCATTGCTAACATCATGTTCACACTGAACCCCCTCTGATTATCATTAATAAATTATGAAAAATGTTAATTGAAAATTCCAGTCTGGAATCACCGTTTGAACATAAGCAATATACACAACCTATATTTTCACAGCCCTCATGGACAGCAATCTCTTGCCCAGTTTCTGCAGGCTTATCCTGGATGTGGGAAACTTCCTGAACTATGTAAGAAGTGCTCAATTAGATTTACTGACATTTCAACTGTGATCGTGATCTTAATATGATATCTGTCTACATCTAGGAAAGTCAAAAAAAGAATGCGGAAGGGTTCAAGCTCAGCTCTCTGCTCAAGCTCACTGAGACCAAAGCCAATGAGAGTGGCATCACACTGCTACATCACATCCTGGAGGTACATGATTCTTCAGAAACGCCAAAAATTTGTTAAAAATTAAACAACACATTTGCCTTTTTGACCATAATCCTACATCATTCTATTGTGAGGACAAAATCTGTCATGCAACTTCCCGATGTCTTCTGTGTGTTGAGGGTTCTGTGCCTTTCACAGGCACTAGAAATCTTTGCCAGCATTTAAATAGATATATGCCAGTGCTCATGAACGAAAATATTTCCACTTATATACTTGTCTTATTGTACAGAAAGCGGAGCAAAACCATCCAAAACTGTTGGAACTGCAAGATGATATTGAGAAATGTGAAGAAGCAGCGGGGTAACCTACTTTCCATCTACTCAGTTTATGTTTTAATTTTCTCAGTTTGTGGATCTGTAATTATGATTAAAAAGTAACTGTGCCACAATTGTATTCAGAGTTAAGCTGGAGTCTATCCAATCAGAGGCTAGTGACTCACAGAAAGGCCCTAAAGAGCCTAGTATAAAGGGAATAATTAGTGCCTTACTAAAACGACTGGAGGACACGGCCAAGAAGGTCTCCAACTCTGAAGAAGATGTGACAGAACAATATGAAAAAGTCATTGAGGTAAGTACAGATTTTCTCCACATTCCCTCCGTGGAGAAAATTGCACATTAAAAAAGCCATGGGAATCCTCATGTTTCCCAAACGTCCATTTCCTCTCCACTAGGAAAGCCTGCAGGCATGCAGAGATTTAGAGAAGAAGTTCTTGGAGATTGACAAAAAGAAACTTGAGCTGGCTGTGTACCTCTGTGAAGATGCTCATCAACTCTCCCTGGAGGAGCTCTTTGGAACTATGAGGACTTTCCGGAGACTCTTCATCAAGGCCTTGAAGGTTAGCAAGCTTGCATGTGCCAACCCATTGTCAACAAGACACTTCAAAGTGCTTTACACAAAACATTAAGACAAATTGCAAAAGAATCAAATAAAGAGCAGAGCAAGAAATTAATCAATAACCTCAATAAAAGGTGACATGAAGGTCTTCAGCTTTGATATAAAGCAATTTGTTCCACATACAGTACGTGCATAAAAAACTGAAAGCTGTTTCTTCACATTTAGTGTTGACTCTGGGTTCAGAAAGAAGACAATGTGAGAGCTTTGGAATGGATGGTTCACAAACATCAGTGTATAGAAAGTGATTTCAGTGATTACATCATGTTTATTCTCCCACGCCCAGGAAAACAAAACCAGAATAAAACAAGCAGACAAGGTGGAGAAGAGAAATAAACAACTGACAGAAAGACCGAACGGAGAGAATTTAAAAATAAGTGAGCGCTCTCTCTCTCTCTCTCTCTCTCTCTCTCTCACTCACTCACTCTCTCTCTCTGTGTGTCTGTCTCTCTGTTGTCCTTGCACTGCTCCGCACGAGAAACAAATACATTCATTTGAATTAAAGTATTTATCTTAATCCCTCTGCCCTCTGTCCCCATCAGTTAAAAGAGGCATCCTGCCACAAAACGATCGCATCATCGACCATCTCTGGGCAGGTCTCAGGAAGGGTGTCCCCCTGAGTATGACACGTCCCGGGTGTGATTTGGAAAGACTCCTCTCTAGTGATACTGGCCCATCTGGTAAGGACAAGAGCTCGTGGCTTCCATCCACAACTCCTACATAGCTTCACAAACTCAACTGTAAAGCCTGTATGCGTCAACAACAATGTATTTATTTTTTCAGTTGAAAATGCATTCTTATGGGGTGCCCGCTGGCCTAGTGGTCCACATGCCACATATAGGCTCTGGCCTGACAGCGTGTTGCGTGTTCGAGTCCCGTTCATGACAACCTTTGCTGCATGCATGTCTCTCCCCCTCTCTCCCTCTTTCCTGTCCGTCTTCACTGTAACTATCAATAATAGCAGAATCATAAATTAGGCGTTAGAGTTACAATCCTTACATTTTATGTCTATTCTATTTTATGTCTCTTCTGGTGGAGACAGATAATTGCAAGAATGAACTAGAAATGCACTCTGTCGAGGTGCAGACTTGCGCCTTGCACACACGTAGGCCATACATGGCCTACTTATGCGCAAGCAGAGCACGCAAGTACTGCTACTAACTATAATGTCTATTACAATGCTGTTCTAAATCCTTTAGACCCGTTATTGACCTTATACATACCTTGAAGCGTACCTTAGTTACGTCACCATCAACAGCCAATAAGAGAACACCATTCTTACCGTCATGCGTACATGTATAGGCCTACATGTATACATACGTGCGGTACGTACGGTACATTACCTTTTACCCACCCAACATTGAAACATATCTTAATTACGTCACCATCAACAGCCAATTATAACCATGCATACCATTATACATACCACTTACGGTACTTGCGCGCTCTGCTTGCGCAAGTAACTACAATAAAGCGGCACATCTAGGGTTATTGTATTATTATTGCATACTCTACCATATAAAGTAGCCTAGATTGGTTAAAACTACTATCTGTCATTGTGGGAATCCCTGTGGCTGCTGTGCTGTAGACATGGATGAAGAGGAGGGTGATGAAGGCACTTTAAAGGAAAGGGTGGAGGAAGCAGTTCCTGTAGAACAGAAGGAGGCTACAGAAGAACAGGATGTAGTTGTGAGCGGGGCACCCTCAGACCCCAAAGGCAATGATACAGCAGTCGGTAAGATCACCTTTGTAATGCTAGTCTCTTCTTGGTGTGTTTTATACAGAAGTCCTTCATTGGTTTTGTGTTTTCATTGCATTTTATTTTATGCATTTGTATTTTACATTTGCTGTACACATTATTATACACTGATTGGTGTTTTTGTGAAATCAGTGTGCCGAAAACAGTTTTGTTTGCTATCAAATATATATAAAACCCTCACCACATGAGTCAACTCATTTCATGTTGTCTTTTCCATTTTGTCTCTCTGAAACACAAGGTGACAGTGGAGACTGCTGCTGCATGTTACTGTGAGGTAGGTCATATGCAGTGGCCAGTGGTGAAAAAAGTATACTCACATTCTTCTTTACTTAAGTAAAAGTATCAATACTGCAATTTAGAAATACCCTGTTACAAGTAAAAGTCCGGAATTCAAGTAGGCCTACAAAGGTATTGGTATCAAAATGTGCTTAAAGTACCAAAAGTGTATACAATTTATAAAAACAATCTTTGAGAATAGAACATCTAAAGCTCACAATGAGTTGCATCGTGAGTCGCGATGCATTGTGAGCTTGTAGATTGGCTATTTTCAAATGGCCAAAATGTATATCAGCCTGAAGGTTTTCTAATAATAATAAAAATCTACAAAGTAACTAGTAGGTTTAGTGGATGGTTTTAGTGGAGTAAAAGTACAATGTTTTCCTCTCAGATGTAGTGGAGTAGAAGTAAAAGTACTTAAATTTGGAAATACTCCAGTAAAGTAAAACAAATAAGCCTCAAAATTGTACTTAAGTAGCCTACAGTATTTCAGTAAATTGTATAGAGACGCATGTGTTAAAAAATGTTACTGTGAGGTAGGTCATTATGTGTTGGTCTAACTCTTCGTTGTGCTAAAAAAAAACCAAAATGTATCTAACTCCATGTTTTCTTACAGAGTTTTTCAACTTGAACGGAAGAATTCAAGAGGGTTGTCTTTTTCGTGCTTTGTCAGTTTTCTGTGCCCTTATTTTGTAACCACATACAGTAAATTTGGACTTTAATCTACTAACAAATGCAGTCATGTGCTCCCTGAAAAAGGTATCTGGCTCCACTGAAAGATATATGCCCTAATATGAAATATAACATTATTTTAACTTAATATTAATTAAAATAATTAAGCAAGCAATATTTGTTTGATTTTACATGGAACTCTAAAGGTGTTGATTTTTTTATTTGAAAATGTTGACCTTTATACATTCTATTTCATTATATTATTATTATTATTATTATTATTATTATTATTAGTAGTAGTAGTCATCGTAGTAGTAGTAGTAGTAGTAGTAGGCTATAGCTAATACTAGGCCTATTTATTTCAAGAGGAAAAAGGAACACAGAGGAGTGCTGGTCTTTATGAAGAAATATAACTCTTAATAGCCTATATTGTATTAGCCTATATGAAGAGGTTGAATATATTTCGATTTTTGCTTCATAGGATGTGATATTTTAATACGGCTGATTTTAAATAAAATAAAACGTATCAATATATTTTTATATTAAAATAGACTAATACGATGTGGCACACCAGTTGCTCTTTATATTATAACAAATTGTGATGTTTTAACATGTCAATAAAAAGTGAGTTTATGATGAACTGATTTTTTTGTTGGTATCCCTTTTAGCATTTTGTGGTTATCTAGTAGTAGTAGCATATCAACGTTTGATCTTTCTGTGGTTAGTGGTTACACGTACGCGTACTAGATACGCGCCACCAGTCCAGACCATGGGGACAGTTACGTTACGCACTGCACGTCTGGCGCTGACATCACGGGATAGCCTCTTAAGTTACCGATATGGAATTGCTATGCATGGAAAAAATCTAGTCTTCTTCAGACGACTGCCTGGGCCACCATCATGTCGTTCTCCTGGTCGTCAAAAGACCACAAAAGTTATACGAACGCACCTACCGGCACAGGGACGAAGCGACCACGGAATGACACAGGGAACAAAGTAACCGTAGTGCTCGGCGCGCAATGGGGTGATGAAGGCAAAGGAAAGGTGGTCGATATGCTGGCGACTGAAGCTGACTTGGTTTGCAGATGTCAGGTAGGCCTATTAAACCTACGATTTAATCTCAAAATGCACACGTTTGGCCTTATATTGTTACCGGGGGGACATATTGTGTTTCGCCAAGTATTCTGCGCTCAATCACATTTAAATGTCATCACTACACATACTATAGTATGCCCGCTAGTGCAACAGGTGCGAGAGAGCTCTTAGATTTAGTGGGGACCGACTACTGTAACTTGTTTCTATTTGATTGTTTCTGTTGTTGTGGTAGGCTGTTAGTTAGTGTAACTTGTTCATTCTTACATTAATGAAAGAACACCTTTGGACTTTTACACCAGACTTCAAATTACTTGATATGGGATGTGTTGGGATGCATAGCCTAATTTGTCCATTTTTAGCTGTTGTGCATGTAACATGAGCAGGTTGAACTTGAGCTTTCTCTCAGAGGAGTCTACAAACTCAACAGGGCAAACATAATTTACTGGCTGAACGATTCAGCTGTGCAAAATAACTAAGGCTACACGGCTACACCCACCAACCAACAGTGGGTATTTCTAAAATGACTCTTAGGGTAAACAGTATTAAAATTGTCTTGCACCTAAACCCTTAAAATGGTCCTGTTTCTTTTCAATCACAGGAGGAGTTACATAATATTCTACTCAGAAACCAGTCCTAACCTGGATAGTGTGAAACCACTGCACAGTTGCTGTGTTGTATTCTCAACACTGACAGCTAGCACTGCGATATGGGGGCTTGGTCACCCCACCCGCTGAGCATGTGCGAGGTCACATTCTCAGGGTGACTTGACATGTGAGAAGGCCAGCTCTTAGCCAGAGGGCACAGAACGGAGGATACACCATGCACCAGCCAAGTCTGTTAAAATAGGACCTGGGGGGACATGTTGTATTAGGAAGAGGGTAGTTTTCAGATGTTTATTACCCACTCACTAAAATAAGATTATATTCACTGTATTGTATCCCAATTTTTTTGTTGTGCCTTTAATGTCACTGAGAGTTCCATTTGTCTTTTGGAGTGACAGGCCTGCAAGGATCCATTTGGTTCCTATAACTCTCATTTTGCTGAGAACACCCTGGCTGGAGCCGACTTCAGCACGTTGAGAACCAGCTATACGAAATTACAATGTTTGTAAAACTATCAGACTATCAGAGTTTGCTCACACACAGCACATGTGCTGTACCTATTCTGATTTGTAGGGGGGTAACAATGCCGGTCACACAGTGGTAGTGGATGGCAAGGAATATGATTTCCACCTTCTCCCCAGTGGAATCATCAACAGCAAGAGCATATCTCTCATTGGTAAGGGCCTCAATAATATTGTCTGCAGCGGTCAGTACAGTGCATATCTTTGTACTGTCAACATATTAATCACACAGTTGCAAGTCTTGACTGCAGTTAACCTCTGTCTGCTCTCTAAGGTAACGGTGTGGTCATACATTTACCTGGCCTGTTTGAGGAAGGCGACAAGAATGAAAAGAAAGGTAATTTGTCCAAAAACAACTGGACTTTAACATAACGGTCACTGTAAAGATAAGACTGACGTCAGTTCACATGCTACTTGTTTGCTTTTCTCTTACTACAGGTCTCAAAGGCTGGGATAAGAGACTGGTTGTCTCTGACAGAGCTCATCTTGGTATGTATACACACAGTATCCAGTGGTGTAAAGTAACTTTACACCACTTACATTTACTCAAGTACTCTAAGTACAATTCTGAGGTAGTTTTCAGTACTAGAGGCAAATATATGCTTTTAATCCACTACATTTACTAGTTAGGCCTACTTTGTAGATTTTGATTATTATTACAAACAACAAACAAAACATACATTAACCACTTCAACCCTATATAAAGTATAATATACAATTTGGCCATTTGAAAATAGTGGATCTACAAGCTCACATTGTGAGCTTTTAGATCTGTTATTTTCAAAAGATTTTTGTACATTTTATACATTTGAAAACTTGTGAACTGGGACATTCTGCATAATTAATACTTTCTACTTTTTGTCTCCTGCGTAACAAAGCCCTGGTTGTTGATTTAGCTCTGAGATACTCACTCTCAGCAATGTTAAATGCTATAACGGTTAAACCAGCATTTTTCTGTGTCAGTGTTTGATTTCCACCAGGTTGTCGATGGTTTGCAGGAGACCCAGAGGCAAGCACAGGAAGGAAAAGGGTAAGGGTATAAGAAAGACAATGGCAATACAAATAAAAGCGTGTGTGTGTGTGTGTGTGTGTGTGTGTGTGTGTGTGTGTGTGTGTGTGTGTGTGTGTGTGTGCGCGCGCGCGCGTGCACGCGTGTACCAGATCATCCAGATGAGATTTAAAGTCATATCTGTTCGTTTTTTGTTTCTCAGCATTGGAACAACCAAGAAGGGAATTGGTCCCACTTATTCCAGCAAAGCATCTCGCACTGGCCTTCGTGTGTGCGACCTTCTGGGTGACTTCAAGGATTTTTCTGCCAGGTAGGCATGATGGTAAACATTCATAGAATAATCACCCTTGTCCATGCGCAAACAGTCGCAAAACAGTGTGATTCACGAGTGTATCCGTTCGTGAATCTGTAAATCCTTTCAGATTCAAGAACCTTGTCCAGCAATATCAGTCCATGTATCCAACTTTGACAGTTGACGTTGAGGACCAGCTGAAAAAGCTCCAGGTACATACTGCAGAAATTGATATGATGAAATCCGTTCTTAACCAGAGTCCCCCTACAGTACACCAAGTCTTTTACCCTCTACACCAAATGTCCTTGCTGAAAATTACACGGCTCAACGCAACACGCTGTGAGCTTGTAGGCCTGCTATTTTCTCCTAATGTTCAGCTGTTATGTCATGCCTAGAATAGGAATGCTGGGGTTCATGTGGTCATGAATTGGGCTGCTGTATTTCTGTCTTCTGCAGGAGTACGGTGAGAGATTGCGGCCAATGGTGAAAGATGGGGTCTATTACATGTATGAAGCTCTTCATGGAAGTCCAAAGAAAATTCTTGTTGAAGGGGCCAATGCTGCTCTCCTTGACATTGACTTTGGTAAGGCTTTTCAGTGATAAAAACGGATCTTGATTTGTATGTGTGTGTGTATATATATTTATATATATATATATATATATAATTCATTTTTTCTTTTTTTTACTTTAAGTTATATGAAATGGCATTTGAGCTGTTGTTATCTATATCCTCCCTCTCGACAGGCACATATCCTTTTGTGACATCGTCAAACTGCACCGTGGGTGGGGCATGCACTGGTCTCGGCATCCCTCCTATGAACATCGGTGATGTATTTGGTGTATCAAAGGCCTACACTACCAGGGTCGGAATTGGAGCCTTCCCCACAGAGCAACTCAATGTAGGAGCTCACTACACTGACTTTATACATTACACTTAATCCTCAAGTCACCATTGAACATATAGGAATTGACCTATATGAAATCGAAGCTGAACTGCGGTACAATCTTGGTTTGTATATCTGGGCATGATATATGAGTCCAGATGTGCTCTGTGAGCGAGAAAGTTGTGATTCCATTCACTCTCATTGTATAGTGACAGGACTCACACTTTAAGTAGGCTACATAAGCAAATGCAAAAAAAAAAACAGATACTACCAATATTAAAAAGAGAATCCTGGTACAATTTCTAATTATTTGGGGAAGGAGAAATGACTCTATTCATGTTATGTATATTATCCTTGACAAACGTTCTGTAATCTAATCCAAATTGATAAATCCCCAATATTGGTGTTTATATGTTAAAAGTCTGATTTGTATAGCTTTTTTTCTTTGCTTTTTTTACAATGTAAATGCAATTACAGAGCACAGTAACAACAGATAAAGATGATGGACAATATTTGGACTGATATAATACCCAGGTAGTTACACAACCCAAGGTTATATCACAGCCAGCATCACCTCAAATCTCTTCATTGCTCATGTGATCTTTCTGTTGAATGATAAATCATGTGACTGTACTGTATATTATGTATGTTTGCCATCATGTGATTCAGAGGAGCTGTCAGATTTTGTGAGACACATGCTCAAGCATTCTTTACCTCCTACGCAGATCACATGTTCGCACGGATAAATTTAGTACCAGAGTTCAAGATACCGTAGGTCAACTGTTTTGACTTGGGCTCAGTCAGCTCACGTGAGAGCTGGCCAGAGTAGTAGTAGCATGCTTTTTACGTATTGTTGTGAATGTATTGGTTACATAATAAAATATTTGTAGTGATTATTTGATAACCTTTCTGTAGGCGGTAGGTGAGCTTCTGCAGACAAGGGGACATGAGATTGGCGTCACCACAGGACGGAAGCGTCGCTGTGGCTGGTTGGACCTGGTCATCCTCAAATATGCCCACATGATCAATGGCTTCACCGCGTAAGTGGATAGAGCGTATGGGATGGGCTGTGTGTGATCAAATCCAATAAAAACATGTCTCTTTATTATGACAGACCCTTTCCCCTGATTTATACTTGGTTGTGCACCAACATTTGCACTGAGATACGTTGTGAGCTTGCTAATTTCTTTCTGTGTGCTGCACTGACGTACAACTGAGTATAAATCAGTCTTTAGAGTTCTTTGGTACTGACTTTTTCCACATATTTGTAAATCAATTTAATAAGAGCGAGTAAGCATGTAGATTAATACATACTGTACACATTAACAGCATTGTAACTTCTCCTATAGCATTGCTTTGACAAAACTTGACATTCTGGATGTGCTGGATGAAATCAAAGTTGGAGTTTCCTACAAAATCGCCGGCAAACGAGTTCCCCATTTCCCAGGTATGTGAACAGAAGAAAGCTAGGGAAAACTTTGCTGCCTACTGTGATTGCAGAAAACGCCTGTGTTTGTGCAAGATAGCCTATTTTCATTGATTGATTGATTGATTGATTGATTGATTGATTGATTGATTTCATTGCTCCATAGCCAACATGGAGGTTTTGCACAAAGTAGAGGTGGAGTATGAAACTTTCCCGGGCTGGAAAACGGACACAGCTGCAGCCAGGAAGTGGAGCGACCTTCCACCAAAGGCTCAGAACTTCATCCGCTTCATTGAGAACCACATTGGAGTTCCAAGTAAGTGTGATCATTGTGATGCAACAGAAGGTAGGTTTAGATATGTGATCTTACCTACTGACAGTACTCAATTGTTTTACTAAAGTAAAAGTACCAACACTGCAATTCCAAGTATGGAATTGAAAAAAGTACTAAAAGTAAAAGTACTCATATTGCAGAATTCGCCATTTCACAAGTTGAAAATGTGTACAAAATCTATTGAAAATCTATTGAAAAAACGTAAGTACTTAAGTAAAAGTACTAACTTAGTTAGTTAGACATTACACAAAGCCTGAACAGAACAGTTCAAGGCTCAATGGACCAGAATGCATAATAGTTGAGAAAGGCCCAAGATTCAATAGACTGTATTTGCCATGTATACAACTATACATAATGTATACATGGCGCTGTGAAATGTGGTTTTATAAATATTTTGCAAATGAAAAGTACTAATAAGAGCTTGTGAATAAATAATAACTAAATTAGTAACATTGGAAAACAGGTTATATATTTATTTTTCCATTTCCTGACTAGTAGCGCTTTTGGACATGGTTTGTACCTGACAGCGATGATATATAGAATTGCACCCTCCTTGGGTTACTCAATCATTTTGTTATGTTGCAAACTAATAGAAAAATATAGATTTTTCCTTATTTTTTTCTTAAGAGTGATATGTTATATATTGCGGCACCACTGCCTGTAGGCCTTTTTATTTGACCCCAAAAATACTATAGGAGACCATGACCATCTATAGATCTTATAGTGACATTTCTGAAATGTCCAGTAGATGGCACTATTTGATCAGTTATGTTGGTTGCTGATGCTTTTCTTTCCTCTGCCTCTAGTCAAGTGGGTCGGTGTTGGAAAATCCAGGGAGTGCATGATCCAGATGTTCTAATCAATGGACTCGGGAGATACTCTCACCTGGCCTTGGTGGAAGCACAGAGGATTTTGAATGATTCTACACCTTTTCAATATATAAATCTAGAACTGTTGAACACATACTGAATTCATATTGCCTGTGAACCTATTAGTTTTGTAACCCTGCCAGTGAAACAGAATTAGTATGACATCATATTATGAGGCCATCGTCATCGATCTACTGTGCAAAAATGGTAATAATACCAGGAAGATTATGCACACTGGTTTGATTTTCACAGATGACTACAACTTAAGCTGTTTGTGTTTGGACTGTCTGCCTACAAAATAAACATGATGGCGTCATAGACACTATGGCAGTTTTATTTATGATGTGTTTTCAGATAAGACTTGACTGATATGAGAGAGAGAGAGAGAGAGAGAGAGAGAGAGAGAGAGAGAGAGAGTACTGTATGAAGACATTGATTGAACGAAACATCACTGAGCACTGGCAATTAAAATGTAAGGCACTTCTAGTCTTGCATTGCATGCTTGCATTATTTACAAAAATAATAATAATGTATATGTTTATTTATTGATTGAATACTTATATGTTTATTGGTAGCAGGTTTCAACTATTTAAGTTTAGTTTGAACATACCATTTTTTTCTTCCATTTTCTCCCTCACCCCATCCCTCCCCCCACAGTTATCGTCATCATTAAAACAATATATTTAAAAAAAATAACAATAATAATTGAGTATACAGACAAACAAAAACAACAAAAAAGTCCAGTCCAATCAAACAACCATGCATAATTGACCACGTGTAAACAATAGGACACAAAAAATAATTTAAACACAGATGACAAAAACAATAGGCTATAAATAACAAAAAAATCATAATAATTACAATTATGAGTTGGGTTATTCGAGTTCAAGAGATAGTCACAAGTTATGTTAGAAAAGATTGCGGAATGTCATACATCACCCCCTATAAATGATATACTCCTTTATAGACAATTCTATCATTATGAGAAAGCAAAAACAAACAGATTGGTTACTTTATTAACAGTTTGCAAAAGGTGCAGTGGTACAGAGTTATACAATACCAGGGATAACAAATCCCTGGTCAGGTGGCTTGTTTAATTGTTTCCATTGTGGTCCTATGCATTCAATTCACCAAGACAGAAAGATCAGTAGCCCTACTGTACAAACAATACTATATTTAAAATATGTATCGTTTTATATGTTTAATATGTATATAATATGTATTCGGATTTCTGACACTTTCCCATTTGCAAATCTGAGGTTTTTTCATGTTATTTACTAGAATTTCGTGCGCGCTACGCGCGCACTCATCCCAGAGCGACTTTGCCACGCACTATGGGAAGAAATAAATGGCGGGAGTTGACTCCACATGTAGTAACGAATGGGTTATTGGAAATGTACCATTGTTTTGTCCTGAATATTTCCACAGCCTAAGTACTAAAGGATTGTGACTGTGGGACAGACATACAGTCTGACATACAATAGGCTACACGTGTGCACAGTGAATAAACAATGACCTATATGCCCAGAGTTCTTAAATTAACATAGTTGGATTTTAACAGAAAGACAATGCCATAAATCAGTCAAAGTAAGTGACAGACTCAACAGTAGCACACAGCATGCAAGGCAGCGATGCATGCATGCAAACATGTTTGTCCAGCTGAGATTTAGTGTCTCCATCTCTCTGTGGAAGAGGTTGCACATGACCTGTACGGCCACACTGAGGCGCTCCAACACAAACACAGACACAAAACAACACCACGCTGTTTGTCCAGTTGACCCAAATCAACACCAATACCTAGCCTGTTTGTCCAAAACACAGTATCTGCTGGCCACGTGTCTACTTCGCCACAACCTAATGTTAGTAACAAATGTAGGGGAGAGCCGCCAAGGTTGTAACGCTTCACGGTTGTAACATGGACGTTATATCTTGATTGGTCAACGCCACCATGACGCCATCGCGTCAGTATGTGTACAGCAACGTACTCTACGTGGCCAGGAGTTTGAAGTTTGAAGTGTTTACCTTCAAAATGCGTCTAATTTTACACCTGGAGTATATGTGTGGTACAATTTTTGTCTTTGGTGTTGGTGAATAAAAATCCACATGGATGTGTTCATGCTTATGTTCTTCATTAGTTTGCATCGTGTTTAGACGGAATTCACGTTCATTCTGGTCTGTAAGCAACTGCAAAGAAAACTTGCAAAAGCGGGTCATTTGTAACATGTGTTACAAATGGTCCGCTTCCATTCAATGCCATTATATGTAATATTTACATATTTGACATATTGGCCAATATTATATGTTCTGAAATGGTATTGTATCGTGTAGTGTATTCTGAAATTAGTTTAGGGTTGTATAACGTTGTACAACTCAATCAAGCAAACGTTTGTTTAATCAATGTATTGCCCCATTGAAAAAAAAGAAATGGCCAAACTGGTACTGGTACACCCGATACTATTTAATATTTCCCTTATGTTTGATACATTTTCTTATCACATCCATGGTATAAAAACAATGCTAAGGAGTTGCTTCAATGAAATGTAATTGCTTTAAGCTGAGAACGATATGTTTAATGGTGTTTTTTAGCGTTGTTACATTTATCATGCATGCCGTTACAATTGATCCGAGATGCGCAGCAAATGTAACACTGAAACAGCGTCCACGTTCGGTTGAATAACTCCCGACCTGTTTTATCAAAAAAATAACTTGAAGTGGTTTATGGTAGCTGACATGTGTAGGTCCGTTGCCTGAAAATATTACATGTGTAGCTAAACGGATCTCTGAGTAAAAGAATGAAACGTGCAAAATGTTACATCCTTGGCGGCTCTCCCCTATTAGTTTACTCACAGCACAGCACCGTCACTCCTGTCAGTTATTTCGTCCTAATAACTTGAAGTGGTTTATGGTAGCTGACATGTGTAGGTCCGTTGCCTGGAAATATTACATGTGTAGCTAAAGGGATCTCTGAGTAAAAAAATGGAACGTGCAAAATATGTTCTAAAATTGTATTGTATTGTGTAGTGTATTCTAAAATTAGTTTAGGGTTGTATAACGTTGTACAACTCAATCAATCAAACGTTTGTTTAATCAATGTATTGCCCCATTGAAAAAAAAGAAATGGCCAAACTGGTACACCCGATCCTATTTAATATTTCCCTTATGTTTGATACATTATCTTATCACATCCATGGTATGAAAACAATGCTAAGGAGTTGCTTCAATGAAATGTAATAGCTTTAAGGTGAAAACGATATGTTTAATGGTGTTTTTTAGCGTTGTTACATTTATCATGCATGCCGTTACAATTATTCCGATATGCGCAGCAAATGTAACACTGAAACAGCGTCCACGTTCGGTTTAATAACTCCCGAGCTGTTGTGTGTATTGCGTGGTGAAAAGGCCGTGTGTTTGTGTTGTAAACAACTCATGTTATGTCTGCGCACACTGTATGTTGCTATGGCTGCTGACGTTAGCATGTGTGCTATCAGGCAAAAGCTGAGATAGATATGCAACTACTACTGGGGAAAATGCCATACAAAACACAACACCTAATTTCGGAATGTTATTGTGACCTATTGAGCACAATCAGACCATCATGATTTGCTTGCTGGACCTATAATTAATTTATTAGCATTAAATGTCCACTCGCCCATCCAAAAGAAAAGCAAGATGGCTGCGACAGATTGTGAGCGCGACGGACTACGGAGGCCAGGAGGAGCAGAGCTGGTGACGTAAGAGGCAGGCAGTGTTGCCAGGTTTGCGAATTGTAAGCGAGTTGCAGTGTATGCAAGTAGCGTGGTTAAATTCCTTGTTTCTCGGCGTGTTGTGGCACCCGTTTATCTGCTGGCTCGATCGTGATTTTCATAAAAGTAATATTTGCAGAGTAAATAAGAAACTTGAACGGCTAAAAAATAGGCTATGTCAGTTCGGGGAGGGTGGCGAATTTATTTTGCATATAGAGATGTGTGGTAAAAGTGTGGTTCGGTCGGAGATAGAGCATGAAGAATGAGTATGGGTACACCTTTTCACTTGTATATAAGATGGAATTAGAAGATGAAAGTCACGTGGGTGAGGGGGGTGTCACGTGACAACAGGTCAAATAGGGGATTGGCTCTCCGCTTGAGCCGCTTGTCAACACGAACATTTTTCCCGCAAACAAGTGAGTGACCGAGGAAGGAGCCACGTACAGAGTATAAAAATGCCTAAACGAGCTTGTCCTTTCACCGAGACCTTCTCGTCACAATACAAGGTCCACGTGGGAGAACGCGAGCTGAGCCAGTGTGGCGTGTTTGGGAACAAAATACGCCAAGAAATATTTGGTAAGAAGATGGCGTTTGGCGTATTACCAACCTTGCTATGCTAACCACTACTGTTCGGCTTGTGTTTATTCGTGTTGGTCTGGGGTTAAGAGAATGGAACGGGCAACGTTGTGTTTGCTCGTGTTTACAAATATGTTGCTTTCACGCTTTTGTATCGGAGTTACATAATATCGTTGTTTAACCGGCGTGATTGTCGGTTTTGCCTAAAAATGAAGATCTACTGTCATCTACAACCTAACAACGCGTCTCGATGCGATGTGTTGTTGGCTTGTATATCATTATCAGTTCTTGTTCTTTTTGGCCAGCGGTACCGTCGGACTGCGACTATACATTAAGCTTTAGCATGGAACCTGCTAGACCTGGTCCAGAGCGTTAGAGGGCCAGGACGCTGCACGCCACCTCTGCCTGCTATTTGCTAAATCCAGAACCATCATAGAAGAGTTACGATATAGAGTATGCGCGTGACATCATCATCAAACCGGGAAGTTATGCAGGAATGCCTACTGAGTGGCAAAAAACTACTTTCTGCCCTTGACAGCCCATGCATCCAAACAGAAAAGTCCTATCTGATTGCATTAAACAATGTTAAACTCACTATGCCTGTTGCTTTGCCACTCGATGTGCCATTCACTTTAAGCATGCGCATACCCTCTATTGAGGGGGCAGAAAACGAGCGCTGTTCATGCAACCTGAACTGGGACAAGCTGGAGTTTGAAATGCATTGTTAAAATAAAACCAGGGCGTCGCAAAAAAGAGCAATTTTAGGCATGTGTGCAACATGCAAACTGTTTTAAAAATATTGTACAGTTCGTTCGTTCGTGTAAGGCTACACAGGCAATTTGGACAGCCAAGAAGCGGTATCGTCGTCCAGTTCAATTAGGCCGCTGACTCCATGTGGTGACTTTGATTGGCATTCATCGATGATATGTTCAACAGTCTGTGGTTTTCCGCATTCGCAGAGATCAGTGGTAGACACTCCAATCATGTGCAATCATCATATTACCCTTGGTTCAAGACTATCATACATGTATTTTATAGAGTCTGACATTTGCTTGATTGAATACTATAAACTGCTTGCAGAAAAAAATCAAGAGTAACAATCAATACAAGGTCTGCTCCTAAGAGCATTTTAAAACCTATGGCTTGTTTCCATATAGGGGACCTTCATATTCAATTCATAAGAGCTTACTTATCTATATGAAATCATAGATCTGTGTAAGAAAATGTCAGACTCGACCAAATTAATTTTGATCCAAGGCTACAACTATCTGAAGTCTGAACCTATGCTACTACTAGCCTGGAACCTCTCCCTCCGCTATTGGCGGGTGAGGTTACAACCAGGGCTATGTCAGCTGAAACTATCACGTTTCCTTTCCGGTCATTGTGAAAAGAATCCCATTCATACACGCGTAACAACACAAACCCATTGTCTCCACAGCGAAGACCAACAGTTTGCTGTTCAGCGGTGCCAGAGCTGCCATGGATAACATGTCGAATGTGGAAGGAGATGAGAAGATGCTTCTGGGCTCCGAGCCTCCGCCACAGCCCACAGTGCAGGCTGTGCTGCCTCCTGCATGCAGTCAGACCCTGCTGAGAGGACAGACGCTTATTGGACTGGATGGAAGGCTGACCAAGGCAACCACCGCACAAGGTATGAGTCGGGCCGGACCGACCAGGACCCTTTTCACAGACGGTAAACTTATTGCATTGTTGTGATTTTTAAATGCACTACCACGGCCATGATGTCCGAGCATTTGATGTCCCCAGCCCAGAGACAACTGGAATGTTTTCACTTTTCAGACAAATAATCTGTTCTTG
Organism: Protomyctophum bolini; assembly: GCF_963924005.1. Taxonomy (NCBI): domain Eukaryota; kingdom Metazoa; phylum Chordata; class Actinopteri; order Myctophiformes; family Myctophidae; genus Protomyctophum; species Protomyctophum bolini. The sequence goes on from NC_137876.1 coordinate 13,420,797, forward strand.
GTCTTAGTCTGAATTACTGTATTGCTCCTCTGGACTGTGAAAAACTTTCCACACCCACTCTTTGTTCAAATAACACTTTTTACATTCCATACTGCCCTACATACAGAGATGGGCATATATTCGAAATACATGTGTTCGAAAAAACGTGTATTAAAATGCAGAAAATACGTATGTTCTGTGAAATAAAATACAAGAAGTATTTCAAATGCATGCCCATCTCTGCCTATTGCCTACATAGTAGACTACTATGTTACTAGTATTTCACTACAGTATGTTGTGTACCATTTTCAACTTTTAATCGTGGAGCTATTCTTTGAAATGTTAGCTGATGTAAGTTAATGTTATGATTATATGTTAACACATAGACTGCTACAGGTTCTAGCGGACCCTGGCTTACTGGTGCTGAAGGCTTAACATGGGCTTTTTGAACTTTTTGGGGGGCCCACAGCGAGGGGCCTCTTATAGCGAGAATCACAATCGCATAAATAAAAAGAAAGCCCAACTTGTCCACTTCAATTTAAAAAAAAAATTATGATTCTACCATCTTCCATTCTGGAGATATTGACCTTTTTCTAACACCTGCTTTTGCCTGCACGCTGCTTGTGAAAAAAAACAACAGAGATATGGAGGCCTGAAGTTGACAGACATTTCAGTTCAGTTTTTTTAGTTCAAAAGACCGATATAAAATTGAGCACAAATAATATCCTATACAAACCATATACCGAATGAAAGCCCTGAATGTCTACTTTTAGGAGGAAAACAGTACACATTGTACACATATACAGTTTGTCACTAATTGGCTATTGAATGCAGCTTGCGCCCACCAGAGAACTTTAGAGAAGGCATGGACCCGAAGAACTATTATTCACAAAATAAGGCCTATAGCGACATGTACATACTATATACCGTATGAAACAGTAGACTCTCTGCTTTCATAAGAAAAATACCACCCAGAAAAATCACACCCCTGTGAAGTGAGCAGTGCAATTGCACTGCTCACTTCACAGGGGTGTGATTTTTATTATTATTACAGTATTAGTATTTTTCTTATGAAAGCAGAGAGTCGACTGTTTCATACGGTATATAGTATGTACATGTCGCTATAGGCCTTATTTTGTGAATAATAGTTATTCAGGCCCATGCCATCTCTAAAGTTCTCTGAAAAAGATAATTTTAGAGAGCATGGACCTAACAACTAAATATTCACAAAATAAGGCCTATAGCGACATGTACATACTATATACCGTATGAAACAGAATACTCTCTGCTTTCATAAGAAAAATACTAATACTGTAATAATAATAGAAATCACACCCCAGTGAAGTGAGCAGTGCAATGTTGCACTGCTCACTTCACAACATTGCACTGCTCACTTCACAGGGGTGTGATTTTTATTATTACGAGTAAGACGCGCGAACGCGGAAGGCGAACGCAGATCGTAAATTGCAATAACAATTAGAATAAATTACAGACATGATCTGCAGGGTGTCATAGTTAGTGCTTGGACCACGCCAGCTCCATATATGGTCACAAAAGACGCCATCACACTCATGTCACCATGACTCAGCCATAACCATATAAGGAGTCCCCAAAGCAGGACCACGCCATCACACTCATGTCACCATGACTCCCAAATCACTCAGCTCCATATATGGGCACAAAAGGGCCAGGTCCACATATACAGTAAGCGGGACAGACAGACACACACACACACACACACACACACAGACAGACAGACAGACAGACAGACAGACGTGATCTGCTAGGTCTCATAGTAAGTGCTCATTGCATTCGCAATTACAGTATTAGTTTTTTTCTTATGAAAGCAGAGAGTCTTGATGCACATTATCTGATCATAAAACGGACTTGGAAACTTTCTTCAATCGTAGCCCCATATGTGCCCTCTCCCTACGCTCATTGAACTCATTCTGTGATTCGAGCTACAAACAATCGCAGTAACGGGGGGGGGGGGGGGGGGGGGGGGGCAACTAGGCTTTGAGGAAATTATCTTGCATAATCAACATTATTGTCGATTGTCGTGTGCCGCTCCAAACATGTCCAGACATACCACTAACCTCATCGATCCAGTCTCGCGTATCTATAAGGTGAGACGCGAGACTGGATCGGATTGTGTCTGGACATGTTTGGGAAAAAAAACAAGAAAAACAACGAGATGGATGCGGCAGCAGCACGTCAACGTATTTGGAAGAAAAAAAACGAGAAAGCACCACCTGTCGTTGCAAGACAAACACCCGTATGTTGCTGATAGACAGATAATAATCGATCCGATTTTGTCCTGCCGTTCATTTTATCACATTAGGTGCAGGGCAGGCTGCTCGACGGTGAGTTTATAATAGCCTGTTGTAACGAGAAAGGGGGATGGATTGGATGGTTGGATTGCGAGCAGCGCAGCAGCAGTACGGCTTGCGATCAGCGACCAACGTATCATGGCGGGCCCTCGATAATGATGTGCAATCTGTCCATGACTAACTCCACATGTGTCTGGCAAACGTTACGTTATGAAATCAAATGCCGATCGTTGCAGGTTTATATACGGGCAGAGAGCAAATCGCGTTGTATCTTGTTCCGAGAATCAGAGTGCAAGCCTTGCAGTTGAAAGCAGTGGGGACTCGGGAGTGGGGGGGGAACTGCCAATGCGATCCAAGAGGAAGAGACCCCCCCCCCCCACCATTCTCCCTCGGGAGAAACCATGTAGAAACAGGAGGGGAGGGGGAATCGAGTGTATTCACACAAACAAGAGCATTGTCCCATCCATTTTAGGTCCCCTGACATCTGCGTTGGTCTATGCCGGACGGCCGTCTCCAATACGTCGTACGTCCTCGCATAGACCAACCAATAGGCGGTGCCAGACGCTTCTCAGACCAACACCTCTTTTCAGCAGGGGGGGGTTTTAACTCTTTTTAGAGCCGATCGGTGTTACATTATGAGTTGTCCGGGCGCAAATATAGTTGAACAATAGTAATCAATAAAAAAACGTTTTTTGGACCATAAAACGTATAAAAACGTTATGCGCTTCTTGCGCTTGGCTATAATAAAACGTTTAAAAACGCTTTCAGCATTCTATGAGTTAAGAAGAAATCTGACATCAGTCAGGGCCTGACATACAATTCCTGATTGCTTAATGAATTTCCTGTATGGCTGTAGGTTCGACTGTGGGTTCCTCTGGGTGCTGCGTGTGTCAGAGAAGACAGGGCAGCAGGAGGCCGTGTGCCCAGTGTGAGCGTCCAGTCTGCCCATCCTGCATCCAGCAGTGCACCAACTGCTTTAACGACTGCTGCTCAGTCTGCACTGCCTTAGAGTGAGTCCCACCACAATATTTAAACTATTTAGACATTTAACCTGAGACCGATTGTACAAAGTGGGTATAAGGAGCCCATTTTCATCCGATCTTCATATAATTGTTCCTCACTAATTCTAATTATAAGATTACACCTGTTGATCTACTCACTTTGTCTCCGGATGGCTGTAGACCGTTCAGAAACTTGCCTACCAGTGATATCTGTTTGGTTATTTCAACCCAGATTGTATTCATGCAAGAAGAACTTTTGCTGCACTTCGCTGTGCAGCAAAAGAGAGCCCCTGTGAGCTTGTAGATCTGATAAATGGGTAAATGGAGTGCTAAGAATTAAAACAAATTAGTGCCAGAGTAATGAGGATAGCAGGTAGACATCAATGTTGCAGGCTTCAAATCCTGCTCCTATAGTCAGAAGTCCTACTCAGCCAGGACTGTTGTGAATGTGTTTCTCTGAACGGTTTTGTAGGACGACTTGAGTAGCTCTCATGTATTTGTTTTTTCTTATGTACTGCTTATTTTCCTTTCATACTACATAATTTAGTTTAAATTCACATTGCATGATCTTGTCACTTCCTCGTGAAAAAAGGGAGCGGGAATTCGAAATTGTCCAGAATTATTCTATAGACTTAAAAAAAAAAGAGAATACATTGCATGGATGCACCTGGGACGTATCCTCAGTGATGTATCCCAAGGTCATCAGGGTTTCGGGTCTCCCAACATCGTACCCCTCATTCAGGTGACCCAGCCGGGGTGATCAAGTCCAGACTACGTCCCAGTAGCTACCCTCGATCAGTCCCATTAGGGCAAAAACCAGGGCCACACAATCCATTCCTCCTGAACTACTCTGCTGGGACTGGGAGGTACCATTCTGGAGCGTGGAAGGACTAGGCTCTGTGGGTTTACTCCTGTCCGGGCCCCTCCTACGTCTCACCAGGTCCAATACTTGGTGTGCTGCCATCTGCTGATTGCCATCTGCTGATTGATGTTTAACACCATTATGTGCTATCATGCACAAAAAAGAAAAGGCCAGACATCAAAGATAAGACGTATCGATTGGATAGATAGAGTAAAGCTTTAAAGTATTTATTTGGAAATGTAATACATATATACACACAAATAGACATCTGGAATAGGATAGAAAGAAATACAGGTACACTATAGTATAAAATGTAGTTTCAGTATCTCATGAAGTCCAAAGGCAACTTATGTATTCAACCATAATAATCGTCTAGTCGCTCCTTGTTCAGTCGTCTTATGCCTCCGGTAGTTATGATGAGCAGCCACAACACACAACCTGGTCATATCGTCCACTGTAGCTGTGGAGCTGCTCTAACCAGGTCCGGTGTTTTATATCAGTTGTCTGTGCATCTAAGAATATTTATTTCAGTTAAGTTATCCTATTGGTGATGACTTATAAACTACATGTATATGGTACAACTACATGCACACGGTGCTATGCATGTAAAATGAGCCAGAGGGGGCTAGTAAACAGATTTATCTTGTTTCCCTTGGAGCAGCTGTGCTGATATTTTTTCACTATACATACCAACGTGACTATGTGTGCACTCGGACAGCATGGCTTTCTACAGTAACCCGTGTAATAAGGGACTGAAACTGTCCTGTTTCCAAAGCCTCCAGTATTTTCATAATCCTGTTTATCATGCACAGTAACATCCTCAGTGTTCATTTAAAATGGAATAGAATTATGTAAAACATCTTTTTCATTTATTTTGAAAATTATTTTGAGGATAAGTGTGCAGCATCTCGTTTTTGAGGGGGTCCTAGTGTGATGTCATGTATTTCATCCTACCATTCAGCATCGGCAGCGTGGTGTAGCGTGCCTTCCACACTTCCGGCACATTTCTGCCCCAGAGTGTCCAGATGACAGTGAAGTGGTGATGGTTCAAATAATGATTATTTTGGGGGTCGTGGCCTGAACAGTTTGAACTGGTTCACTGGAGGAATTGAGTTTATGATACATTCATTGTATGGTTGTTGTTTTTGTACTCATTCTGATGTTTGTTTCACCTCCACAGCTACAGTGGACGATATGACCAGGTTGTGTGTTGTGGCTGCTCATCATAACTACCGGAGGCATAAGACGACTGAACAAGGAGCGACTAGACGATTATTATGGTTGAATACATAAGTTGCCTTTGGACTTCATGAGATACTGAAACTACATTTTATACTATAGTGTACCTGTATTTTTTTCTATCCTATCCTATTCCAGATGTCTATTTGTGTGTGTATATATGTATTAAATTTCCAAATAAATACTTTAAAGCTTTACTCTATCTATCCAATCGATATGTCTTATCTTTGATGTCTGGCCTTTTCTTTTTTGTGCATGATAGCACATAATGGTGTTAAACATGTCAATCAGCAGATGGCAGCACACTAAGTATGTTTTGATTAAATAATAAACTGACCATATACCAAGGCCATGTTCAATTTGGTAATGTAGAAGAAATCAAACAAATATCTACTTGCAATCCACCATGCCTAGATACCCGCTGTTCCCCTGCTGATTATCAGACCGTTTTGACGGAGATATGATTGTGAAATTCCTACCCAGTCACTCTGACTTGCCTTGAGACTTCTGATAACCCAGTATTTGGATTTAAATGTGCAAACGAGGTCTTCCGAGTCTTTGTCGCAGACTGCTTGGCTACAGTTGTGCCTACTGGTCATGACCTTGAGCTGTAGTCATCACTTTTCCTTGGCTCTGGTACATCACTGATGACTGCTTTTCAGGGTCATGTCGTGCTAAGCTCTGAGTAATTGTTCTCCTTGGCGGAAGTCCTCACCATGGCCCTTAAAGGAACCAGTCACTTTACTTGGTACTGTAGATCAGTGCTTCTCATACCTTTTCATGTCATGGCACCTTCAGATTGAAAACCTTTTCAATCAGATTATTGTTTGTTTAAACTTCATTTTGCTGGGGAACCCCTTCAAAGACCACCAGACCCCACTTTTAGAACCAGTGCTGTAGATGTTCAGAAGAGTTTGAACTTAAAACAGTTTCCACAATAACCGATCTACAAACTGGTTCTCAAGTGAGGTCCAGTCAGTGACCCTCAGGGTTTCCTGAGGGGTTCCCCAAGTGGACCCTTAAAAGGTCTAACTAAACATATACAAATGGGCCCATAACGGGTCCATTTGGTTAGAACACACTCGGAATTTTGGGGGTCCTTGCAATTAAAAGGTTTGAGAACCACTGTTCTAGAATAGATGTCAGACGGGTTGTAACTGGAAGTGTGCGTGAGCTTTTGAGTCACTTCGTGCACAGCGGGCCAATTGTGGCTCTCTGGTCTGTGGGGAGCGCTGCAGTTGGTGTCAGAGGGCACTGCATGGTTTCTGGCTGAGTGAACAGACAGCTGCTGGCTAGCAAGGCGTCAAGATGTCTATACTTATTGTATTTTTTAGGTAATATAAAGAGAAATTAAAATAAATCTGAGGCAGACGCTCTTCAAAGGACTTCCAAACCATTTGAAGAGATACTTTCAGACAACAGCAGATCATAGAGTTTAGGGCTGACATTCCTGTCTGTCATCCGAAACATTTGGAGGAGGTATTCATTGGTAATTTACTGGAAGGACTGATGGCAGTGCCAGGGGTCCTCCCGCATAATGAAGTGATGAATCAACCACTTAAACCCTGTATTCTTCTTTGACTGGCCGGAAATTGATGATCTACAAGCTCATAACACGTCATTCTCACAACACATTGTGAGCTTGTAAATCAGCTGCTTTTGTTGAATGTTCATCCCAGAATAGGGACACTAGGGTTCATGTGTTTAATGTACCTTCAAAAGAAGCGCATGCAGCTGTCTGTGTCTTCAGCACATCTCCACTGTTACGGCAGGCGGTCAAAAAAGGTCACGCTATGCCTTCCGAGAATGCTCCTCATCCATAGAAAAAGAAGCAGCCATTGGACTTACTTCAGGCACACTCACCAAGCCAAGTATATTATATGGTTAAAAGCCTTTATTAGAGCCTAATTTACCGTGGCTCATGTGTGGTTGGGTATCTGTGAGGAGATACAGTACATAGTACAAGTACAGACTCCAAGACCAGGCCAACTGCAGTCGGCCAGCAGGAGCATGTGGCTTTGTCTTTCACCCATTCTTTTGGGGACCAGCTGTGGCCTGGAGTGTGAGCGTCGGGCCCAATGATGCTGCTGCTATAAATATGCGTCAATGAGTGTGAGTAAGTGACAGCTGTGCAGTGGACCAAGGACACTGTGTCTTGGCAGTCTCCAAACAAGGCAACCCCAGTGTGAGCACTAGTTGATATGCATTTATGCACTTTTGGACGACATAATGCCGTATATGCAATTCAGATGAAAGTTGTAGATTGTGATCTTGAACTTGAGTGGTCCTTCAGTGTTGATAAATAAAAGAACGACCTATCAAGGACACTGTCTTTGGATTTCAGTATATTCAGTGGGAACATGTAACATTACGTATCGTAACTGGGTAATGATGGTATCTCTTTCTTCTTATCCTTGAGAATGCTTTCTCTTATATCAGACTGGAATGAGTTTATTCCTGGGAGCAATAGCAATTTTCTGGAAGACAAAATAATATGTCAACAGATAAATTGCTTGAATGCATGTGCATGTGCACTGCACGCATACGCCTGCATGGAGAGAGAAAAAGACAGAAAGAAAAGCTGAATGCGAGTGCACGTTTGCGTGCACATATGTGTGTGTGTGTGTGTGTGTGTGTGACTGTGTTTGTGTGCCCTTTTCAAGTGTGACCACCTGTCTTTTGTTAAGAAATAAATAAATAAACATGGGCCACACCAGCTGTCTCTGGCAGTCCGTCCGTTCAGAGGTCAAGGGCTCCCACCGCTGGCCTTGTGAGGCAGTGGACACTTACAACTTTGCTTTCAACTTCCACCAAGTATATCGCTAAACGCTGCAGAATAAGCCAAGCATTTAAGCCTCAGGGAGGAATGCTTTATTACACCAAGTTTCTCTGCACATATCCCAGCTTCTCATCCTGCTGCTAAGCCCTGTCACATGGCCTCTACTTTTCCTGTTGAGGTTTCGGTCCAGGAGATTTCCACCAGTACACTATACTGTAGGCCACTGATTCTCAAAGTGGGGTCAGGAGTTCCTGGCAGGGTCCAGTGGGTCCCCAGCAGAATGAAGAACAGCTTAAACACTGAAGGAAAATGACAAATCTCTTATGGGGGTCCCTGACTCCCTGGCACAAACTCTTCAAATGGGAGTCCATGGCCAAATCCATATTAATCTAGGGTTCAATGACATAAAAATGTTTGAAAACCACTGCTGTAGGCACTTGTTGTACATCCTGGATCGAGTTGTGCAGATGTGAGATCATGTGGATGGCGGCTGAACGCCCCGCAGCCTCCCATGGGGATGTTTACAGTACGAGGTGGTCACAGCATTGCAGAAGGCCCATATTTACTGTGAGCCGCCGGGGCTGGTTCAGGGTGTTTATGAATGATCTTGAGGAGACATTGTTTTCTTTAGGCCGGCTGGCGGGCTAGCGCCACTGTGTCGTCTTGTTTGTGCATAAAGTACGTGCTGCAGAGCCGGGCCAGACAATAGAGTGGCTGAGCTACTACCCACACACACAATAGAGTGGTGGGATGAGGTCGAGGTTTGGGGCCGTGGTTCGGGGGCCGGGGGCTGGGAGGTGGGATGGATGGGGGCAGGGATGGGTGGATGCAGCCCTTGTCTATATGGGGCTCCCATAGTGGGTGTGTGCTGGAATAGGGGGAGGGTGGTGGGAACCCAAACCCATCCCCATTGGGATCGCACAGCAGAGCAGCTGGATTGTCTTTACATGTGCAGCGGGAGAATAATTAAAAGTTGTCTCCAAAGAAAATGACCAGTGAATTGGCATGAAGATCCCAATTAGACACACATATCTTTTTTGCTTGCCCACTTATGCATGCATTATGTAAATGTATTAAGACATTACTCATTCACTCATTGAATGTTATTACAATTAAACAACAGTCAAATAACTACATTGTTCTAGGTTTAGCCCCTCTGTGGGGTGTTGGAAGCAGGTCTGAATAGTGGATACCATCTCTGCCTGGACCATTTTATGATTTAAATGCGATATTTGGGACCATAAGACCCACAGTATTATCACATTGTTGTCTATGTACACACAGTTGCAGTGGTGTTGTCGACACATGGTTGGTTGACTGTAACTGCAGCATAGACAAGTGCTCTCCTTGGAAACCATCTCTTTAAGGTCATGTGTTCACTTTTCTCTACATTTGTTTCCACACTTCCAAAAGTAGTAGACATTTTTCACTTATGACATCATACTGTAGGTATATGTATATATTGTGTCTTATCTGTATAAGACACAAAAATATATACAATTCAAGACAAAACTATTGTGAAATGTATTCACGCAATGAAAGAAATCCACACAGTCACAGAAAGTTGTTCCATTTTAATCTATGCATAATCTTAATAAAGACCTAAATCAAGATTGTCACATTTCCACAGCACGCACACACAAGCACACTCGAAAAAAACGCAAACAAAAAGAAATACACATACAATTACAGATCAAACAAAGTAAATTACCTCAAGATCTAATCAATGTCAATTCTGCATAAGATTGTCCCCTAATCTATACACCACTAACACTGAAGCAATTGATTACTATAAAATATACCTTTCTTATTAAAAAATTATATTAAATTCTAATGGCACTTCTACAAATTCTATTAAAAAGATTTCCATTGACATTTAGAAGCTTTTTTTAAATCAAAATTGAGATACAGTCAAATGTTGCACAATTCAATAATAAATATTTCTCATGATTATACACAATTTCACAGTCGTAACCTGCAGAGGACAGAATTCCAGTATCATTGAGAGCCTACAGTAATTTTTGACTCCAAGATCATACAGCATGAGTTAGGCAGACATAGCCCCAAATAAAGAGCAACTCTCCCCGTTTCCATAGAAATCATAAATCGAAATCTCTGTTTCACATTCAACAATAATCTAAGGAACAGACTTTGTTAGTTCCAAATCATAAGTTAATAAAAGCCAAACACGAAAATGCTTGTCTTCAGTTTTACATGTACAAAAGAGGTTTATTAACATAAACAAACGATAAAATTAAACTCCATATCTCAGATTTCATCTCCAAAAGCAGCAAAGAAATTATGAAACTTCAATTTGTTTGTTTGACTGATCAGAACATTTTGATATGACAGACAAATTGACCCAATTGTTCAGTTGTGTTCTTTTTATTTATTTTACTTCATTGGGCCACTTGTAATGTTGTATGAAAGCTACATAGTAACCTAAATGTTAATTTAACACTCTGGATTTTACTGTGCATCACCTCAGTCTATGGCAAATTTACAGTGTAGAAACAGGGCTTCATCTGATTCAACATTTATTAGCGTGTCTACAAGGCACATTCTGGGATAGTCCTGGAGGTATAAATAAAGACCGAAACAATTAGCAGAAAACTATTCTTTACATAATGTTAGTTTATGCCTCTGTACATGTGAACATTAGAGAATCACTGATTCAACTGCACCACAAGAAATACTCCTTTAAAAGAAATGCTCCATTAACAAAATAAATAAAAAGGCAATGAGACAAGTGACAAATTCTACATTCTTGTTTTGATTGAAATATCGTTCACTATAAACACTACAAAAACATCTATGTATCCGAAATAACTCAGGGTCCAAAGTGATTCAGTTCTCAGGACATCCAACATGTTTTGATGCCAGTGTGGAATCTTTTGAATTTCCTAACTGCACTTGTTAGAAGCTCTGCCATACTTGCACTCATTAAATGCTGGCAGGGGAATTGTGCCAATTGCCAAGACATAAAAGCAGTCCCATGAATAAATTTGGATGGTCCTGGAAGGAGTCTGGTGATTAATAAGCAAGGCTTCCATCAATCCTAAACATACGCACCTTAAGGAGATTATGCTGAAATGGACAGGTAGATTGAAAAACGATTCTAACTTTCACTGCTGAAACGTTTTCAGTCGGGGCTTTGATAAACATTGTCCAATGTTTGGAGGGGGAAAATAAAAATCTGTCAACAAGACACTTGAGAAGCAATACTCTGTTAAAGATATTCTCCTGATAAATGTGCAATAAAATCACCATGGTATCTCCTCCATATAGGACAATGAAGCACTTATATCTACTGCGTTCTGGGATAGGGGGGCCTGTACTTTGATGCCTCCAGACAATGCACCTGTTTACTGTCTCCCTAAATACATTTCTTGCATTCCGATGCCTCCATTCAATACAGAAAAGTGCAAAGAGAGACTCACGGTGCCTTTTCTCCCCACAGCTAGGAGAGCGATACACAATGCTCCCTTGAGAAGTACCTGGGACATGGGGGAACAATGCCTGTATTGTGTGACTTCTATAGGTACCTAGGTAGCCTGCGCCGTGCCGTATCGGTGTGGCTGTGCTTGTGAACAACTGCTTCCCCTGGCGGAACAGCAGTCATAGCAGTGTTAACGGGGTTCTGGTTTGTAGCGAGGCGCAGCTCAGTGAGGTGTTGAATATGGAAGAGAAACACAAAATAATCTCTGGGGAAGACATGCCACTGAGCTCAGAGACCACAGCCTTAATAAGACACCTTGCTTTCTCAACCCTACGTGAGCACTAATACAGGAAACAAACAAGTTTGATAAATAGATTATATATTTACATTAAATATACACATAGTAAGAAATAGCAGCCTAGACGATATCAGTGTTGAAACTATATGCATACTAAAGAACAAGTGCTTCTCTATGTTCCATGTGACAAATCATGAATACTCCTAAGAGTTTTGTGTATGGTGTATTAACAAATATTACAGTAACTGGATAAAATTAACAGCCCCATACCAATGAAAAAGTACCAAGTTAGCAAGGCAAGACGTCATTTCAAGCTTATAGAATTGAGATCACACCTACAGTAAACCCTGAACCAACTCAAAAACTAATAAATAATTCTGATCAAGTCTTCTCAGGACAGATTAAACAAATTCTGTGATATTTTAGTGCCACCCCCCTGGTAAGAATCCCCATAGCATCTAATTGAATCTTGCAGTGAAGAAACCAATTTCACTGCCCTTAAACAGAACAGGCTCATAATTGCTCGTTTTGCTCAAGGATTCTGTCAGGATTAGTTCCACCAAGGCGTCAGGTCTAAATTAATCAGTAGTATCGTACATACAGACAGACATAAAATAATAAGATAGGATACATGTATGAAAAATTCAGTCAATTCCAAGAAAGAAAAACAGAGTACATTCACCTCCACGGCTGTGATGAACATACAGTGCAACCAACAGACATCTACGGTTATGTTAACCCATCCATAACTGAGGCACACAGATAATGTACTTCCATTGTTCTCCATCTCTCCTTCACCTGCCTCGTCAATTTGACCTCTCTTGCCATACCAGGAAACAACAAGGTAATTTATTGCCAACCATGTGCTTTCGAATTGTTTCAATAAATATTTACTTGACAAGACGTCAGTTGTTTACATATATTTTGTTACATTCTCATAAATGATTTAATTATTAAGGACACTCACGGGTCAACTGGCATTCCAGTGAAGCTTTTATTACCTCCTGGTATCTGGACAATTTGAAATGAGAGGGCAATCCAGATTTTAAAAGCCAAAACAAGTTCAGATTTTCACAAGAAGCTATCGCAATCGGTCGTATTGTTTAAGTTAGGTGTTGAGAATTCCAACAGGCACCAATGTACCAAGGCACCAGTTGGAATTGGTCATATACATATTACTTTTACTGTAAATGGGGATTTTAATTTGAAGGTCATTCCTTCAATATGAACTCAGTTTTAACATTAATTAGAAACAATTGTTCTGGTAAACTCATATAATAACTAGCCTGATCAACAACAAGCTAATTTATGATGAAGGCAATATTTTGTCTTCCATTTTAAGGAACATGAACCCCCCCCCCCCCCCCCCCAAAAAAAAAGAAATATACTTCCAGTAGTCAAACTTCATTAATCTTGCTGCCATATAATAGTTTAGTTGTTAAAGACAAAACAGGTCTAAAAATAAATAATGAAAGCGTTATAAGAAAAACAGAAATCATATATTGCTACTTGCGGACGGCTCTGTTCTTCCATGTGCGCAAAGTCTCATCACTCATTAAAACGATTGTATTAACTTACGTTAGCATTAGCTATCACTCATTTGCCATTATTTAAGATATCCAAGTTGGATACCATTGTCTCGGCAAAATATGCACCTGAATGAACTAAAACAGAGTGACACTAACGCCAAAGAAAGAAAGAAAAGAAAGAAGTGCATCATATGATTTATCGATTCACCTTCAACACATCACCAGCTGGAGTCTTGATACACCCAGGTTCATCTTATGTCTGATTTATACTTAGTTGTACTGCGTTGCTGCGCACTGAAAATAGACGATCTATACGCTCACAACGAGCATGTAGATCTACCATTTTCCAGCATGCGACACAGTCATATGACAGAGCATAAATTAGACATTACAGCTTGTGCACACAAACACCTTCAGCAGTCTGCCTCTGACCAGCTCACACATGCCATAACAGCACAGAATTCAATGATTCCAGTTATAAAGACGCTACATCTCTTTAAACTTGAGAAACGCCCACGTGGGGGGGTAGAATTCCAAAAGGGACATGTCTCCATGTGTGCAGACGCATTTAAGAAACATTTCAGTAGTAGTTGTAGTACTTGGTATATGAAAAGACATACTCTGTCCTGTGTCGTGGCACTGTGGGGGAGGTGTGTTTTATCCAATGGCAAGAGTCTTGACAAGGCCACAGTGAAACTTCCGGATGTGGCGATAGAGGTCCCCCGATTGGGTGAACCGACGTTCACACCACTTGCATGCGTGCGGTTTCTCGCGCGTGTGCACCACGGCGTGCCGGCTCAAGTTATGAGAGTACTGGAAGCTCTTGCCGCACTGACCGCAGGTGTACGGCTTCTCACCGGAGTGGGTGCGCTCGTGCCGCTTGAGGGTGTACATGCACGAGAAGGTCTTGCCGCACTGGGAGCAGGTTGGGACGGAGCCGTCGGGCGAGAGCTTGGACCGGGCGCCGTCCTTCTCGCGGAAGTGCGAGCTGAGGTGCAGCTGCAGCACGTGGGGGCTGGGGAACACTTTGCTGCAGAGGGGGCACACACACACCTGTTGCCCCGGGGGCAGGAGCACCCCACTGGATGTGGAGATGTCTGAGGAGGCCAGGTCGTCCTCCTCCTCCTCCTCGCTGTCCCCCAGCAGCCTGCCCCTCCTCTCCTCGCCCTCCCTGCCCTGAGCGCCCTCCCTCCCCCTGCGACGATCCCCCTCCTCCTCCATCAGGTCTTCCTCCTGGGAGAGCAGGGCGGCTGTGGAACCGTTGTTGCCTGGGAAGAGGGCAGCGAACCCTGTCACCACTGAGCTCCTGGCACTATTCCCAAAGCGCTGGCTCTCGGGGCTCATCGGCTCACTGTCCTCCTGCTCTGACAGCAAGTCGTGTTCGTCTTTAACAAGTGGCTCAGTGCCCTGCTGCTGGCTGTCGAGGGCCAGCTGTCCCGAGACATAGGAGGGGTGTAAGGGATCTCTGCTAGACAGAGGCTTGAAAGACAAATCCAGTGCGCAGTCCATGTCATCTGAAGCCCTGGACCTCTGGGATAGCGATACGGTGGAACTACTGACATCAGCTTTTGTTTTTCCAGCTGTTTGGTCGCAGGGCTCGGCCTCTGCTGACACATAATTGACACCTACAAGGTCCAGGGACCTGCCAGAGTGACCATTTGCCTTCTGCCTGCTCTGTGCAGACCTATCACAATCTGTGACAGCCAGCTTGACTTCACCCTTGTCCATGTCAAACTCCTCCTTCGGGGGGGCCTTGTGTGGCCCGTGAGCCTGTGTCTGGGGCTGTCGCCGGCCTGGCCGCTTACCGCGCAGCTCGCCATCTGAGGAATTCTCTCTGTCCAGACAGCTCAGCCCCAAGCCCATCTTTTCATCCGGGGGGCACAATTCCTTGTCTTTAAGCTTGCCTTTACACACTTTAACAATATCATACATGTGGAGGTAGCTGGCCGCGGCCAGGACATCCTCCACTGGCAGGGAGCTGAATTCCAACTTCCCCTCATACATAAATTCAAGGAGCAGACTGAAAGCCGGGGCCGTCACAATGTCACTGTTCAGATGCACAACGTCCCTTTTGTCCAGCTGGTCCCTGTAGAAGAGATGGAAGTACATGCTGCATGAGGCCAGCACGGCCCTGTGCGCTTTGAATCTAGCCTCTCCGACAAGAACAGTGCAGTCACAGAGGAAACCTTGGTGACGCTGCTGACTCAGACACTGCAGCAACTGGCGGCTATGGTCTGGGAACTCCATTCTTCCCTCATAACCTGATGAAAAACAGGAAAAACAGGATACTGGATAAGCGAAATGCAGACATTTAGAGGGCGCCACAGTGTTAGAAACGCATAGGCAGTCAAGGGGCACAAAGTCAGCAAACCCAAAGATATGCAAAAATTATGATGGTTAATTATTCATGTTTAGGCAAATTATCTAAAAGTAGTCATAATTGCATGTACAATAGGCCTACCTCCAAGTTCTCAAAATTATATAAAAGGTCAGCCCATTTAAAAGTTAATATAATCCATTCCAATGTAAAACTCAAATAAGAAATTATCTCAGGGAGATTAAAAGGGAATGTAAACTTTACAGTGTAAACTGTGTAAAGCAGCACTTAACCAGAACTAGAACAGGATACGGTTTCTCGCGCACCTCTGTATCATTTCGGTAAACGAATCCTCCAATTACTCCACCTACCAATTATTAAAAGTATTCCCGTTAAGTAGCCTAGGCAGCAGCCTACTTTTTGCGGTTCATGGAAATGCGAAACGGACGGACTGTGGGGCACACACACAGTCGCACGCACGATTCAACACACACCAACAAAAAAAGGAAAAGAGAAGAAACGCTCGCTGCTCAGCTGTTGTTCGTGTTTTTACTGAACAACCGAAGGAGAACTGTTCGTTTTACGCAAACAACGAGAGGCGAGCAGCAGACAGAAGTGTTGGGTTTGCAGATAAAAGGCTACCACTCGCCACATCGGGGCAAGGTTATAAGGAAAAGGCAGAGGAGACTGGAGTGAATAAACTGGTGCTCTCTCTGTTTGCTAATTACACTGCAAGCTGTGGAGTCAGCTGCTCTGACATCACCGCAATGGAAACGCTACCTCCAGCTGTGCGACGCTTTTTTGCCATATGTTACACCGCCACTAAAAGACACACAACTTCTTATACGAGGAGATTTATATCTATCGCAGGATTTACACACGCCGGGCTACTGTCAAACTTTTAAAGAACTTGAACGACAAGGCAAACCGATAGACCATATAGGATATAGCAGCATAGCGTTCAACTAAAAGAAAAGAAACTCCCGTTCGATCTGTGCGCACTGGTCACATACACACGCACAACTGTGAAATGTTAGTTTTCTTGCGTGTTAATTCAACATAACACTTGCACAGATCACCTGGAAATAAAACAGCAGTTACATTAGAGTTAGAGTTAGAGTTACATTATAAATAAGTTAATTGGCGCCGAGTTAGTTAACGGTAGCTTATATTAGTTTAATTTTGTTAGAAATAATAATTAGCCTATAATATAATCATTTGTTTAAAAAAAGGGGGGGTAAAGTGCGTGCACGAGGCGGGGGCGCGGAGCTCCCATGTCCGTGTTGGTTGTTGGGAAACGCATTGGAAGCCTTTTAACAGCAGAGGAACTCACAACAGCAAACTGCCGCTGGCCAAGCAGCCCAACTGCGCTGAGCGAAGCAGGCGAGGAGGACAGACGTTCGCTCAACTTTCGCTTTCTACATTTCTATATAAAAAAGCCACTGGGAGAAATAAACAAAACACTTACATTTACACGCGGCTCCGTCGTGTTTTCCTATGAGCTCCGACGTCCTTTCATGATGTGCGGCGCCAGATGTTCGCTTCTTCTCCTGTCGTTTCTTGGGCTTCCAGTTCGACCCTGGGCTGGCAGGCTGGCTGCACTCAGCAGCGCTGTGTGTGTCAAGGCAGGTTGATAATGGACCAGTCTCGCGATAGCAGCCGCAGCAGACCACAATAAGTTGTGTCTGTGTACTACTCCCTGCATTCACACAGTGGCAGCAAGTAGCAGAGAACCCTCGGACACATCAGTTGGCTCCCTTATAGAAACACCTGTCCAGGACATTGATTGACGTAACAACATATGGACAGATGCCATATGTGCTGTTGCCTAAACTTAGTAAAGGGCTAGCCTACCCCCCTCCCTCACACACACTCACACATGCCCCTGAAATCCTTTCCCATTCAGAAGTCTGTCATCTTTTTAAAGTCAATAACTTTAAATTTGCCTTGAATGCCTTTTACTCTCATAAAGTCAAACTTTTATAATTTAGAAATGTCACATTTTATAGTATCTGCTATGAGGTGCTATGAGTCATACTGACTAAGGACTGGAGAGTTGCAGTTTTATTGGTTATGATATTGCTTTGCATTAATATGAATATCCCGATATGCGCTATTGATGGGAAAGTAAATCATACATTCAGATTTTTGGGGTACAGAGGGGTACTGAGTGAGAACTTGTGAGGACTGTTCTGCCTAATCCCTGTTTGGAGTGTGGAATTCCCTGGCACCGTGCCACCCAGTGCCATTGTTTATCCAGGGAATATCCAACGCTATGGTTGTAAAAAATAATAATATATATATATATATAGTTTCAACTGTCACTCTGGTTCCTGAAACGGGGAATTATGTCTTCTTTAAAAAAAGAAAAATTATTGAATTTGGTAGAATTTCAACACATCTTGTCGCAGTATTACGCTAGTAGGTCTGTGGAGAGAAAATGGCTGTTCTGTAATTGCAGTGGCCTGCGATGGCAGCACAGTGGAGAAATAAGGGCTTGAGGGCTGCAGCTGCTCGTCTTGTGCCCCCCTCCTCCCACCCCCAACCCCCGCACCCACACCCCCCTCATCCCCAACTGCCTCGGTCACCTTTGCCCTGTGTTCCAGCTGTCGTGTGTTTTGAAAGGGCCATTTGCAGCTCCTCGTAGCCCCCTGACACAGAGGGGAGTGAGCAATGTGACGGGAGACAGCAGCCACTGGTCGGAAAGGGGCCACAGGCGAGGATTCTTGTCCACTTACCTCTTTATTCCATTTTTAGTCTGCCTGTGGTGACACAGCGTAGTAGGCATCCGTACCTAAATCCTCTGTGAGGATTTTACTGTGTGTACAGATGACTACATGCCAAACCACAGGCCTGTCAGCCTCTGTCTTTCTGTTCTCCTCTCTCTAACTCAAGTTAGATACAGTCCATCACATGCTCTAAAACACTTTTTGTGAACAAGGCACACAAATGGAAAAGTAAAGATCTCGAGGCACACCTGTTGTCATGGTGAAAATAGTCGATCTACAAGCACACAACGCTAATTTTGAAAAATAAAATAAATAAGGATGCCAAGTTGAAAGTGCTTGAAATATACTGTATATTCTTTTAGACCTATGTATGGGGAATGAGTGCACAAAAAGTGCTGATATAGTAACATTTTGTAGTTGTATATATTGCAACAATGTGCTGTCCCAAGGCTCACCTGGCACACCAGTGTGCCTCGGCACAACATTTGGGAACCATTGCTCTAAACAACCTAATTGGATACTACTGGATCAATTGTTTATTGGACAGGAAAAAAAAGGGCCGCAAAATAATGGGTGACCTCATGTGGACTTGGACGTTGCGAAACACCAGCGGCAAACAAAATGTTCTGATGGTCCAGTTTCAGATGTGTGTGCCATATAAACAATTTACCATTCAGCGCACACAAAACCATGTGAGGAGCAGCTATGTGGATAAGAATAGGACCAGTGGCCCTATGTTTCTCTAGCCTGGCATACGGTACCCAGTAGAGGAGGAGGGGGGGGGGGGGGGGGGGTCACGGGGCAAGACAAAGCAGTGGTTGTGCCCAGGGACTGTGGCCTCAGAGATCGGCTGAGTACGGTGAAGGTTCTCACACACAGAAAAAAGGAAAAAAAAGATAGAGGGAGGGAGAGAGAATGAGAGCAGGGTAGTGAGGAGGGGGAGAGAGAGAACACTTCCTGGAGGTTCATTCTTCCTCTCTGCAATCATCAATGGCATTCTCCCCCTGACCCACTCCTCACTCCGACAAACAAAAGGCCCCGCATTCCAGTGCAGTCTGACCGCCAGCCAGCCAGCCACAGTGAAACCACATCACTCTTCCCTCTGGACCAGTGGTCTCATCACAGGGATGGGCAGCACTGAGCTGTTTATTTGAGGCATTTTTTCCCCTTTTTCTCAGGACTTCGGTTTGGGTTTGGTTGTCATCTGAAGTCCTTTAACCAGCTTGAATTGGTTTATGATGTAGAACAGTTGTCTGTTTTGTTTGTCCATCTGTGTTGATTTGTCAACCTCAGGGTGCAGTTTAAAAAAAAAACTAAATCACGTGGCTGACACATCTGAAAGGGTACTAGTTTCCCAACTTCTGTCAGAATCTGTCAATAACAGAATAAAGCTAAAAAAAAAATAGAAGAATATCCTACTGTTTTATTTAACATATCTTTGGCCTGGGCTGCACTTTTGACCTGACCTCATTTAGCACTCACTTGGTTCTGTGAGAGCAGTGGTGTGAGTGGTTTATATTCACCACAATAATGACCCCCCCCCCCCCTGCCTCCCCCTTTCCCATACTGTTTGTATCTCTGTGGTGCCATTAGCCTTTTTCTTAAAGAAAAAAACAAAACACTTAAAGAGAAGGCATTTTCATCCGTTAACGACACATTGCACATTGGCTGCTAAACACTGTCCATTTCCAAATCAACAATCCAATTCCTTAATTCTATCCAATAACTAAATGATTTTCCCTGTCTCTCTGTTAACAGTTGCCTAACATTTAGTGTTTTCCTGTGCTGTTCTGTAGGACCTAATTCTATTTACTTATTTTCCCGTTTTATTTGAACTTTTAACTCTTTAATAACTTTGTATGATGTATGTCTTTTGTCTTTGTGCACTTCATGTTGTATGAAGTGAAGCACTTTGAATTGTCTTGCTGAAATGTGCTGCCTATAGGACCAGATAAGAGATCAGCTGGAGGTTTGACAGGAAAGATGTGTGCAAGCATGCACTGTACATTTCTGGCCACTAGCAAGTTGACAGACTAGATGGGAGAACTTGCAGATGCCTTTGATCTAATAAATGCTCAGTCATATGAACTTGCCGAAAATAAGTCTAAAACATGCTTGGCGACGATGGGCAAGGACGTACATCGTACAAGTATGTTTAAATGACCTTGCTTTGAGCCAGCAGAACACATCAACAACAACAACATAACACTAGACCAGCGAGTAGGAGTGCAAGCACCGCTGAGAAACAACAACAGCATTTATGGGATATCCTTGGTCAGCCCTGTTTGTTTGGATGACAGGAACAGCTTGGCTGCAGTTGTTCTCAACCATTTCAGGCTGTGACCCCCCAAAATAACCCACAGGTTGAGATCCACTGCTCTGTGGCATCAGGAACATACATAACAGTTAGTTAGGTTGAGGTATATAGGCTCTATGGCAGAAAGGAAATGTTTTACACCTGGGAGTGACAATGAGGGGAAATGGCAGAGAGAAGAGGCTGGGACGAGATCACGAGAATGCCTGCATACTGCTATTTTAGCCATGTGTATATTATAAACACATGCAATACCAAAATGTATGCACGCAAATATATATATATATATATATATATATATATATATATACACACACACACACACACACACACACACACACACACACACACACACACACACACACACACACACAATAACATCTCTGACTGTGTGTGTGTATGTGTGTGTGTTTGTCAGTGTGTGCGCCTAGTTCTATCTGGAGGACGAGTGACGATCTGAAGATGTCACTACTACACTACTACGGTATTTCACTTTACATGCCTGTCCCACAACAACAATCGTCACACATCACGATGGCAGCCAGTCAGACAGACAGACAGGCAGCTATTTCTATGAACTTGCTGGTCGACCATCACCATATACACATAGGACGGCCGGCTTTAGGACCCGGGAGGACGCCTTTCAGCCACAGAAGCATTGCAGACAGAACGTTGGGAGGTGTAGTGGAAGAAAGGCAAAAGAGAGAAACGGAGTAAATGAGAGGCACTTTTTTTTGTCCACACATTATTCAAGGACTAAATCAACTCAATAAATCGCCGAAACCGAGCTCCCCTTAAAAGAATGACACGGACACACTGTTGAATTCCCCGTCCAGGTAAATAAACGCCTGCGTTTTCCTGCTGGTGGGCAACAACTACAAGAGGTCGACAGACACAGCTAGACAGGGTAGGTCCCATTGTACTACATGGGATGATGCGGTTCTTCTCTCTCTCATGCCTGACTTGATAATATGCCCCGTCGCGCGACGGTGTCGCGCCGCCGCCGACAATAGCAGATCTACAAGCTCGCCGCGTGTTGCCGAAGGGACGCGCGGTGAGCTTGTAGATCGGCTAATTTATGTCGGCGGCGGGGCGACACCGTCGCGCGGCGAAGTGTAAACTAACCCCGGGCTTCACCCAAGCTGCCCTGCTAGGCCCCATATCCTCCTATCTGTCTTGTGTCTGTCTGACTGTCTGTCGCTGAAATGCAAACCTTTAAAAACCCCAAGACCCAAGTGCTTGAATTACTTCAGCTGCCTTTATCCTTTTTTGTTTTGTTCCAAAAGCTGCTGTTATAACTTTAACCACAAGTTTTATCAAATTATATTAATTTGTTGGCTGTTTTTTGTTTGTTTTCAATGAACGAAGTAAATAAGTGTGTTTCCTTCAAACGTTAACCATTTTGGACAATGACCAACAACAACAACAACACAACATGATAGCCTTCAGGCCACAATACTGTCCTTTTTTATTTATTTTTCTTTTACCATTGCTTAACAGGAAATGAAAATAATCACCTCAAATGTGCAACAAGAAGAGTGCAACTTCTATTACGTTCTATTACTATTACGTTATTGTCTCCTTTGAGTGTGTGTGTGTGTGTGTGTGTGTGTGTGTGTGTGTGCGCGCACTTGTGCGCGTGCGCACGCGCGCATCCCAATATTGTTATGATTGTAGTCTTTTTAGGAAATGACATTCTGGTAAACCACCACGTTGATTTTTCTTGCAGCATCATTGAAACTCCCAAGAATCTGCAGGATGATGAACCATGCACATAGTTCAAAATCCTCCATGCATTTTAACATTTCAACTTGCAAATGCATTAGCCACCTTATTTACCCATTAAGGACGGGAACCCATTTTGGGGTTTTCACCTTTCAAGACGGAAATCAATTTTTGGGTTGCTGTTGCCTGCCATGTAGGCTACAGTAGGAGTATATAGCAACATTTCTTTTAACTTTTTTGAATAAATACGGTATTGTTTTTCATAAAAAATAAGGTGTTTTAAAGCCCAAACCACACCAATCCAGTTGCAGCTATCCTTGCAACAAAACAGTAAAGTCAACCTCACCACTGCAACTCCTTCCAATTCCAACTGCCATTGGGCATAGTGGTTGCAAGTACAGGACAGGTACTAGTTGGACATTGACATGACATGTTGCATGTTGCAAGGAGTTGCATGGCGAATCATTGGTGTGGTTTGGGCTGTAGAATTAGTCTAAATGGGTTAAAGGCTTTTTACCTGTCCTATACAAGAGTGTAGGAAGGTCTCGTCTTTCTACACAAGAGTGTAGTCGTATTTTTTTGCCTCTGTTAATTAATTTGACCTGATGCTGGCACCTAAATGGATACTCAGTATTAAATTAGCAGTAACAAATCTTTGTTGTGGCTCCTCATCTAGCCCACTTATGACCGGATGTCCCGCTGACAGCATAGTCCACTGTGCAGTGTGCATTGTGCCAAGACATCCCAGACAATACTGTCCTCTGAATGGTTGCTACTGTATATACGGGTCCGCCAAGGATGCTCAGTCATTCCACGTTTCCCATTTCAAAACAACGTTTGCTATGTTGTTTTCTCCTCAGTCATCATCATCTCCTAGGTGTCGTTATGTTTGCATGAAAAAAGCCTGCAGAGAGGATGAAAGGCATTTTATCTCCCTAGTGGCTTGGCACTTTGCAACCTTTATGCCTTTAGTTTCAACATGCTGTTTGTATGAGTCATGAGACTGTCCCTATCCTCAGTGAGTGTGTGTGTGTGTGTGTGTGTCAGCATGTGACACAAAAAAGACACAACGTGAAATGATGCAGGCAAGTTACTGTTTGAGCCTCCCTGTTCTATTTAGAAGATGCCAGTCAGTCAGTCAGTCAGTCAGAACGCCGCCACCACCGTCGTCCTGTCCCCATTGCTATGTGAAAGGACTTTGAGACACAGTTCCTAGTAGCCTATTGACGCAAATGTGCCACCAGTTGCAATGCAGAATTCGAGGAATGCTGTTTGAAATTTGCCTTGTACACAGTCAGACCTATTGTACCCATCCTGGAGGCTTGTACGCCACAGGAATTAAGATGCATTATCGCTGTGAGGGGTATATACGCACAACGCTGGACCTTTTGTCTGTTATCGCGTGACCTTTCCTGCTCACTCTCTCTTAAAAGAAACCGCAGTCTAAACTCCCTGCTCTGCATCCAAAACTTTACTTTAACTTTAAAGCTGACCTACTGGCCAAGCGATTAGCTGGAGGCTGGACTCCAGCTGCGAAATCCCCAAACTCGCTTGATGTACATGTAATGTGGTCCAAAGGAGACTGGTGGCGAGCTTGAAAAGTAGCATTATACAGGGTCATATCAATCATCTGGTATCAGCCTGGTATCTACCATTCATACCTCCTAATGTTCTGTCTGTTAGTTATATCTGACCATTTGAGTGAGTGGTTACTTATGGGGAATTTTGCGATTTGTTTACATGTATCTGTTGGTTTCTTGCTTCATCCTGCAGCTATACTAAAGTATTGTTTCTGTGCTGGTGTAGTGGTTTGGCGGATCGGCTGAACTCTTCTGATTATGTTTGCATTCCCCTTGTTGTTTTGATAAATGGGAGAGGTTAAAGAGTGAGCCTGCATCAGTGATGCTTTGTCGGTTTGAATCTCTGAAGAAAGTTTACAGTTTCCTTTTAATGTAAGCCATCTGGATCACTTATGGGTTGCTTTTCATGTCAAAACATGGAATCCGTACAGGGACCCTACCCTATAGCTGACTTGCCAGGTTACAGTAGCTGAGGTGGGAAGCTCAGCTGCACCTAAAATATTATCAGTAGTGATTCCAGCACTTCAAACAGTTCCAGCATTATCAAGGAAAACACTGGCTATTTTCAGTGTGCAGTAGAGTAGATCAACCTGCTTTTATGTTGCATATTACAGATGTTTTCTCATTGTCAGCTTTGCTTGCGGAAAGTCAAAACCTAAAAAATGTCTTACAAGTATGGTCCGTATCTAGCCAAAACAAGAAATAGCTAATATCTGGAAATCATAGAACTCAATTGTTCCCTCAAAACCTGTAAAAAGCAGTCACAGAGCTGTATTGTTGCTTTGGTCAGTATGATGCTGCGTCATTGTATTGAACATGCATTGGGCATTGAGCAACTTTTTTTAATGGTAGCATTAGCTGTTTCATCTCCCTTTTAGAATGTAAACAAGGCACATTTGTAGAACTTGGCCAATGCCAGAGTTTTCAGTCCGATCCTAATTTTGGAGTGTCCTACCTAGAGACCACTGATCACATCTATTTAACGTATAAGCAAACGTAAATATAAAATGCACATAAAATTAACTTTATCTTATTTAATGACTTAAGCCACATAAACAATGTAAGCATGTACTGTAGATTTTTCTATGACAAAATAGGGACACTGGGTTGAAAGTAGTTAAAAAACACATTGGCTGCATAATTGCCGATACAGATGTATTCACAAAAAGACAATGGCAGATAATTTGGCCAGACCGTTACAGAGCGGTCTCTCTAAATTAGGTAATGAACATGATGCCAGGGAACAGAGATCGAAAAAGCATTCACTGTCACTTCATGAAGTTGTTCCAGGAATAACGACTGCGATCATGTTCAACGCAATGATGGATAATGCTGATCATATAATTTCATAGGCTAGTTGCCATCTTGCAAGATGTTAACAGTCGACACCTGTATTCAATTGCATTTGATTGCATCTCATATAAATACCTCACTTCCTGTTTTCTTGTCACAACACTGAGGAAGGCCGACTAGGCCGAAACGTGTACGTTGTCTGCTCGTCAGAGGTAAATTAAATCATGTGAAAAAAAGGACATAATTGAGTGCTGGCATTTCCTTCATTCTAGTTGTTTGGTGTGCACTCTTGTGTGATGCCACGATCATAGTTTTCTTTGCATGTGTGTTGAATCCCAGGTCAGGCTTTGGTGACACTTCATCTAATAGATAAGTGGTTCTCAACTTCTCAACCTTTTCAAGCCGTGACCCGCCCCAAAATAATCATATTTGAACTGGGGGGACCCCCCCACACCCTGACAAGCACTAGGAATTGTAGGAGTTGGGGCATTCAATTTTGTTTGACTCGGTTAAACAGAGAAATATTGTGAAAATAGCTGATCTACAATCTCACAACGCCTCTCAAGGTTGTGAGATTGTTGTGAAGTCTTTTTCTTTCTTTTTCCTTTTTATTAAAAGTCCTTAAATTGTCACTTCACTGTCACCCCTCCGAAACCTGTTCCGACCTGTTCCACAGGTTGAGAACCAGAATGCCTTGATATGATATAATTTTGTGCAAGACTAAATTAATTACTTGCTTACTGGCGTAAGTTATGTTATTTTTAACTAGAAACAAACACAAATCCCAACTAAATAATTGATGGCAACCGGTGGACTCTTACAGGTATTGTAACTCAGAGAATGTACTCAATACTCATGTAACCGAATGTCCAGTTACAATCTCAGAGTTAAATGAGGATATATGTCATATGAGGATATGTGCATTGTGGCCTAATGCGTGTTGCGTATCAGACGGGGGGTCCTTGACATTAAAACTGTTGAGAATCACACTGATTTTGCATCATAACATGCAGTTCATCAGAACATGAGAATGAATGAATGATGCCCCCCGTCCACACAGCCTGCCTGTCTCTTCTTTTACCTTCTGTCATAAACACATGATGGGACTGTCCTCTGTGGCCGGTCCACTGTCACCGTGTGTGGCATCTTCTTCCTCGCTGCGTGACACTGATTTGCATTGAATGGGGTGGCCCCGCCCCCCGGAGCCCGAGCCAGAACCATGAATGATTGAAAGGCGGACTGACAGCGGGGCAGGCGGGCTGCGGCCCGGAGGCCCACGGACCATGTGACCCGCTGACAGGGTACTGGGTTCATTGAGTGGCTGCTGGGCTGCAGCGCTGGCAGAGGACCAGCGTTTTCCACACAGCCCGCAGTAGCAACAGGTCGCTTCCATTAAAACAGCAGTGCTCTGTTGTGGCTCCAGAGCTGGCCTTGTGTATGCGTTGCTTTTTTGGCTGTGGTGTGCTCGAGTGTGTGACTCTGTGTGTGTGTGTGCATGTGCGCTTTGGCTTGTTTGTGTGATGTAGTGTGTATATAATGTGTATATGTCTGTGTAAGAGAGTACGTGCTGAGATGCCAGAGTGCTCCAGCAACGGTTTGTGTGCTCCCCAGTTTGAATTGGACACAGTGTGCTTTCCAAATCCTTCTCAGAGATCCAGAGATGACTCCCAATGATGACTTTGTGAACAATTACCACACGCCCAGGAGGGCAATAAATAAAACGAAAAACACAGAGCAGAAATAGCCTCGCCGGTGTGTGACCTCACTGCTAGTCGTTGAGACAGAACATTGAGACAATTGAGCACAATCACAGTTTGAGGCACATCGATAGCACTTTTAACGGCGGATATATTTGGGCCCGGGGCAGAGTTAGATGTGACTGACTCCCAGTCTGTCAATAGCCCCACGCACTTCCTGTTGTCCCCACCAGTCAGCTGGATGAGACACAGGCCAGTCGGTATGATGGCGCCGCAGTAGAGAAATTGATTTCAGTCGATGGCCAGAGATTGTCTGGTATACAATATGTGACAGTTGTATAAAAAAAATCACACCCGTGTGAAGTGAGCGGTGCTCATCCAATAAAAAATGAATGTACTTCTTCATGAATTCATTTGTCAACTTATGTTATTATCTTTTAACTATGATACAATGCTAGCGCCCCTCAAAAAACTAATCTTTTCACCATGATTATGTTAGATGACTGAATTTATGTGATTGGTTAGCCGATTTGTTCGTCTACATATGACGTAAATTTTCCTTTCATTGTCAATGGCATTTAATGTTTGTCTTGCCACAAATGTATGTCATATTTCAGGCACATATGACGTAAATTCTCCTTTCATTGTCAATGGCAAATGTGAGACGTGACGTGACCCCCTCAAAAACCATAGCAATTGATGTATTTTTGCTTCTCTCATGATTGGTCATGATTGGTTGTCACTAGCGCCTCTAAGCCAATGGGAGATAAAACTCATAGTCTGAACGTTGCTGTTGTGTGAGGGGTTAACACCAGTCACGCTGGACAGCGAGTGGCAACAGATGGAACGGTCACTAATGGTTCTAGTAGCGACCTACGCATGATTGGTTGCCTCCTAAGCCAATGGGAGTCTGAACCCATACTCTGAAACAAGTGGCAACAGCAGGCTAACTGGAGCTACAGGAAAGCCATAACAAAACACAGTGATTGAACCAACAAGAACGTCGGAAACGAACGAAAACAGTGTCCGGGAGGTTGTGAGGGGAGAAAGATGCACAACAGAGACAGCGCTTGTTGCACCTTTTGCAGTTTATGACACACGTGTCATTCTTGTTTACTTAGAATTGCTAAATAACGGAAGTCGATGACGGGGAAATTCTTCCCTATTTGGGTCAGATGACTTGACTGTAATTCTCTCGTACAGTTAAAAACATTTTAAATCACAGCCTCTAATTTGGGCATGTCATTATAGGTTTTCTAAAACTTTCAATTTTCTTCTAACCAACACAGCTTGTATATGGACATTTTTTAATAGCCGAAGAACTAATATGAAATCATATGGGGCTTAAGTAGTTAACGGGTAAAAACAAATGCTGCTGTCTTATCCTGATTCCTGGCATTTGACCTACAATAATGATTTTGGTGCAACTCTTTTCTGTCACATCTTCCATTCTGCGGTTGAAGCTTCTCAGTGCAGAGAGGAAGGATCATGGAGAACCATGACAGCTAGTTTCCATTACCTCTCCTTTGTGTTGACCCGGAGGTTAATATTCAGACAAAGTGGAAAGAAAATCTTTCACCACAATATGGGGCTAATTTTTTACTCTCTCCCTGACCAATAGGTAACCACTGTTGAGAAGGCAGATCCAGTGCCTCAGGCCCTCACCTCCACGCTCCTGCCAGGGCTAAGTGAAAGACATTCGGGCGACAAAGCTGTAGCTCTCCCCATCAGAATCCTGGATCCACCAACATGACCGATGTGGTGATTGTCAAGGAGGGATGGCTGCATAAAAGAGGTGAATGAGCAGATAAACAGAACGCAATAAGGCTCTATTGACATATATCAGCAATAACTTAGCATCAATTTATTATTTAATAATCTTGTTATATACCGGTATATACATTAGATATTAGCTATGATGTATGTATGTATAGCACACAATTATATTATTAGAGTTGTGCATGTTTCAGTATACCATATGTACCTGATTTCTAAATTGAAAGATATACCTAAACTGGCAAAGAAAACAAAATATATTGATATTCTATTCTAAACTATATAACATTTGCATATACTTTCTTTGTTGATACTGATGCAATGGACTGAATCATGGATGTTGAATGTTAATTCAGCTGTAAATTGAGCAGTGCATTATGGAATATACTGTATACATTCATATTTGATATGTATTATATGCACGCTTGCGGCTCGTATGTTGCATCGAGATATTCCAAACATTTCCCGAAATCCACATTTACCTCCAGTCTGTCTCCAGGTCTGTCGTCGGACCGTAGCACATAGCACTGACGGACTGAGTTTTGTTTTGAAAATGTTAGCTGGAATGTCCCGACCTGGACGGACATATTTCTGAGTTGATTGATTCCAGGTCCACTCCATTTGGAGAGGCAGTACGCCAGCTGTAATGTAAAGAGCCTTCTGGTTCATGCTGTCCCCATTGGGCCCCATTTAGCTGCTTGCTTTGACAGTGGTGTGTGGTGGCTGGCGTGGCCGTGGCTGTGTCGGGCATGAGTCCTGTTGTGTTTGGACGAAGAGGCATTCCTCACATACCTGCTGGCTTTGAGCAGCTTTGTGTGTGCACACTAACTGGGCCTGTTTGACCGTGGCTTGCTGCCCCCCCCCCCCCCCCCCCCCCCCCCCACCCACCGTCCAAGCATTAACCAGGGGCAAAGTAGGATAAGAAACACTCCTCCAGGACCACAGACGGATCAATGTCCCAGGGCCGAGGAAGAGAACCCTGGTATCTAGTGTCTGTCTTCTGCAAACTTTTTAATTTCAAGGACCCCCGAGTTTGAGTTTGGTATGCATTAGGCCACAGACCCCCATAACCCTGAATGTGTAGGCTACATTACAAATGGAAACGGTTCCATTTTTAAACTCTCTGAGTTACAGAGAGAGTTACCGGGAAAGCATCTATGTCATTTTGTACTTTAGCTATAGCTCTTTGGTTGGATATTCAAAAATATCAGATGTACAAGCTCATAGTGTGCCACTTTGTGCCGCACTATGAGCTTATAGATATTATATTTGTTTGGAAAATCGTGAAAATGTGTGGATATATGGTAAATGGTGCATTTATATAGCACTTTTATCCAAAGTGCTTTACAGTTTACATAGATTGAAGATATACTTTTCTTTTCCAATTCCAATCTTGGCTTCTGGGAGGTCCCTGGAACAATAATATTTTGATATAGGAGGGTCCGCGGCCAAATACATATCATTATGGGGGTCCTCCGTCCTTGACATTAAAACGTTTGAGCACCACTGATATACTGTAGCAACATAAATCTTTTCAGAAAACTGTTAGGAATCGGATCTAGAAGACAAGGATCTATTTCATGTCCTTAGCTGGGACCACCCCAAGGACCCCACTGATCTAAGGACAAGGTGACAGGGGAACAGGTCACGAGGGGAGGGTAGACCCTAGAGTTACTGTGGTGTGTAGACGACTGTGTACCCCCTCCCCAAAGCATGGGCTGAGAACACAACGAGCTGCTGTGTTAGAACGAGGCCGGCCAGGTTCGGCTCAGGTGGTCCTGGGCTAGCTGTGTGCGTATGTGCGTGTGTGCATGCGTGTGTGTGTGTGTGTGTGTGCGCGTGTGTGTGCATGTGTGCGTGCATGCGTGTGTCAGTCATGGACGGATCCCCAAATTTCCCCACATTTATTTAGACCCATTTAGACCCATTTCATGTATAAAATAACACATAACTGTATAACACGATATACCCCTATTTGCCTGAATATAAGACTAGGGTTTTTTGAATGGAAATATCCTAAAAGAAACAGGGTCGTAGTATAATCGGAGACTATTTGACATTCAATGTTCTTTTGCCACAAATTCTTGAAAATGGGGGTCGTCTTATAATCAGAGTCGTCTTATATCGGTATTTAGTTAATTGATCTTTATAGTAAAATCGTACTACTCCTCATGAGACCCTCTGACCTGGTGGTGTTGCGTCTGATGCACAACATAAAGAATGGCACCGTGGTGCTGGCGATGATTTAATGGAGAAAAATTTAAAAATGAATGTGAAATCTCACATTTCTTTGTCCGGAGCACGGGCAGCTGTAAAGCAAATGTCAGCGTGGCTGTATGCAGGTGAAAAGAATAGCATG
Source organism: Protomyctophum bolini (assembly GCF_963924005.1). Taxonomy (NCBI): domain Eukaryota; kingdom Metazoa; phylum Chordata; class Actinopteri; order Myctophiformes; family Myctophidae; genus Protomyctophum; species Protomyctophum bolini. The sequence goes on from NC_137876.1 coordinate 13,452,043, forward strand.
GAAATATGTGGAACCGCATTTATCTGACTTCACCAACAGAGACTTGTCCTGCGTGAGGTGTTATCTCGCACTGAATAGTAAACATGCATCACTTTTGCCTTCTCTTCTGCGTATTGTTGACACTTTTTGCATGTGTCCTTTTTTCCACACCTTTCCTCACTATTGATAAGGAGGGAGGATTCCAAGAAGTATCCAGTGTAAAGGCTAACTATTAAAGTAAACACTAGACTGGTTGAAAAACGCACAAATTTGTTAGGGAGCTGGCGATAATGCTCATTAAATGCACACACACACACACACACACACACACACACACACACACACACACACACACACACACACACACACACACACACACGCACACACACAACAAACAAGCCTTGAGGAGTAGTGAGTTGGCATGCTGTCGCAGCCCAGCAGCTGTGCCCTGTGAAATGTCACCAAGAGCTGCTGGTGTTTTGATTGGAGGGGCGTCCGGCCGTCCGCCTGCCTCCTTGACAGGAAGGCGTTTAGTGTCGCGTCACTGTCACGCTTGCCTTCGCCCCAGAGCCACGGCACAGAAGGTGAGCCCGCAGTGGCCTTGTCCCGCTGTCCATCACCTCGGCCACCCGGCCCCGCTCTGCCACTCTCGTCCTGTGTTGCACCTGTAGCGGAGCCCGCGGCAGTGCCACCCATGTGACTCACTTCACCGTGCGGGTGTAATAATAAATGGCTCATGTCTATTCCTGGCACGTTCAGCCTGATCATTGCTTCCATGTGCGTGTGTTACACTACCAACTTAATTCTTTATAAAAAAAGCACAGCCAATCTCGACTCCCTTCTGACATGAATGTGGCCCAGGTCTCTACTAAAAATGTAAGGGACTTAATAAAGGTGTGTACTGTTGGCTTTGCCCTCCGTTAATGCCCATTTAATGATGCACGTCACGACTGGATCCCATGGCGCCACCCCGACACGGGCACCGAGTGCGCTGAACAACTCGGGCGTGGAAGCTGAGAACATCCACGCCACTCTCTGTCCCCCTTTGGTTCCTGCCCGATGAGTCGTGTTCAGCATGTGAGCATGAGGCGCTTTGGGGCTCCTATCCCTGGCAAACAATAGAGTTGGAAATAATTGTTGGAGCAAGCATCGTCCCTCGGTACCCCATAAATCCAGTAGGACTATATTGTGCATGGTGAAGTTCCAGATTCTCAGCCTTTAGTGTTCTCTAAGCTCAGCTCAGGACGATGACCTCATTCAGAAGGATAATGCCTTAATACTCACTTTTATTTAATGCATTTTTCAAAAACCTTCACCTGAAATGACAAGCCAACCCAAAATAGGTATGCCAGGTTCTAAGTTCATATCATATGAGTTTTTCAAATTAAAGTGCTTAGAATATATTTTGCACTTTTTGGCAAAATATTGGATTGCATTGGAGGTTGGTCGGTCTAATCTCTTCTGTGTCAGCACCATGGATACTGACTGGGATATGCTGTAGTGCTAGTAATATGTTTACCAGGTGTATCTATTTTGGAAGGACTAGTTTGTATAGGCAAGACAAACTAGTGTCATAGCCGTGTGTGTGCGACTGTGCGTACATGCGTGTGTGTGCGCGCGTGTGTGTTTGTGTGTGTGCTGCACTGTTTACACTGCAACGCACATTTTTGCAGAAGTATATTGCCCAGTACCCACATGCACCAACCGCCTTGCAAGCAGAGGCTTGCAACAACACGGCAGCTTTGTTGTTGTCTATCGTAACCCGTTGTTATGCGTACCCAAAATGATACTTCCCTTTCGGATACTTCACATGCTGCACCCACGTCGTTCGAAAGCGCCTGAATGCCTACGGCCTCTAGTGGTCGCAGAGACCAAGCCGAGTGTTATTTTTATTTGCAAGTGTGCTTTTTCTGAAGTTTCTTTCCATTAAAGCCAGAGCATCATCCGACATCAAAGGGGCAGATTGCGGGTTCCCTAGATTCCAGGCGAAGCGCTCCGGCCAAGAACCCAGTGAAGCTCAACAGAATCGCGCTTGCTTGACCTCCCCTCTCTCCCAGCTCTTGTTTATTTGACTCATTTGCTCTCTGACAAGTATAAAGAGCCGGCCCCCTCGTTAGGCTAACGAAGGCCGCAACAACTGTTGGATTTGGGTGGCACGCTCAGCTGGCTCCGAGTCCATGAGAGGGGGAGGGAGAGCTGTGAACACACTGGGGAGAGATAGATGGAGAGAGAGAGAGAGAGAGAGAGAACAGAAGTTGAGCAGCATCTCTGTGAGGTTCCCAGAACATTGCTCAGTGACCCAGGCTGCCTCAGGAAAGTAGATGTTCTGTGCGACGTGCCACTCAGACCCTCATGTGGTTCAGTCAAGAGCTCGTCAGCTGATTGGTCTCCACGCTGGCCATGTGACCAGACACCTCTGTGACCATGTTGGTGGTCCAGCAAAGTGGTTTTCTGTGTGGGTGTGTGTGTGGTGTGTGTTGTTGAGAGGCAGAAAGAACAACAACAATGCATGTCTGTAATATGGCACCGGCCACCATGGTCATTATAATTATATTTTTGAGGGGCGCTAGCCCCTCCTATGCCCAGCTTTGTGTGTCTGTCTGTGTATTTGTACCACGGAATGTGATGATTTGATTGGCTGAGCACGGAATGTGATGATGTATGATGGTCATAAGAGCACACCTCACTTCACACAAGGAAGATTTTTTTTCTCTCCACTTCTGTTGAATTATTTGTGCGTGTGTCCTGAGAAGACCTCCTGCAATTCAGCCTGCACATCATGTGTATTCATACTAGTGTTTGATTCGACTGCAGCATGCACTGCTTTAGTATGAGGTTTCTTGACGGGAACCGTTGGGTGTGGGCGTGTGCTCCTGTGTTTATGCTCTTCAAAGGAGCAGGCCCACCTGATTAAGGCTCTGTCTCATGACGCAGCAATGCTGACCGCCTCAGGACTTTGACTTGCTGCCAAGCCCGCCGCGAGGCTCACCCAGGCTCCTCCACACCCCTTCATTATGGCCGCCGTGGGCCACACATTCTTTGCTGAAATACACACGCTCCTCCAAACTGCAGTATGTGCGCCGTACAGTACATAAAATACAGCACTGCTGCTGCAGCTGACTACACTTTTCTGTGGAAGTCACCAACCCGGCAGTAGACATGCTCGGGTGCTCAGAGAGGCAGGGAGCAGGCAGCAGCAGCAGCGCTGAACCTTGGAAGTGGCAGACAGGACTTGGAAGCAAAGCCCCAGAGGCAGAGGCCAGCAGCAGAGGGTGTCTCCCCAGGAAGCCAGGCCTCTGGCTGGGCGTCTGGCCGTCAGCACGGGCCCCCCCCTGCTCAGGGTAATGGGAAGCAGCCTTCCTGCTAAATGTGGTGGAGAGAAGTAAATTGCTGAGGTGCAGCTGTCGGTCGGGCTGGCTGGCTGGCGTAGCGGGGGGGCCAGGCGGCCGAGGGAGGTGGCACCTCCGTCACTTGTCTCCGCTCCCGGCAAGCCCGCTGCGTGCCTACTTTGCTGTGCAGAGTCCTCCTGCTCGCCACGACTGTGGCGCTCGACTGTGCCCTCTCCATCTTTGTCTGTCTGTCTGCCTGTCTGCTCCCTTTTTCACTTTCTTTGTTCCTGTTACTTACTTCCTCGCTTCCCCTTCATCTCCATCGCTCCACTTGCTCTCCCCTGTTCAGCTCCCACATTCTTCCTCTTCCTCTTGTTTGACCCCCCTGCACAACACACACACACACACACACACACACACACACACACACACTTTCTTTTCTGCCTCTGCCAGCCCCCCGCCACCTCACCCCCTCCTCTGTTTCCAGTGCATAGCCCCCCTCACCCCCTCCCTTCAGGATAATGACCCTGCTGACAACACAGACCCGCAGCGGAAGCTGCTTTCGACCAGCGAAGAGCTCACAGTCAGAGAGAGAGAGAGAGAGAGCTTTCCATGCCAAGGCCCCCCAAATAGCCATAGCTGGCGCCCCCTGGTGGCGGCCCTAGGGGCCAGTCATAGACCAGTCCAAGCTGGGATGCTCAGCTGTGGGCAAACTGAGAGTGGACTGTATGCTCAGATCTATGTCTCACATCCTGCACATCAGTCCGCCCCGCAGGACACACACACACACACACACACACACACACACACACACACACACACACACACACACACACTGAGCCTTGACGCAGACGCCCAGAGGACTCAGCAATTCATCACGGATCATAGATAGTGAGACCAAAGTATTAATTAAGTGCAAGAAAATCACCTCACCTGTCCTCCTGAAACAAAACGAAAAGAAAAAGCAGTCCCTTCCCTCTGGTTGCCCTGCCCTGTGTCGGTGTCAGATTGTACATCGGGCCATTGAGATTTAATTGGCACTAATTTGCACTAAATAAAGTGTGTTTATTTGTTTGCCATGCAGTAACCCAGTTAACTAATCCATGGACTGCTTGTTTGTCCAGGGTGGGGGGGTGGGGGGTAAATCTCGGCCCCAGTGAGGCAGGGGGGAAACTTCCCACAGCGTTTCTATGGTAATCAGCAGGTGTCACTCGCCGCGGAGAAGAAGTGAGGGCTTTCTTACGAGCGTGAGAAAGAGGGGCCGCCTCCATCACTCCCCCCCCCCCCCCCACACACACACTCTCCCCTCCCTTTTTCCCCCTGTAGCGGTAGCAGCGGCAGCAGCAGCCTCAGTGACAGAGAGAGAGAGAGAGAGGGATGAGGGAGAGACAGAGAGGGCTGCAATGAGGACCGGGGGTGGCCCTTCTTCACGACCTGTTGATGCCACAGTGCCAAAGCCCTGCCAGTAGAGTCCCCATCCAGCTGCATGAGAGAGAGAGAGAAGCAGGGGGGGCAAAAGAGGAGGGGCAGAGGGGGGGGGGGGGAGCAGGAAGAGGGAGGTGAAGAAGAAAAGAAAGAATGAAGGAGCCCAAACTCCTGGGCCGTTTAGGCTGGCATGTGAGCCCAGGCTGTTGTGTGCCTGCCCGCCTGCCTCGGGACAGCCTTATATGGTCGCAGGGGAAGCTGGGCAGCCTTCAAGGTTTCGTTTCGTAAAAAGTATCGCCATAGGAGTGCGTTGCCCCGTTTCATCGCACGACTCGGTATGTGAACCGTGAATCGGACTCTAAATCGGGGGCAGGGGGTGTGTGTGTGCGTTGCCATTTTTTGCCGTACGATGTAGTTTTGAATCTGCTTCAAAGCGCGGGGGTGGGGTAGGGGGGCGGGTGGCTGCATTGGGGTTCGGTGGTGGTGGTGACCCCTCCACTGTGGAGCCCCCTCTTGTCCTCTGGAGCGGGGCGGCCCGTCCGTGGCTCATTGAGATGCAGGGCACAGGGTGGCAGGCTGCAGCTGCAGCCTGCAGGCAGGGCCCGGCAGAAAAGGGGGGGGGATGGAGGGGGCAGACCAGGGAAAAACCAACAAAAGATGCGGCCCCTCCCCCTCCCTCCCATCGCTTTGGAGTTCTAATTCCCTAATCCTCAACCCCCCCCCCCCCCCCACCTCCCCAACCCCCTCATCCGATTCTCACCACACACACAGACACCCGGTTCACACAGTTACCACTGGCTCCCTTCCTCTCACCCCCTTATGTCCCCCCCTCCCCAGAGTCATGAATGACCAGGGACAAAACCCAATGGCCACCCCCCCCTCCGCAGGAAGTCCAACCTCTGGGTGTGGGCACTATCTATCTAACCCTCTCACCCATTCCGCTCTCTGTGTGTATATATATATATATATGTGCGCACGCGACGCGCGTGTGTACGTGTGTGTGTGTGTGTGTGTGTGTGTGTGTGTGTGTGTGCACGCACGCATGTGGTCATGTACGGTACGCACATGTGTATTCATCCAGCAGTGTGTGTTTTTTAGTTTTCTCCACATTGTCTTGCTGCACTAATACTGTATGTGATGCCCAGATCCACAGAGGTGGGCCTCTCTTTCTCGCTCTCTTTCTTTTTTTTTGGGGTGGGGTGGGTGTGGGGGAGGCCTGGTGCGGAGGGGAGGGGAGGGGGGTGGGGGCTTGCAGTGACTTCTGTATGATGCCGCCAGCGCGCCCCAGCAGCTGGGACCTCCGTCCGCATTCCTGCCGTTGTCACGTAGAGACGGATGTAGCGCGACGCTCCTCAGACACAGCCACTAACCTCTGTCACTCCAACTCTGCCTCCTCTGTCCCCGTCATCCGTCTCCCCCCCCCCCCGCGTCCCCCTCCCCCCCCCCCGCGTCCCCCCGCCTCCCTGTGCTTAATCGACCTCTCCACAAGGCTGCCTGGCCTGGCCAGACCGCAGAGCTTGCAAATGGCCTCAGAGTCAAAAGGGTGTGTTAATGTAAGCACATTAACCCTGGCGTAAACATTTGACTAACTTGTTTTTTTTTTTACAAATGTTAAAAAATAGCAGATCTACCAGCTCACAGTCTGTTGTGTGATCTGTGGTTTGGCTATTTTACCTATTTGTCGAGCAATGAATAGCACATTTATATAGGGCTAAATGGTTAATGCTGTAGAAATGGACCTGTCAGGATTAAATTAATTCTCAGGATTTCTTTGTGTAAATCTTAAATCCTTTTGTGGGCCAAGGATTTATTATAGCAGGCTCTGGAATCATAAGTTGTTGAGGTACAAAGAGAGTCTTTCGCCACAGGATATTTATTGCTCTTTTTTTTTTACGAGCAAAATCCTTTCAGCATCTGGATTGTAATTGATTGCATTGGCCCGTCATCAACGGAGATAACATGAACCAATACTGGACATGGAACGAGTGAGAACGGTTTCCCCTCGCTCTGCTTGCAAAACCCTACCTGGCGATCGCAACCCATGATGTATGTACATGTTGTGTGTGTGTGTGTGTGTGTGTGTGTGTGTGTGTGTGTGTGTGAGGGCGTGGCGTCGTGCTGGTGCTGTCCACGCGCAGGGTCGTCGTACAGCAGTTGGCAAATAAAGATGAATTCTGTTGTGTTTGGCAGCGTCTCTCCGTTCATTATTTTCCACTTTGCCCAGCGCGCATCCCAGACCTCAGCAGCTGTTTGTCATGTAAAGACACTCTATCAGACACTGACAGCTCCTCGCATGGGTCCTCCCAACACTACACACACACACACACACTGACGCATGCACGCACGCGCGCGCACACATGCATACTCGCATGGATCGTACACACTTGACTTGTGCGCATATGTAGTGAACATATGTAGTGATCTGTCTCGCCACTGCTGCATTCGTCACAACTTCTCAACTTCTCTCACTGTGTATGTTCATCCTCTCATCCTCTGCTTCAATAATTTGTTCATCTCATTCGCTTAACCACATCTTATTCTGAATCTGAATCTAATCGCAAAAATCTGCTTATTTCAATCTGATCCTTTCAAATCAATTCATTAAAAACTTTAAGATATAGATAAAGTCATTGTTAGTGGACAAAGCGGATAAACCTATTTATCAG